>NC_065449.1:149708150-150058150 GCF_917563875.1 Diabrotica virgifera virgifera
ACACACACACACACACACACACACACACACACACACACACACACACACACACACACACACACACACACACACACACAATGGGCGCGTAGCTCCAAAAAATCATGGTTTTAAGATATAGGCCTCTGAAGTTATAGGTACAGTGAGGACGTTTGAGTTGGAATAAATTCATTTTCTCGTACAAATCTGCACATAAAAAAAGTTATAGCCCCTTGAAGTTACAAAATGAAAATCGATTTTTTTCAATATATCGAAAACTATTATCGATTTTTTATTGAAAAAGGACCTTTGGCATTTTTATGGCAGGAACATATTAATAAAAAATTATAGTGAAAGGACCCCGCAGAAACCTTATGGGAAATGGCTCTCTGTCAAATGCTCTGAAACTTTGGGTTCTGGTAGTCCTTGATGTGTAGAACAAAAGACTCAATGGGCGCGTAGCTCCAAAAAATCATGGTTTTAAGATATAGGCCTCTGAAGTCATAGGTACAGCGAGGACGTTTGAGTTGGAATAAATTAATTTTCTCGAGAATGGGCGACTCTGGAAATAAATTACGAATCAGGCCGATTTTTATTTTTAAATTATAATTTTTTGACATATATATCATACTAGTGACGTCATCCATCTGGGCGTGAATAGGGGTCGTGTGATAGCTCATTTGAAAGGTTATTCAATTCTCTATTCACTAATATAAACATTAACATAATTATTTATACAGGGTGGCCAAACATTTTTTTTTATTAAATTAATCGAGACAGAAAGAAGAATGTATATAATTTATTTAATTAGAAATACATTTTACTGCTATCAGAAATCAGAAAAAAATGTTCATTTGAAAAATAAACATTTTAAGCGAAAAACAATATTTATTTATTGAATAAACATTTTTTCAAAAAACGAAGTTTTCAATCTAAGAGCACATAAAACAACATCCAAAAATGTTATTCTACATCCTACCAGACTGAAAACAATGTAAAACAATTGTAAAATTCCCTCATCTTCCTTAGTCTCAGCATCCGTTATGGCTTGCAAATTGTAGAAGCCTCGAAGGTGTTACCAGAGAAGGTTCCCATTGTTTTCAGTCTGGTAGGATGTAGAATAACATTTGTGGATGTTGTTTTATGTGCTATTAGATTGAAAACTTAGTTTTTTGATAGCAGTTGCCGCTAGGGCATCCCTGCCATTTCGTTCGTTGCAATCCGTGACTGCACGCCGGGGTTTGTCCTAGTTGGGTCAGAGAGAGCAGCATATGATCCTGCATCCTGATGAGAGACTAATAAGTTTCGAAACCGGTAGAGGTGCTTGCTGCACTCTCTGATTGAACTGGAATAATGGTGCGGCTGTAGTTTCGTGTTGCAATGAAATTGAAAATGGATATTCATTTTTGAAACATTTTTTCCTGTTTTCGGACAACAGTAAAATGCATTTCGAATTAAATAAATGATATACATTCTTCTTTGGTCTCAATTAATTTAATTCAAAAAAAAATTTGGGCGGCCTGTATAAATAATTATGTTAATCTTTATATTAGTGAATAGAGAATCGAATCACCTTTCAAATGACCTCTATTCTTATTTAAAAAATCATCGATTGTGTCATCACGCCCAGATGGATGACGTCACTAGTATGATATACAGGGTGTTAGTAAATAAGTATGAAAAACTTTAAGGAATAATTCTACATGAAAAAATAATGGCAGTTTGCTCTATAAAGGTATGTCCGCAAATGCTTTGTTTCCGAGATACAGGGTGTTGAAATTTTTATTTCAAACTGCCAATTTTTTTTTTATCTAAAACCGGTTGAGATATGAAAATTACAGTTGGTGGGTTTCAAGAGGTAGTTATCGCGCATTTTTGGCAAACAAATAGCAATCATTGGCATCATTGGCGCGCCTACGGGTAATGGTCTGAATTTTTTTAAAGAAAAAAATGGTACGCCACTGAGATATTTCAAATTAAAAATTATTTTTGTATTTCACGTTTAATTTGCGAAAAAGAACCTTTCTTGTATTTTTTTCCTACGGTGCACCGTTTTTATGCGAAAAAATAAAACATCTAGCGTATTTTTCATTTCTTAATACATTATCAAGAATAATTCTCCAATATAACAATACCAAAGTAGAACAATAACAGAAAATATTACTAAAAATATTTTAACTAGGTGCAAAACTACAACAAATGTTCAAAATTACCCCCTTTAAAGGTGACAGAATAATTTTATACTCATCATTGGCGCCCGTACAGGTAATGGACTGAATTTTTTAAAGAAAAAAAATAGTACGCCACTGAGAAAGGTCAAATTAAAAATTACTTTTGGATTCCTCGTTCAATTTACTACAAAAAATCATTCTTGTCTTTTTTTCATATGCGGCGCCGTTTTTATACAAAAAAATAAAACATCTTAACGCTTACAAATTATTCGAGGTAGATTCCATATGCATAGAAACTTATTTCAAATACTTTGTAAACGTTAAAATATTTTATTTTTTTGCATAAAAACGGCGCCTCATATGAAAAAAGACAAGAACGATTTTTTGTCGTAAATTGAACGAGGAATTCAAAAATAATTTTTAATTTGACATATCTCAGTGGCGTACTATTTTTTTCTTTATAAAATTTAAATTGTGAATATAAAATTACTCTGTCACCTTTAAAGGAGGTAATTTTGAACATTTGTTGTAGCCTTGCACATAGTTAAAATCTTTTTACAAATATTTTCTGTTCTAGTTTGGCATTGTTCTAGCTTGGCGTTAAAATATTGGAGAGTTCTTGATAATGTATTACGAAATGAAAAATACGCGCGAAGATGTTTTATTTTTTTGCATAAAAACGGTGCACCATATGAAAAAAAGACAAGAAAGGTTCTTTATCATAAATTAAACGTGGAATACAAAAATAATTTTTAATTTGAAATATCTCAGTGGCGTACTATTTTTTTCTTTAAAAAAATTCAGACCATAAAATTAAAATTAACATGAAGTAAAACTCCCTAGTGTAGTTGGTATATTTAATAAAAATTCTAAAAATTTTTAAAAATCCAAACGGATTACGTTCAAAACGTTTTCGGACTTATCAGTCCATCATCAGTGAACCTAAAAGTAAGTAAGCTCACTTAGTAAAATTGAAAAAGAGGTGAAATTTTTAATGTTAAAAAATTGAAAAGTGTGGTTACGATTACTTACTCTCTGTCCTTGCTAAATAGCCACAATGCCAAACACTGGTCAAGATGTATATTCTAACTAAATGGTGAAATTTGTTAAATAATTTGGCTTACATTGGATGCCAACGGATTAGTACTAGGTACATGATGCTCTACTCCATTAATTAAGAGATTTTTTTATTATGAATAGGTCTACATTGAACTACGTTTAGTCTGTCAATGATTTAGAAGGAAGTTGAAATACTTCAAATGTCAGTGACATTGACATCCAGGAAAGGGAATTTTTAAGGTATTAACCAAGGTCAAGATCCAAGATCTCTTAATTAATGGAGTATATGCCAAAAAATTATAATTTAAAAATAAAACTCGATCTGACTCGTAATTTATCTCCAGAGTCGCCCATTCTCGAGAAAATGAATTTATTCCAACTCAAACGTCCTCACTGTACCTATAACTTCAGAGGCCTATATCTTAAAACCATGATTTTTTTGTAGCTACGCGCCCGTTGAGTCTTTTGTTCTACACATCAACGACTACCAGAACCCAAAGTTTCAGAGCATTTGACAGAGAGCCTTTCCCATAAGGTTTCTGCGAGGTCCTTTGTGCATCCCATAAAAACTTTATGGGGGTTTTGTTCCCTTAAACCCCCCCAAACTTTTGTGTACGTTCCACTTAAATTATTATTGTAGTACCATTAGTTAAACACAATGTTTTTAAAGCTTTTTTTGCCCCTTAGAACTTTTTCGATAAGCCAGTGTTTATCGAGATATTCTAAATATTTGTCCAATCCACCACATATTTGTATCTGGTTATACGAGTACAGACCTGTTAATAATATGAAAATTTATTTATAATTTACATTTTTAGGTATATTTTGAAACATATTAAAAAGAAGCCACAAAAGGTCGCTTATCGAAAAAATACTAAGAGGCAAAAAAGTTTTAAAAACACTGTGTTTAACTAGTGCTACAACAATAATAGTTTAATTGGAACGTACACAAACATTTGGGGGGTATAAAGGAACAAAACCCCCATAAAATTTTTATGTAAACATATTAAAAAAGAAGCCGCATCTCGATAAAAACTCGCTTATCGAAAAAATACTAAGAGGTAAAAAAACATTGTGTTTAACTAATGGTATCACAATAATAACTTAATTGGAACCACCATAAAATTTGTATGGGGTGTACATATTTCACTATAATTTTTTATTAAGATGTTCCTGCCGTAAGAATACCAAAGGTCCATTTTCAATAAAAAAATCGATAATAGTTTTCGATATATCGGAAAAAATCGATTTTCATTTTGTAACTTCAAAGAGCTATAACTTTTTTTACGTGCACATTTGTACTTAGGTTTAGGTTCAATCGAACTATTTTTGGTCCCAGAATATGTGATTTAATTTATGACCTGCATTTTTGTTACACCCTGTATATTTTTCTTTTTGGTCAATTAATTTAATTAAAAAAATGTTTTTGGACACCCTGTATAAACAATAATTATGTTAATGTTTATGTTACTGAATAGCGAATTGAATAACCTTTCAACTGAGCTAGCATATGACCCCCATTCTCATTTGAAAAACTCATTGATTACGTCATCACGTTCAGATGGATGACGTCACTAGTATTACATAATGTGCCAAAAAATGATAATTTAAAAATAAAAATCGATCTGTTTCGAGATTTTTCCAAAGTCACCGGCTTACGAAATAACAAATTATTCCTTTCACTTGCACCATACTGTATAATGCCACAGAAGACAGATGATCGAAAAAAATGAGAGAATTGTTAATAAAATAGCCAATTGAATATCAAAAATCAAGTAGTTCGTAGCAATGCTTACCTCGAACTGGAACTCCGCCTTTGTCGGAAAGGTCCCAAGTTTTTGCCGTTTGAATCGAGGGGTGCGGGACAGGCGGGCGTGTTGGTCGCTTTTTCGCTTAAATGCCTTACACTCTTCTTATCTATGGTTTCTTCTATATTCCGACAGCCAAAACACTTGCAATTATTGGAACATGCAATCTTGGCCTATGAAAGTAAATACAAAAGTCACGATAAGAGTAAAAAGTTTAACTAGATAAATATATTTTAAATCTTAATATTACCCTACTGCCATTTTCTTGTGTATGGTTAATATAATTTACTATTTTTACTGGGAATAAGCGACACTTAAGTAGTTTAAAATAATTTAATTTTGACGATTCAATTTTCACTTCGGAAATCACTCTCAAAATACAAATTATGTTTTTGTTACTAGTAATAAAAAATTCTTATCTGACTCATTCATATTGATAATAGGGTTTTTTTTTCCTGGAAGCCGTCTGTTGTGAACCGGTTGTACTGCTGCCACTTGGCTTATTGTACATCTTCCATTGTTTATGAAACCCATTCCAGAATTCTGGAACCCTGTACCAGCTTGTACAGGTCTAGTGGGTGGGTGCCATATAAATTTGGAGTCATTTCGATGTCTCCGAAAAGTGTTTGCCGCCTCCGATCCAATCAACCATGCAAGATATGGTTGACTGTTTCAGGTTCTCTGTTACAGAGTCTGCAGCTCAAGTCTCCATGAAACAGCCCCATTGTATGTAGGTGACCCTTAACTGGCGCATGTCCAGTGAGGAAACCTGTTATGACTCTGAGCTGATTCCTGCTTGTTTTCAGCAGTAACTCAGCTCTACTAGCACATGTCCGTCCGATATACATCTTGCCATGTGTTTGACCGGGTACACTCTCCCAGTGTGAGTTGTGTTGGCTTCGGATCCAGGCTTTTTTTCGTTCGCGGACGGTGCTTTTTGACACTCCCACGGCCGGCTCTGGACCCAGGTATTTTGTAGCTGATGCTCTCTTGGCAAGTGCATCAGCTCTTTCATTGCCGTATATGCCCCGATGACCTGGAACCCATACCAGTATAACACTGTTATGTTGTGCCAGTCTATCAAGTTCTTGTCGACATTTCCACACCAGCCTAGAGTTCACCTTAGGACTTATAAGAGCCCCAATGGCTGCTTGGCTATCTGTGCATATGTTAACCCGCTGCAGTTCGAATGCCCTCAGGTTGTTTTCTCTTGCACACTGCAAGATTGCAAAAATCTCTGCCTGAAACACGGAGGTACATTCCCCCAGTGGAATAGAAATGTTGAAATTTCCACCACTATAGAATATTCCTGCGCCCGAACCGTCTGCAGTTTTAGACCCGTCCGTATACCAGGTGCAACCCTGCAGTCTGTGTCGAGAGTTTCCTCTGTCCCATTCGTCTCGTGGGCAAATGTCCACTTGAAAAGGTACTTCAGGCATATATCTTGATGTCATATGGTCAGAAATCATCATCCATTCGGCATCATTAATTGCATTCGTTATTTTACTATGTCCTGATTTAACTGGTACGTTGCTCAGGTTTTCTCGCAGTCTATAATAGCCCATTCTCACCTCACCTCTTATTGTTATATGTAAAGGAGGGAGATCCAGTAGTGCCTCCATAGCTGCCGTAGGTGTGCCCCTCATAGCCCCCGTGATCCCGAGACAAGCAAGTCTTTGCACCTTGCTTAATTTGATGATATCACTTTTTTGCTGCACTTTTGGCCACCATACCACTGATGCATATGTAATTGTGGGTTTTACCACCATGTTATAAGTCCAATATACCATGTCTGGTCTCAAACCCCACATTTTTCCATGAGTACGTCTGGCTACCATTAACGTAGATACCGATCTCTTCGTTATTCTTTCTATCTGCTGATTCCAAGTAAGTCTTGAGTCTAATATTATCCCGAGATACTTTACTTCACTCACCAGATTTAAATGTACACCATTTAGACTTAGAGGACCCAATTCCTCTGAATTCCTTCTTTTAGTAAATTTCATGATTTTGGACTTTAGAGGACTGATGTTAAGCCCTACATTTGAAGTCCATTCTGTAACTACGGTCAGAGCCTGTTGCATTCGATCTCTGACTGTACCATTAAATTTTCCGTGGGCTAAGATGACTAGGTCATCCGCATAGCCCAGGACGTGATGCCTATCGTTGTAGAGTCTAGCTATCAGACCATCCATGACCAGATTCCACAATAGAGGAGATAAGACTCCCCCCTGTGGGCAGCCTCTGGCTACCTGAGCTGACACTGTATCCCCTAGCAACGTAGCATATATCACACGGCTTCTCAGCATGCAGTCTATCCATCTACAGCTTGTTTCGTCTATTCCTTTTAGACGGATCGCCCTTGTGATCGCTTCGTAGGAGGTGTTGTCAAATGCTCCCTCAATATCGAGAAATGCACCCAACATCACCTCTTGGTTTTCTAGAACGTACTCCACTCTCTGTACAAGATGGTGCAGTGCCGTTTCTGTGGAGATTCCCGCTCGATATGCATATTGTCCCCGATGTATCGGACTTTCAAGCAATACACCATCCCTGATATGCCTATCGAGCAGTTTTTCTAAGGTCTTCAGTACGAATGACATCAGACTTAATGGCCGCAGAGACTTGGCCCTTTCCTGTCCGATTTTGCCAGGTTTGGGTATAAAAGCCACCCTTATCAGCCTCCATGCTTTTGGTATGTACCCCAGCCCTAAACTAGCCTGCAGTATCTTACACAATTTTTTGAAAAGAAGGTCGTTTCCCTTCTGTAGAAGTATTGGATAAATCCCGTCCGGACCCGGTGATTTATATGGCTCGAATGAGTTTATTGCCCATTTGATTTTGTCCTGGTTTATAACTTCTTTTGCCACATGCCAGTTTTCCCTGGAACCATAATTCATGATATCCAGTCCGGTTTGCCATGTGTCTAGTGGTATCAGTTTTGTCTCCGACTCAGGAAAGTGCACCCTGAAAAGCTCTTTCAGGGTGTCTTCACCATTCTGAGTGTATTCACCTGACTCTTTTTGGAGCGAGGGAATATTTATCTGAGGGTCCTTTGAGAGAACTTTATGGAGCCTTGCCATTTCTGAAGTCCCTTCTATCTCTTCACAATGCCTTCTCCACGATTCTCTTTTTGCCCTTCTCAGTTCCTTATTGTAGTCAGTCAGAGCTTTGCGATAATCGCCCCACTCGCCTGACCTTTTGGAGAAATTAAATTTTCGTCTAACCTCTGTCCTTTGATTTGCAAGATTATGATTCCACCAGGGAACTTTCCTGTTGGAATTCCTCACTATCTCCGGACAGTTGTCTTCGAACGCTGACGTGACAATCTCTTGAAATTGTTCGGCAGCCATGTCTAGGTCCAATGTATGCCTTATCTTCCCGTTAATCCTGCCTAAGCTATATTCTATGTCTGCTTGATATGCTTCCCAGTTTGTTTTACGAGGATTACGATAAGCTTCCTTGATAAGCTCATTGCCTGTCATTTCAAAACAAATGTGTCGATGGTCTGAAAAGGACACCTCATCTGACACATGCCAGTTTTTCACAGTTCTAGCCACGTTAGTCGTGGCAACTGTTATATCAATCACCTCCTTCCGTCGTGAAGTCACGAAGGTTGGTTTGTTTCCTACGTTTAATATGTCTAAATTATGTTGCATTATAAACTGTAGTACTGACTCACCTCTTGCATTGGTGTTTGTACTGCCCCAAGTCAGATGGTGCGCATTCGCATCACAGCCAATGACCAATTGCAATCCATTTTTCCTGCAATCTCTCACTAGCTGCTCCAATTCCCTTGATGGTGGTTGTTCGGGATCATCATATGGGAGGTATGCTGATCCGAAAACTATCTGCTTCACCCCTCCTCCATCTATGATCTTCATCTTTACCGTGGTTAAATCCCTGGAACAGTGATTTATCAACGGCAGTGTTTTGATGTTTCGTTTGACTATTATGCAAGTTCTCGGGACATCGGCAGATCGGCTATATATAAGCTCTCCACCAATACCCGATAGACCTCTTATTTTGCCCTTGTAAATCCAGGGTTCTTGTATCAAGGCTACATCAAACCTTCTCATGGCGACAGTAAGTTCTGCCGAAGCTGACTTAGTATGCTGGAGATTCGCTTGCAGGATTCTGATTGGAGCCATCAATGCCTCTGATGGTTTTGAAGGATATCTTTTCAAGTCTGTAATACGCCTTGAAATTAGCAGCCTTCAATGTTTTATAGGAGACCTCGTCGATCGTGTATACGAGGATTTGCATGTCCTCTCCGACCTTCCGATTTTTCAACAACCAGTCTTCCGTCTTAAGGTCTTTATTTTGCCTCTCTAAACGGGTTCTGACTGTTGATTCTTCAGCCTCTTTCTCGGGGATGCGGGCGAGGACCATAGGGCGTTTGGGCATGTGGCTGGGATCGACCACATTTAAGTCGACTCCTTCCCACAGGCCCTCCATAGTCCTTACCACCTCAGTAGTCCATTTTTTGGTATGTTCGTTAGCACAGTTTACCCACAGAGTACCTGCGCTAAACGATGTTTTATGGAACTGTAGCAGTTGATTTTGACTTCCAACAGGAGCCTCATCCCCTGCTAGCTTTAGTTTGTTGATGATCAGGTCTGCGTGAGCCTGATCTAGTTGAGTATCCGGATGGTGCCTGTGTGCCACCGCTATCCTGAATACTTTTGTGACATTGCTGTATGACCTAGTCTGCTCATGAGAGCTCCTTGGTCTCTTAGCAACCCTTTGTTGCGGGGGGTAATGGTATTCTCCCGCGGTCTCTTTTTACCCTCGGGTTTTACCAGTACTCCCGTTTTGTTTTTATGGGGATTTGCTGTGGTCCATGTCCCAGCAGCCATTTTTGCCTTTTTCGTCATCTTTCTTTTTTGAGCTCCAGAAAGGCGTTTTTTGCTACTTTGTGCAGAGTCTGTTCCGCTTGGAACAACTTCTGACTCAGTATTTGGGACAGATACAGAATCCACGACTGAAGTCGCCTCTATGTCCGTTCCCGTTTTTGTGTTTGTTTTTTCAATCTCGTTCTCCATATTTGTTCCCACGAGTTGGGACGAAATGCTGTCAGGCACGGCAGTGCGCCCTTACCGTGCTAAGGCTATAATCCCCCAGAGTTCGCCATCTCTCTAGGGCATCGCTTTAGATACACTTTACTCCCTGTACCATGCATCCCGTCGGCACGATGGTGTTACACCTTAGGATTGGGAGGATGGATCATTTGGCGTTACCCAGGGTGCACCACGTGGAGGCGATCCATCGCTACACCCCTTGATAATAGGGTACTTGCAAAAATTTTAAATTCGAAAAAAATGTTATAAATCACAACAAAACATAATTTAAAACATGTATCAAAGATAAAAAAAGTTGTTTTTCTACGGCCGTGCTAAAAGCGCCACTTTCACTCACCCGCACGGCGTGCGTAAAAGTAAATTTTCCCGCACGGCGTACGGGAAAGTAAAATACCTTGTAATATGGCATTATAATATATTATAATACATGCAATAAACTAATATTTAGATATTATTTACTAATTTATTTCAAATTTATCTTATTGTGTTCAAGTTTTAATGAAATTAGCGCAATAATTCGATGAAATAAAATTATTTTGACACAATATTTAAAAGTCAGATCAATAGACAATTACAATGGTTTTGAATCGTCGTCATGGAAACGAATATCGTCGTCGTGGTAACCCATTATATTGAAAGATTGGTTTTGATTGACAACCTTGTCAAAGAATTAATTTGTGTATTTTCACTTCTAAATAAAAATTGATATAAATCTATTTTTTGTGGCTTTTTTCCAAACGTACGGCCCTAGAAAAAATATTGTTCCTAACTCATGCGGAAACTGTCTTCCCCGCACTCGACTGCTTGCCCGAACTCCGCTGCCGCGTCGTTCGGGTCAACGGCAGTCTCGTGCGTGAAAGTATCACTTTCCGCACTAGTTAGGAAAATAACTATTTTGTGTTCCGTTTGGCCCCTAAAGACGATTCTAAATTCAAATTATAGCAGCTAGCTCAAAACGCGTCGTGACGTCATATGATTATATGTTTACATTCTGCACCAACAAACTAAACAAAATTGCATATAATTTTAAATTTGACATTATACACGTCAGTAGTCAGATTTGTCAAAATGACAGTGAAACTTTCTCTATGTTGACTAATCAGTTATTTAGTTATAATATGTCTGATTTCTTGTTAGAGATAAAAAATTTTACTAGGTCCAATATGACACAAAATCTAGGCATGGGATAAAAAAGTATATTTGAAGAAAGTTTATTTTTTTATTCTTCTCAATGGCGGTGCAGGCTCCTTTTTGCAATATTTTATTTAGTTATAGAGTAATGTCCACATATCAACATATTTCTCAAATTGGGCTCTGTACGGCCATTCTTTATTATACAGGTTGAGTCATGAGGAACTGTACATACTCCTACCTCGTATAGAGGCTCCTATGGGGAATAACAAATGACCATTAAAAAGTGTCTGCTCCCATTGTTTAATAATATACAGGGCGAGTTTCGCATTTTGACAGAAAGGACCAGGCAACACTCCTTATGGAAAAGTGGTCCCGGTCAAATTTGATGAAAGTTTGGTCAATGATACTTCTTGATGTGTAGATTAAAAAAGTCCATGGCACCTGGGTCTGAATAACTACTATTCTCGAGTTACAGCCTTCTGAAGTTATTGGATTCGGGTGCTCGGTTTACGTTAAGTGCACTAATTTACGGTCAAGTGAAAGAAAATATTTATTATTAGAAGAAGAGAAACTCATGTTCTTCATACATACTTGCGTGTTGTATATGAATTCGTGGTCAAAAATAGTTGGATCGTATTTTAGTCTTCAGAAAACCTCCGAAAAGTCTTCAGAAAACTAAAGAAGTGCGGTATAAAAGGTGCTGCTAGATCGATATAAGCATTATCATCTTTTCATGAATGCTTCTCAGTTATGCAACACCAGCAAAACTGCAGTTCGGCTTTATCTTTAGAAAACTACTGAACAGTGGCGGATCTAGGGGGGATAGGGTTAATTCCACCGGTAACATGTTCCAGAATTAATGAAATAACTTTATTTAACGAAAATGAACGAGATGGAGCCATCAAAACACATTTATAACCAAAGAGCGGATAGTGTGACGAAAAGACGTAAGCCCAGAGCACGGGCGCCCATATAAAAATTTTTAGGGGGTGGCAAACGTGAAGATGTTGCACATTATATTTTGTATACTTTGAGTAACCATATATAATTCAAAGCACCCGAAAAGCCAGGGGGTCACGGCCCCCCCTGCCCATGGGTATGGGCGCCCATGGCCCAGAGTACGATTTAAGGACCAGAGAAGATGAGTTACGGGTGTTAAGAGTACGAAATTGGAAAACCAAGGCGGAGGATGGAATGGAATGGAAGCTGATTCTCGAACAGACCGAGGTCCACCAGGGGTTCTACAGCCAATGATGATGAGCTTTTTAATACAAAATATTATGGAGAATAATATTGTAGGGTTATTTTTATAACAACTATAAGATTCATTCTTAGGTATATTCATATAGAAGAAATGGTCAATGGAGGTCATGGTCAATGGTCATAATCATGATTTTGCTAACTTTCCTGTTTTCGACTTAGACTACCTAAAAGACCTTACGATTGGGATATATCAAATTAAACTAGCACCATCTTACATACAAGATAAAATAATAAGAGAAAATGACGAAGAGTTTCAAATTGATGAGAATATGGATGAACCGGGATTCATAAGAGTTCGAATATTTTCTAGGTTTCGGCAAGCTACAAAACACCAAGTATTCATTTTCTATGCGGTTGATGAAGATAATGATGAAGATGAGCCTGTAGAAGAACCGATTAACGGGTACTACTGTACCTGTCAATCTGGTGCGAGAACTGTAGGTACTTGTGCTCATATCACCAGTGTGTTATGGTTTTTAGGCTTTGCACGACATCAACCCAATGTTAAGTATCCTGATAGGTCGTTAGTTAACACGACGTATGATGCATCTAATCGAAATCAGCAAAATGTTAACATACGAATAGTCGAAGATGATTTAAACCCGATTTTTCCATAGACAATTGTAATTAATATTTAGCATTTACAAACTACCATTTACTTTGTTTTTTATTTGTATTGAAATCAAGTCCATGTTCTCTACCTGTCTTATATCTGATATGCGGCACAAGTTTCATGTCAACTAATGTAGTTTTTTATGTTTCAACAATTTTTTCTTTAATTATTCTGGAACATGTTACGAGTGGAATTACCCCCATCCTCCCTAGATCCGCCACTGTTCAGTAGTTTTCTAAAGATAAGGCGGAACTTTAGTTTTGCTGGTATTCCATAACTGAGAAGCATTCATGAAAACATGATAATGCTTATATCGATCTAGCAGCACCTTTTATACCGCACTTCTTTAGTTTTCTGAAGACTTTTCGGAGGTTTTCTGAAGACTAAAATACGATCCAACTATTTTTGACCACGAATTCATATACAACACGCAAGTATGTATGAAGAACGTGAGTTTCTCTTCTTCTAATAATAAATATATTTTCGTTCACTTGACTGTAAATTAGTGCACTTAACGTAAACCGAGCACCCGAATCCAATAACTTCAGAAGGCTGTAACTCGAGAATAGTAGTTATTCAGACCCAGGTGCCATGGACTTTTTTAATCTACACATCAAGAAGTATCATTGACCAAACTTTCATCAAATTTGACCGGGACCACTTTTCCATAAGGAGTGTTGCCTGGTCCTTTGTATTCGTCCTAATTTTTGAACGGTCAGATCGATGTGTCTCTTATTTTGGTCAATCGTTACACTATTACCACCCAATCAACTGATTTAGTCAAACTAGAAAAAATCAGGTCCGGCTTTAAAAAATTAGTTCGTTTGGGTCGTTTGGCCCTGTATAAGCTTTTTGAAAACTCTAATATGAATTTTACAAATTAGACAAATAGGCAATTAAAATGGCATATTTATTTTTTCCCCACACGATTACTTAATTTTTTATAAAAAAATCAAATTTGACTATGAGTTAAAAGTTTGGCAAAGTGAACCATAAATTTAAAAAAATTAACTTCTATTACAAAAATTAATTTTTTTAAACAAATATTTAATTTATGTTACCACCCAATCCACTGATTTGTTTAAACAAGAAAAAATATCAGGCCCGGCTTTAAAAAATTAGTTCGTTTGGGTCTTAGAAAAAATTTCACCCTGTATACGCTTTTTGAAAACTCTAATATAAATTTTTCAAATAAGAGAAATAGGCAATTAAAATGTCATATTTATTTTTTCCCCACATGATTACTTAATTTTTTATAAAAAAATCAAATTTGACTATGAATAATTATTAAAAGTTGGGTAAAGTGAACCATAGATTTAAAAAAATTAACTTTTATTACAAAAATTAATTTTTTTTTAACAAATATTTAATTTATGTTACCATCCAATCAACTGATTTATTCAAACTAGAAAAAAAAATCAGGCCCGGCTTTAAAAAAATTGTTCGTTTTCGTCTTAGAAAAAATTTCACCTTGTATACGCTTTTTGAAAACTATAATCTGAATTTTACACATTAGACAAATAGGCAATTAAAACGGCAAATTTATTTTTCCCCCCACGATTACTAAATTTTTTATTAAAAAATCAAATTTGTCAAAATCGGAATTTTAACCTAAAAATGAAAAAAAAATTAAATCACGGTAACTCGCTACAACTCTGTTCCATTTTAATATTTTTTTCTGAAATTTCTACAACACATATCTCCTACCATTGTGGAGACTATAAAAATTGTTGTAGACTTTCAGTCTTCTTCTCGTAAAAGTTATGAATTTTTAAAAATAAAAGGTGCAGATTCGTGAATTGCAAAGTTAAATCGCAAAAATTTAGCGAAAAAAATTTAAAATTTATCTATTTGATCACATCTATGTTAAACTATAGAGTCCAAAGAGAAGTGTATGGGAAGTTTTAGATCTAGACGTGTTATAGAAAAAAAAATGGTGAAACTTTTAATTTTAAGAAAAACGTTGATTAATTTTTTTTATCTTTATGGTAAAATTGCGATTTTGACAAATTTGATTTTTTAATAAAAAATTAAATAATCGTGTGGGGAAAAAATAAATATGCCATTTTAATTGCCTATTTGTCTAATTTGTAAAATTCATATTAGAGTTTTCAAAAAGCGTATACAGGGTGAATTTTTTGTAAGACCCACACGAACTAATTTTTTAAAGCCGGACCTGATTTTTTCCTAGTTTGAATAAATCAGTTGATTGGGTGGTAAAATAAATTAAATATTTGTTAAAAAAAATTAATTTTTTTAGTAAAAGTTAAATTTTTTTAAATCTATGGTTCACTTTACCAAACTTTTAATTCATAGTCAAATTTGATTTTTTTATAAAAAATTAAGTAGTCGTGTGGGGAAAAAAATAAATATGCCATTTTAATTGCCGATTTGTCTAATTTGTAAAATTCATATTAGAGTTTTCAAAAAGCGTATACAGGGTGAAATTTTTTCTAAGACCAAAACGAACTAATTTTTTAAAGCCGGACCTGATTTTTTTCTAGTTTGACTAAATCAGTTGATTAGGTGGTAATAGTGTAAAGATTGACCAAAATAAGAGACACATCGATCTGACCGTTCAAAAATTATGACGAATACAAGTTTCTGTCAAAATTCGAAACTCGCCCTGTATATTATTAAACAATGGGAGCAGATACTTTTTAATGGTCATTTGTTATTCCCCATAGGGGCCTCTATACGAGGTAGGAGTATGTACAGTTCCTCATGACTCACCCTGTATTACGAATAGGGTAGGTGGGGGCAAAAGTACGCACGGGGCAAAGGCACGCACTTACATTTTTCAGTAACTTCTTATATGTTGGCGACAACATCTTGTGGCATATGTTTGTACTACTCAGTAGCATTGGATGAGAAACTTTGGCGCAATAAGGGCGAGTACAACAACAAAAATGAGGTAAAAATTATTTTTGTACCTTTTGATCTAATTTTTCTTAAAAATTGATTGATTCTAATTCTAAGGGCCGGTTGTTCGAAGGCTAATCAAGAAGTTGATTATAATCAATCAGTTTATTGTAATCAATTTTCTTGATGGGAATCAAATCGAGACAAACAAAAATTAATGTAAAACACTAATCATTCATTGATTGTAGGTAAAGCAGTAATTAAAATTTAGCCGCTGCTCTTAAATTATTAAAAATTGCTTATTATTATTATTGATTTGTAAGTAAAAACAAAAAATTAACATTAGAAAGAGTTTAATTATAGTTTATTTTAAATTAAAACTAAAATAATAAAATAAATCAGTCCACATAACCTCAAAATGTGACATCTGTCAGAAGTACGCTTAATCAAATATAATTGTAATTAAATATTTGATAATGATCAGTGGATTCCATTTTTGATTAGCGTTCGAACAACCGGCCCTTAATCTTTCAAACTCAGATTATTATTGGTTAGGCATTTTGAAAGTTTATTGTTAGAAGACTTCTTCTACATGATAGTTTGAAGTTCACATGTGCATAGTTTCATATTGAGGTTAGATATATTATTGGTTGCCGGATGGGGCAAAAGTACTCACACAAATGGGTGAGTACTTTTGCCCCATCCGGCAGTGCGTACCTTTGCCTCCAGTGAGGTAGACTTGGCAAATGCATGTTTCAAGGCAATCATCAAAGTGAATATCAAGTTGAGTTTGATATTCTATCAGCTAATTTTGTCTCAATTGCAAAATGTCTCAAATCCGCAAAAGTATGCATATGCGTACTTTTGCCCCATTGGGTGGGGCAAAGGTACGCATTTACATTTTTTTTTTCAAAAAGTTATCAACGCTACAAAAATAATAGTGAAGAATTTCCATTTGCCTAATATGATTACAAAATGTATCAATTTCACTTTCATCTATACTCTGTGCCAATTCAAGCATTAGGAGATTCACTAGAGATGAAAATTTAGAAAATGCGTACCTTTGCCCCCACCTACCCTATGTGTGCCAAATATCTCGACAAAATATTCAAAATTACAGCCGCAATCTTGTGGACCGCGTTTGTTGCTACCTGTTGATCGCTACTGTTGCCTCTTAATATGCATTATTAATATAGTGCGTAAAAGATTATACCAAAACAAAAAAAAGGTACTACTCACCTCATAACATTCGCAGTAATTTTTAAGACATCCAGATCTCTTACAATTGCAACCCTTGGTATGTTTCCGTATGGCAGTATCTCCTACTACATCCTTCGCTTTGCCAATTTTTGGTCTGAAAGCGTTGGGATTTCGTTCCAGGCATGCTTTGATAGCTCTAAAAATTTTTTTCCAATGAACAACAATTACCTATACTAGAAACAAAGTACAAGAAGAAAAAATACTCGACTAAATACTACATGAAAAATACCAATAAGCGAACTTGAAGAATATATATGAAGGGCCAGGGGGAAGAACGATGAATGTCTATCTGGAAGCATTTTCAGTAAAATGAGAAACAAAGTTACATATTAATTTTTTTCAATCTTGTGACGTGTTTAAGTCGATTCTCATTGTTATTTTCCCTTGGCCATTCACAGGTTGATAGTACTCTTTCTACGCTAACATATTGCAAAAAATCGCAAAATGACCAAAAATTGACATTCATCGTTTTTCCCTCTAACCCTTCATATCTAATCTTATAAAATCCTAATGTGACGAGTCACGCTGTCCGGAAGATTTGTCGATATGAAAACATTAAATGACGTTTAATAAACGTCATTTTATTTTTTTTTATATCCTGAATAATAATTTTACTGTTTTATACAAATATTTTAAACAAATTATATCTCCGGGTGAGGACTATCTCAGGGGGAACACCATTGCAGGTTAGAAAAATCAGGATAGGGTCTTGGAATCTTGGTAGTCTTACAGGTAAGAGTCTGGAGTTAGTGGATGCGCTCAAACGAAGAAGAGTTCAAATTGCTTGTATTCAAGAAACTAGGTGGAAAGGACAAAGGGCGAAAGAACTAGGTGATGGATATAAATTGTGGTATGTAGGGAGTAGTAATAGTAGAAATGGAGTTGGTATAATTGCTGATAGTGAAATCAAAGATAACGTAGTAGAAGTTGTAAGAACGAGTGATAGAATGATGTCAGTGAAATGTGTAATTGATAAAGAGGTATTGAATGTTGTGTGTGTGTATGCTCCTCAAACAGGTCTGGGTGAGAATGAAAGAAGAGCTTTCTATGACCAATTAGGAGACGTACTGAGTGATATTCCAGCAGAGGAGAAAGTTATAATAAGAGGTGATTTCAATGCACATGTGGGCCAAGCCAAGACAGGATATGAAACAATACATGGGGGATTAGGCTTTGGAACTAGAAATGAAGCTGGAGATGATATGCTAGAATTAGCAACAGCATTGGATATGGCGATTGTTAACACATTCTTTAAAAAGAGAGAAACTCAACTTATTACCTACAAAAATGTACAACATCAATCCCAAATAGACTACTTCATGATAAGGAAAGAAGACATACTTGAATGCAAGGACTGCAAGGTAATAGTTAGTGAGACAGTAAGCCAACAACATAAGCTGCTTGTTCTGGACATCGAAGTAAAAAGCGAAACTAAACAAAAATATCGGAGAGGACCACAAACAATCAAGTGGTGGATGCTAAAAGATGAGAAGGAAGGTCTACTCAGGAAAATAATAGTAGAAAAAATATGTTGGAACATGAAAAGAAGCCCTAACACAATTTGGAGAAAAATGGTAAATATTATTAGAGCGACGGCTATTGAAATACTTGGGAAAACGTCAGGAAAGAAATTTGAGGACAAAGAGACTTGATGGTGGTCAAATGAAGTACAAGGAATAATAAAAGAAGAGAAAATTACATAAAAAGTGGCAAGAAACCAGATCGGACATAGATCTTCAAAACTATATGGTCGCCAAAAAGGAAGCGAAAGTAGCAGTAGCAAAAGCTAAAGCAGAAGCGTATTCAAACCTATACGATCAACTTGATACCAGGGAAGGCGAAGCAAAGATATATAAAATAGCCAAACAGAGAGCAAAGAAAGCAAGAGATTTTAATCAGATTAGATGTATCCGAGATGGAGAAAGTATTTTGACAGTTTATTAAATGAAGAATTTGACAGACAGCCTGTGGAGCTAACGGAGACAGTAACTGCAATGGTTATCAGAATAACAAACGAGGAAGTGGCTCAAGCGCTTCAAACAATAAAGAAAGGAGAAGCAGTCGGACCAGATGATATTCCTGGGGAAGTATGGAGAGCATTGGGAGAGACAGGAATAAGTTGGCTAGCAGGTCTATTTAATAGAATTATGGAAGTTGGACAAATGCCAGACGAATGGAGAAGCAGTATATTAGTACCTGTCTACAAAAACAAGGGAGACATACAACAATGCACAAACTACAAGGTTATAAAACTACTTAGCCACACCATAAAAATATGGGAGAGAGTAATTGATAGACGGATACGTGAAGAAACCGATATATCCGAAGGCAACTGATGGAAAAATACAGGAATAAAGAGACCAACGCTCATATGGTATTCATTGATCTTGAGAAAGCATATGATAGAGTTCCTCGAGAGATTCTGTGGTGGGCACTCAATAAGAAAGGAGTCCCTGGCGAATATGTAAAGATTGTGAGAGGTATGTATGAGGGAGTAACGACTAGTGTTAGAACAGGTGTGGGAGATATTGATAAATTTCAGGTGAAAGTAGGATTGCACCAAGGCTCGATGCTTAGTCCTTATTTATTCTCATTAGTTTTGGACCAGATAACAGCGAAACTACAGGGTAGTATTCCATGGTGCCTAATGTATGCTGATGATGTAGTGTTAATAGGAAATAGTGAAAGAGACTTAGAACAAAAACTGGAACAGTGGAGACAAGCTCTGGAGGAAAAAGGTTTAAAACTTAGTAGGACAAAAACAGAGTATTTGAAATGTTCATTTAAAGATGGAGTTACTACAAATAAAATGGTATCTTTGGATGGTGAAATGATTGTGAAAAGCAATAGTTTTAAGTATCTATCTAGGATCGGTATTACAGAGTAATGGAGAAATAGATGGAGATGCATACAGTAGAACTAGGGCTGGATGGATGAAGTGGAAAGAAGCGAGTGGTGTGTTGTGTGACAGAAAAATTCCAATGAAGCTGAAGGGAAGATTCTATAAAACAGCCATAAGACCGTCTATGATGCACGGAACTGAATGTTGGGCAGTGAAAAAGAAAGAGGAACAACGAATGCATGTGGCGGAAATGAGAATGCTTAGATGGATGAGTGGAGTGACAAAGAAGGATAAAATTAGAAATGGGTATATTAGGGGAAGTCTAGGTGTGGCACCAATTGATGCCAAAATGAGAGAGCATAGGTTAAGATGGTTTGGTCATGTTCAACGTCGAGACGTTAATCACCCAATACGAAGAATATATACTATATATTATTACCTATATATTAGTGCTTCCTTTATACATGTTTGTCATTAGAATAATATAAAATCATAATGACGAATATAGTACATGTTTTTTATAATAGTTGTGAATGTCGGTTACATCGCAAATGTACGTTTATTTCACGTAATAATCACGAAACAGAAATAACTTCCTTTGGTTAAATTTTGAGAAATATTTTGGAAAACAAAATTTTAAAACGGTGTTGGTTAAATATGTATCGCTTGAATTTTACTCACTGTATTTTATGGACGTCGAAAAATTTGATGTATTTCACGTAAAAGTAATGAAAATAATACCAATATTTAAACAAAAAGTTTATGATTTCGCTTTTAAGATCATTTAGCATAACTATTTCAATCCAACCTTGATTTGAAGCTATTTTTGCTATTTTTTACTTTAAAAATATCACAGGAGCTGAAATGATGTCGAGTCTAATTTTCAAATTGCGCGCGGTGATGACGTACTACCAAGCCTTTCTCCACCTTTAAATACCATCACGTGACTAACATAGTTGGTTTGAAAACTAAATTAATCGATTTATCGAATAACACGTTTCGATAGGATTACTTTTTATTTATTATTCTGGTATTGAAATAGCTTTTTAGTAAGACCAATTAGTTAATAGTAGAAGAAATTTAAAAACAAAAAGAAAATATGTAATACTAATTTAAAGTAAGTAGAATAGTTTAACTTTAATTTAAAAATATTCGATTTTTATAATCGATGATCATAACCTCTAAAATCAGCTTTTCACAGTTCTCACAACAAAAAGTGAAACGTGAAGTGCTTTCTTTCCCTCGTTATATTTTAGGCGGGTTTATTTATAATAATGTCTTTCGTATTAATTTTTACCTCACTGCTCGAGGGTTGAAGTGCCGATGGTTCAATTAGAAAAAACAAGAAGTGTCCTCCTCGAAATAAAAATTGACCTGTGTTGTGTTTGCATATTTTTTAATGTGTCTTTAGGTCGGTACCATTTTTGGTGCATTATCTTGTATAATAATTATACATACAAGATAGATGTTTTTAAAGTGTCTAAATTCTACTAAATAAATACATTGTTAATAGTTTATACATATTATGCTTGTTTTATTTATATCATATTATATGAGGATAATAATTACGTGAATCATAAGTTAATTAAGCTCGAATTATTTACGTGAACCGAGGACGTATCTCTTAATTATTAATTAATCAGTTGCCAAAATGAAATTATTGTACGCAAACAATATACACCTACAAACACGTGATAATTTTATTTTAGAACCAATCTTATATTGTAAATGTATCTATTGAATATAGGGCAATACAAACAAGCAAAAAACAAATTCTGTTATATTATAAGATTGATTTTTATGTTAAATAAACTAAGGGTTACATTTTGTTTTTTTTTTGGTGTTTATTTTAAGTTTTTTTTTATAAAAAGCGTGCTTAAAAGAAAATTAATTATTATAAAATTATAAAAATAAAATGAAAATAAATAAAATAAAGTTATTTTTTACGAAATAAAAGGCAGATATCGAGCACCGAGTTTTATTTAATCTTCGAAAGTACACTTTCGCTCCTAGAGCATCTTCAGGAGCATTTCGTCAAAAAAGGAAGGTAAATTAACATACAGTAGAACCCCGATTATCCGTGTGCGGATTATCCGGGCTGCGGATTATCCGTGCTATGATTTTCTGTTACTTAAATTTCATTTTTAAGGTTTTATCGTGTTTTATTATAATAGCGTCACCGTAAATCACTCGACGGAAAGTCTATACGCTGAGAGGGAGACTCATACTGAAAGATTTATTTTTTCTGTTACCTTTGCTGGTTTCTAAAAAAACTGATACGACTCTTTGATTATTTTGAGCAGTGTATGATTGGTTTGACATTATATTATATTTATTATGACAGACAAATAATAAAATAAACAAACAAACAGCCATTTTTTTGAGGTTGAACAGAATAAGTTATCTGACAAATTTTAAGATTTGGCAGTGACAGTGACAGCATGTAAATAATAAGTATTTATCCTTTAACATACACTGCTCAATTTTCTACAAAATACGCTTTAAGAGTTGTATCAGTTTTTTTTTGGAACCAGCTGTACATTATGTGTGTATATACGTACATATGTTGAATACTAAGAAATACATGTTCGGATTATCCGTGCTTTTCAATTATCCGGGCCACGTCCGGGCCCGACGAGCACGGATAATCGGGGTTCTACTGTATATCTAACAAATACTTAACGTACACTACACGAAGGACAAACAGATAAATTTGAGTGCCGGTAATTTTGGTACTTCTACATTTTGAAGATGGAGGTACAAACAGATAAATTTATCTATTTGTACGTTACAGTGTAGTGTACGTTCAGTATTTGTTAGATAGGTATATGTTAATTTAAGTTACCACCACTTCAGATAATTAATGACATTCGAGGATACCTTCCTTTTTTTGACGAAATGCCCCTGAAAATGCTCTAGGAGCGAAAGTATACTTGGACAAGGCAATATATTAAGTAAAGCTTAATGCTCGATATTGGATATTTATGAAATTTAGTATGTTATTTATAAAAAAACAAGTAGTGCCCTATCTAATTTTGTTCTGACATAACTAATTAATAATTATTAAAAAATGACTTAAAATGAAATAAATTAAAAAAATTTGGCCCGGGCAGATATTATTTTAGATTTTTTGGATCATTCGAAACAAAACTACGACTTTCGTAATTGAAGACCTATTTACAAAAACAACATAGGTAACTGTATTTTTAAAATTTCTGTAATTTGTTTGTGTAAAAACCAAATTTCTATAAAATAATTTGGAAATACCTATTAATAATATTATTTATAAATATTATAGATATAATATCTATAAATACTATCTATAAATAATATCATTAAAATTTTCAATTCTTTCATAGAAATTGTATTTGTACACTAAAAAATTACAGAAATCCTAAAAATACACGTATGTTTTTTTTGTAAATAGCTTTTCAATTTTTCTCTAAGTTAATCGTTTTCAAGTTATAAACAAATTAAAACTGAATAAAGAACGAAAGACGGCGATTTTCAAGGCTTAAAATAAAGAGTAAAAAATATTTTTTTTTGTAATCATCAAGTACCTAAATTCAAGTTCAAACCTTCTTCTATCAGGTCCCGGTAAAAATTTTTCCATGTTCTACTCTAAAATGTCTTTTCTAAATTGTTAATGAGGAAGGTTCCTTATGGGAAGACTGGCGATCGGGCTACATTAGCAATTAAAAAAACAATATTTTAAAATGAAATAACTCCAAGATACTTATCAAAAACTGATAGAATAATGTTTAAACTTGAATTTACGTAGGTACTTTGTAATTTCAAAAAGAATATTTTTTTCTTGTTTTTGAGTCTTGAAAATCGACATCTCTCGTTGTTTTTTCGGTTTTAAATTGTTATAACTCGAAAACGATCAACTTAAAAAATTACAAAATACGACCTTTTTGTTTAGAATGATTCAAAAGATCTAAAATAACATCTGCCTGGGCCGAAATGCTTTTTTAATTTATAAAAAAAGTAATTTTTTAATTATTAATTATAGTCAGAAGAAAATTAAATTGGGCACCTCTTGCTTTTTATAATTATTAACATACTAAATTACATATATCCAATAATTTTTATCCATTAAACAGATCGGTGCAGTTCGACCCTATACGCTTATATTGTATCTAAAACTACTAAGAGGCATGCTTCATAGGATATTTGAATCAGCGTCCGAAATTCTTGACAGGTTGAGGTTCCGAGCTCCGTCTATTAGTCCCTTTTACGAAACGTAATATGCTAGGCAAGGGAACTATGAGAGGCTTGCTTCACCCGGCTTCACCTAACAATTTGAGAGATATACTCGCACGTGGACGACAAAGATCAGGGCCGTACCTATTTTTATTTTTTTCTCATAAAAGTTATTTAGCAAATTTCAAAAAGTTAAATTGTATTTAAAGAATTGAGGATGGTGTAGAGAAATAAGGTAAATAGTCGATTGATATCTGCCTCATAGGACAAGCCGCCACTGCCAAATACATCCTCTTTTTTTATGGTAATCCATAAATATTATATTATACTAATACGTCGCTAAAGAGTTCTAAAAACAACTGTCTTGTATATAAAAGCAGACTAAAAATCTAAAAATTAAAGGAATAACGCAGACAACTCAAAAAATCCTGATATAACTTAGTTAACCAATGAAACGCCAATCAAAATTTCATAATTGTCATTAGTGTCAAAATTTTATAACAGTGGAGTAAAGCATAGAGTTATACAGGATGTCCCGAAAAGATTGGTCATAAATTATACCACACATTCTGGGGTCAAAAATAGTTCGATTGAACTTAACTTACCTTAGTACAAATGTGCTCATAAAAAAAGTTGCAGCCATTTGAAGTTACAAAATGAAAATCGATTTTTTTCAATATATCGAAAACTATTAGAGATATTTTATTGAAAATGGACATGTATCATTCTTATGGCAGCAACATCTTAAAACAAAATTATAGTGAAATTTGTCCACCCTATAAAAATTTTATGTGGGTTTTGTTCCCTTAAACCTCCCCAAACTGTTGTGTACGTTGCAATTAATTTATTATTGTGGTACCATTAGTTAAACACAACGTTTTTAAAACTTTTTTGCCTATTAGTATTTTTTCGATAAGCCAGTTTTTATCGAGATGCACATTCTTTTTTAATATGTTTATATAAAATTTTTATGGGGATTGTGTTCCTTTAAACTCCCAAATGTTTGTATACGTTCCAATTAAACTATTATTGCGGTACCATTAGTTAAACACAGTGTTTTTAAAAGTTTTTTTCGAGATAAGTCACCTTTTATCGAGATGTGGCTTCTTTTTCAAAATATACCTACAAATATAAATTATAAATAAATTTTCAGATTATTAACAGGTTTCTATAATCCTATTTAACGATAAACAAATATGTGGTGGATTCCACAAATATTCAAAATATCTCGATAAACACTGGCTTATCGAAAAAGTAGTAAGAGACAAAAAAGTTTAAAAACATTGTGTTTAATTAATGGTGCCACAATATTAATTTAATTGGAACGTACACAAAAGTTTGGGGGGATTTAAAGGAACAAAACCCCCATAAAATTTTTATGGGGTTCTCAAATTTCACTTTATTTTTTTTAAGATGTTGCTGACATAAGATGGCCACATGTCCATTTTCAATAAAAAATCTCTAAGAGTTTTTGATATATGAAAAATAAAAAGATTTTCATTTTGTAACTTCAAAGGACTGTAACTTTTTTTGTGTGCACCATTGTATATATGTTATTTTTGGCCCCGGAATCTATGGTATAATTTATGACCAATCTTTTCGGGACACCCTGTATATTAGCATAAGGAGAGTGTCATTAAGAGCGAAGTGACGACACCATCTTTTTTATTTGGATTAGTGCTGTTTCACTCTTACGCATAGTAAGATGCGTAAGATAATGTCATCTTAGTTTCTCGATACAATGTGTTAGAAAGAGATGCCGCAAACCCGTCCATGAGATCTTGTCGTCAGGAAGCGCGGAAGGTAGGCTCGCTCTATGATGTTAATATATACCTCTATGGAGTAAAGTTGCCGCAGAGTTTAACTTCCGCAGAGCAGAACTACAGCACGACGGAACGTGAAGCCTTTGCTGTTGTGTGGGCTGTAAAAAAATTCAGAGGTTACCTAGAAGACGCTACCACCACTGTTGTTCAAAGCGACCATCAGCCTCTCAAATGGCTGATGTCTATCAAATCGCCAACCGGATGCCTCGCTAGATGGGCTCTAGAACTAATGCCCTATGATCTGCGCATAGAGTACATTGTTGGTAAGAAAAATGTGGTTGCCGATACACTTTCGCGGCCACCACGCAACGAAACCGAAGAAACAGTAGAAGTAAGCTATGTTGTAGCCGATTTTCCTACACTTAGCGCTGCCGATACTCGACAAGAGCAGGTATCTGACCCTGATGTCGAGAAAATAATAAAAGGGCTTGAAGGCCCTAACGAGACTTCTGTCGAATACAAAAGGTGGGTGGAGAGAGGATATGTGATGTCATATGGACTTTTGTACCGCTACACCCCAGACATTGATGAAGACGAGCCACAACTTGTAGTAGCTAGTGCTCGTATTCCACAAGTTTTAAAACAATACCATGATGCTGATACAGCTGGTCATTATGATATCGAACGCACATATCAGCGCATCGCTAAAAGATATTTTTGGCCTGGTATGCGCAGAACAATAGCTGGTTACTTACGTAACTGTGTAGACTGCCAGAAATTTAAGCCTACCAACTTAAAACCTGCAGGCCTACTACAGACTCCTATACAGTCTCAACACTTCGAAGTACTTATAGTCCAGAAAGCCACTGCGCATCCGCTAGGAAAAATATTCTAATTCGGATTTTTTGCACAATCTTACTCAAAAAGGACTCCTTTTAACAAATTTGCATGTTGCCAGGACCAAAAGGTGGTCAAAAAATTTTTAAACTTTTTTTTTTGTTTTTTCCTAAAATTATTTTTTTGCTTGGAAGAAAGGTTTTTTTAGGTTTTTTGGATCATTTCAAACAGAAAAGGTCTTTAGTGATTTTTCTCTAAAAATGATAGTTTTTGACATATAAGCGATTAAAAATTGAAAAATTTCGAAATCGGCCATTTTTAACCCTCAAAAACTATGTGAAAAACTGAAAATTTAAATGTTGCCAAAGTAGGTAGATACTCTTTAAACATCGATTGATAAAATCCCGAAGAGTTTTTTGCAATACACTATTCAAAACTCCTTGTTTTTTAATTTCTAATCACGCGTGCGCGACACCGTTGCATGTGTATACAGTATGGTGCAAATGAAAGGAGTAAATTCGTTATTTCGTAAACCGGCGACTTTAAGGAAAAAACCCGAAACAGGTCGATTTTTATTTTTAAGTTATGATATTGTGGCATATATGGTATACTAGTGACGTCATCCGTCTGGGCGTGATGACGTAATCGATGATTTTTTTAAATGAGAATAGGGGTCGTGTGGTAGCTCATTTGAAAGGTTCTTCAATTCTCTATTCAGTAATGTAAACATTTATATAATTATTTATACAGGGTATCCAAAAAATTTTTATTAAATTAAATTATTTGACAAAAAAAGAAATAGAAGGACACCCAGTATAAATAATTATGTAAATGTTTATATTACTGAATAGAAAATTGAAGACCCTTTCAAATGAGCTAGCACACGACCCCTATTCTTATTTAAAAAAAATCATCGATTACGTCATCACGTCCAGATGGATGACGTCATTATTATACCATATATGCCACAATATCATAACTTAATAAAAATCGACCTGTTTCGGGATTTTTCCTTAAAGTCGCCGGTTTACGAAATAACGAATTTATTCCTTTCATTTGCACCATACTGTCGATGGAAAATAGTGTCGCGCACGCTTGATTAGCAATTAAAAAACAAAGGAGTTTTGAATATTGTATTGCAAAAAACTCTTCGGGATTTCATCAATCGATGTTTAAAGTTTAAAGAGTATCTACCTACTTTGGCAACATTTAAATTTTCAGTTTTTCACATAGTTTTTGAAGGTTAAAAATGGCCGATTTCGCAATTTTTCAATTTTTAATCGCTTATATGTCAAAAACTATCATTTTTAGAGAAAAGTCACTAAAGACCTTTTCTGTTTGGAATGATCCAAAAAACCAAAAAAACTTTTTTTCATGCAAAAAAAAATAATTTTAGGAAAAAAACAAAAAAAAACGTTTAAAAAATTTTTGACCACCTTTTGGTCCTGGCAACATGCAAATTTGTTAAAAGGAGTCCTTTTTGAGCAAGATTGTGCAAAAAATCCGAATTAGAATATTTTTCCTAGCGGATGCGCAGTGGCTTTCTGGACTATTAGCATAGACGTGTTTGGACCATTACCAGAAACTACAGATGGTTACTGCTGGGTATTTATAGTTGAAGATGTCGCAAGTCGATGGGTAGAACTTTTTCCGCTAAAAACAGCAACCGCTGCCGCGTGTGCCAAGTGTCTAATCGACGAGGTCATACTGAGGTACGGATTGCCTCGACGGGTAATAAGTGACAATGGCGTACAATTCGCCGAAACCAATATAGACTTTCGTGCGATAGTGCAGACTGAAAACTTTGTGCCACAAATCACTCCGTATTTGCTTACCCTTAGTGATACGTTGCGCGCCGCGCGCGAAAAGCACGAACTAGCCCAGGACCGTAGAAACTCGTACCAGAACTCTCATTACCGTGATGTCGCTTTTAATGTGGGTGATCAAGTTCTCGCACACACTCACGTTCTAAGTAACGCAAGCAAGATGCGTACATCTAAATTTGTGCCGCGTCGTGATGGACCTTATCGCATTCTTCGCATAGTGACTCCTACAACCTACGAAATCGCTTCTGTCAGCAACCCAGATGTACCTGTCGGAAAGTACCATGTATCTGCTCTGACACCCTATCGTGCAGGCCCTAAAGAAGCCCCTCAAGAGCCCATTAGGTCCATCCGTAGAAGAAGACGCCCTAAGAAGAATACCACCACCAGATAGATTCTTGCCCCACATTCGAGACGATTATGTGGTGCAAAGGGGGAGACTATAACAGCCACCTGTATACTAGCTCACAATCTCCCGGACTATCATGTTCCACAAGTATTATACAAGTCAAACAACCGCCGATCATCCCCGCTCAGCCCGCTCAGCGAGAATTGAAGATATGCTATCGCGAAAGACACTTCGCCTCCGGCGTTTTATATTATATTTTCACTCATGTGTTACCTAATTACACGCTGTTAGTTTTATTTCAATATAATCTAAATCACTAAGTGTCTTCGTAATTTCCGTGTACCCACAACTCCTTATAACCTCCCTTATTATAGACTGCTATTTATCACTAACATAAATCCTGTGATGTGACATGTTCTACGTGTCGGACTCGTTAAAATGCCCAACATTTTTGTCGGACAAACATTTTTTCATATATTATATAACGTTGGTTATTCAATAAACTTAAAAACAACTTGCTATTTTTCACAATCATAAACTTAATGTTGTTCTGAAGCTATTTCCTTGTGGCATTTTTATGATTAACTATTTAGATGAGAAATAAGCCACAATTAAATTGAAAAAATAATTTTATTAACATTTCGACGTCCAAATCGTGTGTCGTTGTCAAAGTACAAAATACTACTAAATTAAACAAACATGTTGTTTTATAATGTTCTGACTTTTATATAAACATATTTTAAAGTCAGAATTTGGTATTAGTTTTTTGAAAGTAAATTAAATGTAAGACCAAATACTTACGATGTCGGGATAGTATCACGAGGTTTTTTCCTGGTTTTCCCTCGTGATTTACTATGGAATCTCTAACGCGAGAATTTTACTGTCATCTATGATTTTTTTGTGACGGGTATTCTTGAGTTGGGATTGATTTCATGTAATCGAATGAACTATCTTTTAGTAAAGTCGTCCCAGGAACGACTCATAAATATTGGCGAGATCATTTTAAAGTCTTCTACTTTAAAATGTATAATATACGTCTAAATTGCCACTATAAATGAGTCAGATTAAATAAATTATTAGAAGAATTTTTTTACTTAGCAACAACAATTTTGTTTATTTTAGTAGTATTTTGTATTTTGACAACGACACCCGATTTGAGCGTCGAAACATTAATAAAATTATTTTTTCAATTTAATTGTGGATTATTTCCCATCTAAATAGTTAATCATAATCATAAACTTGTCAGGACGACACGTTTATCATGCTCCACAATTAAAACTTCTCCTGTTCCAGTGTTCCCGTGCATCAAAGTTTGTCCGACTAGACACCGTTAAGCTATTAACAAATTTTCAGCTTGCTATTAATCAGGTCTGTTTGATTAAAATTAAAAATTATGGTTTTGCACTAACAAAACACATAAACCTAAACAGGTTTAGGTGTTGTACGTGTGGAAAGGCGTCCATCTTGCACTCTGAAAATTTTCAGAAAGTGGTAGACTGGCTCAAATGAAGCAGTTAAAACCATTTTTAAGACTTTTGTAATCATTTTAAAAAAAAGGGCGGTGTACTGGGGACTCTAAGAAACGCATTATAGAATTACATATCAAGAGTTTCAGATTCAGATTCATTAAACAAGATTCAGATAGATAAGAAGAATCCATAAACTATAACTAATATTACATTTATTACTCACCTATTTCGATGATCTTCGTTTTCTAAATTATTAAAACAATTCATACAATTGCACATATAACAGAATTCTCCGTTAGCGAAGCAATCACAATAAAGTTTCAAACACTGAGACTTGTTACAGTTACACGGCTTCCTAGGTCTCATGCCATTGGCATCCAGCTCCTCTTTAGATTGAGGAGAGGTATTTTCATTTGATCCAGTCGAGGATTTGGTAGATCCTGCAGGTTTCTGTTGTGGAGAAGCTGGAGGAGCTATGGATACTTTGGTAAATTTTGATTGGAACTGAATAGATTGCGTGGTGGGAATCTGCACGGGCATCACCATCAGAGGTGTGCTCGTCAAAGTTTTGCTGTTGGGCGATATGGGGACTTTGTCTTTGGGGTGGATTTTCGGTACGATCCTATTTAGTGTTGAGATTGGCTGAAAATTAAAATTATTATTTTTAGACAACTGTATGTTCTTTGTAAAGACAATTAAGTCGACTTTACTAAGTAACAAGACATTTACTCAACAGACACACTATATTTATATTACAGTATAATCGGATTGCACTAAATCCACGTTACCATGCCAATGGTCTTAGTTGTCGAGGCATTTAAGCTATACAGTGTGTCAATTTGAAAAGGTGTCACCCTCTATAATTTGATCCCTATAGAAAATATAAGAATATGCAACAACACGTCAAATTTATTCGTGAGGGGGACATTTTGTACACCAGTTTTCAACTAAATTATATGAGGGGTATAGAACCAAAATCAGCCAAGTCAAATCTATCAAAATTTTCAGGAGACGTGAAAAACCATTTAGTACATTCTTTCAAGGTTTTTGCTGTAAATTTTAAAGAACCGCTTAGATTGACATGAAATTTAGCATACGCATAGCCAATATGTCAAATAAAAAAAGTGATATGGTGCCGATGTGTGCTTTTGCCCTGGGGGTGAGGGTCACCCCATCTCGGGGGTGAAAAATTATATGTCCAAGATAAGTCCCGAAATGGATAAACTGACTAATTTTAAGCAACTTTTGTTCTATAGAGTTTTTTCACAAAATCAAAACTTTTCGAGTTATTTGCAAGTGAATATGTTCATTTTTCAACAAAATAACCACGTTTTTAGACGGTTTTTCGCAAATAACTCAAAACGTAATCATTTTGTCGAAAAAAAAATATTTTTAGCAAAACTATAGCCTATAAAAAATTGAAAAAACGGTGTATATATTAGGTCTGTATACCTAGCAAAAGCAGAGTTATAGCTAATGAAAAATAGGTTCATATTCGAAAAATTCCAAATAGAATAATTCAATGTGAAATATCCAAATAATGAAGCATTCTTGGAAAAAACACATTACAACTTTTTTAAAGTTGTTTAAAAAAGTTTTATTACTGTTTTTATAAAAAATTTCTAGCATCAAATGTAAGCAAGTTACGCTCAAAATAAAGTTGGCCCCTTTTGTTTTGGCAAAAAAAAATCAGGAAGATCACCCCCCGATTAGCAACTTAAATGAAATTAATCGTTACCGCTTCACAAGTTACTTTACTTATGTTGTGTTTATATGATCTGTAAGTTTCATCGATTCAATGTGCTTATTTTAAAAAAAAATTTGGTTTTAAATTAAAACTTTTAAAAATTTTAATTTTGAAAAAAATGCTTTTTTCAAAATAACTTAAAAATTGTTAGAGATACCAAAAATCTTAAACAATAAAAAAAGTCAGCTTTACTTTTCTGAATATTTTTTAATTTTTGTTTTTCTGTAAGACAAAAATTGGTTAAGATTCGGTGTTTCTAAATTTGCATACACTCGTGATATGTGACTCGTTCAAGCTCTTTTAACTACAGCTCTTTCAAAAATAAGCACTTTGAACCGATGAAACTTACAGATCATTATATGATCAATACATATGCGAGTAAGAAACTTGTGAAGTGGTAACAATTAAGTTCATTTGAAATGCTAATTAGGGGTGATTTTCCCAATTTCTTACCAAAAAAAAGGGACCAGCTTTATTTTGAGCGTAACTTGTTTACTTATGATGCTAAAAAAATTTTTTAAAAAACAAAAATAAGCATTTTTTAAACACTAAAAAAGTTAAAATGAGTTTTCCCCAAAAAAGTGCTTCGTTTTTTGGTTATGGCACGTTAAAATATTCGATTTGGAATTTGACGAATATGAACCTATTTTTCATTGGCTATAACTCTGCTTTTACTAGGTATAGTGACCTAATATATACACCATGTTTTTCACTTTTTACGTGATATATTTTTGATAAGAAATTTTTTTCGACCAAATACTTAGTTTTTGACTTATTTGCGAAAACCGCCTGAAAACGTAGTTATTTTGTAGAAAATTTAACATAATCAGTCGCAAGTAACTCGAAAAGTGTTAACTTGGTGAAAAAACTTTATAGAACAAAAGTTACTTAGAATTAGTCATTTTATCCAATTCCGGGCATATTTCGAACAGATATTTTTCACCCTCAAAAGGGGGTGAAACTCACCCCTAGGGCAAAAGCACACATCGGCACAATCTCACTTTTTTTCTTTGACTTATTAGCTATGTGTATGCCAAATTTCATGTCAATCCAAGCAGTTCTTTAAAATTCAGAGGTTTTGCAATATTTTACCTTTAAAGAACATACTAATTACAGAGGACTCCTGGAATATTTTGAGCTTTCTGTTTGACTTACTTTTGTATTCCAGTATAATGTTTTATTAGAAGAATACAAAATAAAAAATCTTTGAGCTGCAGTTTCAGTATAAAATTGATTTTATTTATGGACATGGCGGAATTTGCAACAACATTTAGCAACTTTGGATTTGAAATTCCAAAAAAAAAAACGTATTTTTTTAAACTTCACTTAATAAATGATTTTAAAAATTAGACTCTTATTACTTAAAACATATTTATTTGTTCATATTTATAATTATAATTATTGTTATAAAATTTAAAATAACATAAACTCATAAAAATTTCGCGGGAACGGGTAAATCACGTGTCAGTCCAAACGTTATGCCATTGGTCGGACCGGACTTGGCGGTCTTTGCAACTAAATTTTTTGGACAAGGCGGGTTTCACAGTTTAAGCGTATTTTCTCCTTTAAATTACTCCGATTTAAGGTGGGATTTGCACCTAAATTATGTTTGAACTTATGTATATACACACAAAGAACAAATTCCCGTATCAAACAAAAATTCAACCCAAAAATTGATCCGTATCAACCCTCTAACGGTGGCGAACACAACACCCAAAATTTTTAATGCAAAGGAGGATTGAGTGATACCTTATTGTAAAGATCGTTTAACTACCTTTTCAAAAATACCCCATACATATTTCTTTTCAGTACTTATGGAAAAATCTTGGACTCAATAGCACAAAAAAATTTTGGAGTTCTAACTCGATATAGTGCAGTAACTGAAGATTTTCACCTCCGATTTCGTTGAACCTCCATCGATTTTTATGAAAATTGGTGAGTAATTAGAGGATACCTCAAGGAACAAAGGTGACATGATGCCAACTTGCACTTTTACCCTGGGGGTGGATGCCACCCCTTCTCGGGGGTGAAAATTATTTTATTAAAAATAATACCATAAGTCGATAGAGGGACAAATTATAAGCAAAATTTGTTATATAAAGTTATTAAAATAAGTCAACACTTTTTGAGTTATTAAAGACCAAAGATTTTATTTTTTCGTAAAAAAATGATGTTTTAAATCGGTTTGTCACGTATAAATCAAAAACTATAAGCTTTTACAAAAAAGTTATTATTACTGAAATTGAAGATAATAAAAAATTTAATACATTCCTCACATAAAGAACTAAACTAATGTTTTCATTCTGGTGGGGTGTAGAATAGCATTATGTTGTTTTATATGCCATTAGAGTGAAAACTTAGTCTTTTTAAACTAATGTTAGTTCAAAGTGAGTTATTGGCAATTGAATGTGTATTTTTTTCGACGAGTACTCAAATCTAAGTATTCAAGCTTAAAACGGGAAAACGATGCAATGTATAAAATATTCCTGCTAAACATTTGCCAAAGTACTTCGGAATACCTATCAAATGAGCTTCAGGACAAGGTAATAGCGTCAAAATTAAGCAAGTTATAATGAAAATAAAAGAACCGTTTCGAATTTTTTAGGAAAAAGTGAAAAATTAAACATACGCCATTTTCACAAAAATTAAAATTTATAGTAATCCTTACAAGAACTTCTTTATATTAGCATAAGTAATGTTTTCGATAATTTTGACCGGTTTAGAATGCATATTTTTGAAAAAAAGATGTAATTTAAAAAAATCGTAATTTTTAAAATTATTGTAATTCTCATATTCTTTTGATAATAACTCCAAAAATACTGAATATGCGTAAAAAATTATATATAACCAAATTTTAGTTTTTTCTGTGCGAAATATTTTACCTGTTTTACTATTTCTATAGGGTAAAAAATAACCGAGATAGAAACGTTTAAATCTTAAATTTTGCTGTGGGAACCATGCAACCGGGGTCATTTAACCTTTTATTTTTAAAAAAGTAAGGTAAAAGTAAACCTATTCTATAAAAGAATAGGTTTAACGTGCTTAAATAGCAGTTGGAATTAGCTTTCAAACAGTTTTTAGATGAACCTGATATCGTAAACACAAACGGAGTTATTAAAAAAAAAAAAACAATAACATTTTTTGAAAAATTTTTTAAAAGATAAATTTTGAAAAAATTTTGGAGCATAACTTTTAACGCTATCAACATGTTCGGGGGCTCATTTAATAGATATTTTTAAGTACTTTGACACATGTTTAATGTACTAGTACACTTTAGAAGACCAAAAATAATAATTTTTTTCAAGAATTTTTTTCTCAGAACCCTAAATAAAAATGAACATAAAACTTTTTACATATTAATACCTAACTCTTAGAGAGTACAAAAAATATATCTTTTTCATTTATGCATGTACACTAATATTGTAGAGGGCGCAAAAGTGGAGGCCTCGAAAAATAATGGCGGACAGTTAATCTCAAGATTGGGATATCTGAAACAAAAAAAAACGTACTGCATTTGAAAAGGGAAGGTTTCTTACGTGACAATTTACCATAATTTGATCAAAAAATAAAAAATAAATATTTTTTAACCATGAAAAACTGAAGAAAAACGGGTCATTTTTTCACAAAATTTTTTCAAATTTCCGTAAAATCTTTTTTTTTGTGGAATTTTTCACTAACGGTGGTAAATTATCACGTAAGAAACCTTCCTTTTTCAAATGCCGTACGATTTTTTTGTTTTAGAGATCCCAATCCTGAGATTAACTGTCCGCCATCGGAACTCCTTTTTTTCGATGCCTCGACTTTGGCGCCCTCTCCAATATTAGTGTACGTGCACAAAATAAAAATAGATATGTTTTTTTGTATTCTCTAAGATTTAGATATTAATATGTGAAAAGTTTTATGTTCATTTTTAATAAAGGTTCTGAGAAAAAAAACTTGAAAAAATGCTTATTTTTGGTCGTCTAAAGTGTACTAGTACCTTAATAAGTTTATGTTATAAAATGCATCAATTTCCCGTTATTTCAGCTTGAATACTTGAGTTTTTTACTCGCCGAAAAAAATATACATTCAATTACCTATAACTCACTTTTAGTTGACATTAAAAGGTTTTTGTAGTAAGGAGTTTATTTCATTTTTTATTAGCTTCAATTTTGATAATAATAACTTTTTTGTAAAAACTTACACTTTTTGAGACATTGAAGAAAAATCGGTTAAAACATGCATTTTTCTCAAGAAACATTAAAATCTTTGATCTTTAATAACTCAACAAGTTTTGATTTATTTTAACAACTTTATATAACATATTTTGCTTGAAATTTGTCCCTCTATCGAATTATGGGGTTATTTTTAATAAAATAATTTTCACCCCCGAGAAGGGGTGGCATCCACCCCCGGGGTAAAAGCGCAAGTTGGCACCTTTGTTCCTTGAGATATCCTCTAACTACTCACCAATTTTTATGCAAATCGATGGAGGTTCAACGAAATCGGAGGTAATAGCGCATATCCACCTTCAGTGACTCCACTAATACTTAATATCTTAAGGTTTTACTTGATTTTTTCAAAAAAATACTCCAAAAAATATTCAGAATATGTACTTCAATACTCAAAAAAAAAATTTTGGAATTCTGAACTTGATACTTAATATCCTTACGGTTTTACTTGATTTTGCAATTTTAAAATACTCCAAAAAATATTCAGAATACTCCAATACTCCCAAAAAAATTTTGGAATTCTGAACTTGATACTTAACATCGTTACGGTTTTATTTGATTTTTGCAAAAGTACTAAAAAGAAATAGGTACAATGTATGTGGTATTTTTGAAAAGGTAGTCGATGGGGACATTTTGTAGACCAGTTTTCAACCAAATTACATCAATCTGGTAGCGGAGGCGGACACAACCCCAAGAATATTTAATGGAAAGAGGGGTTGAGTGATACCTCATTTTAAAGGTCGTTCAACTACTTTTTTAAAAATACCACATACATTATATTTATTTTTAGAATTTTTAGAAAAATTAAGTAAAACCGTAAAGGTATTAAGTATCGAGTTAAAACTCCAAAATTATTTTTAGTGTATTGAACTAGAACCTACTGCATTCTGCCGAGGACTATACTTGGAATTTTTCCACTGAACACTATGAAAGATGTTATACAAATAAACATTTAGAGTATGCTTATTCTATTCAAAGATTTTAAGATGCAATTTTGATAAATAAAAACCATATAAAATTACAGAGTGGACAAAAAAATGCTACAGCGTAATTAATTAGTGTAGCTCCGTCCGATTTCTGATGACCAATTGCTTTTGTTTTTATGGTTGTATAACGAGTTTTACGAGCTAAACCATCGTGTGAGTGCCAAGTTCTGTGTTACAACTTTTGCCGAAACTTTTTAAATGCTTTCGGAAACATTTGAAGATTAATTAATTATTTACAATTTCACAGAAAACTCAGGTCATTGGCTTGGACTGATTAACAGCAGATTGAAAGAGTGAAGAATTTCGTTCAGTCAAATCGTCATCTAACCATACATGTGATTACTGAAGAATATTATGTTCATATCCATAAATTTTTAACCAAAAACTGAATATGCAGTATGTGGCTGCAAAGTTTGCTCTGAGGTTGTTGAACAAGGAGTAAAAACAACACCAAGTTCAGGCTTTTTGGAACATGGAGACACTGGAAGACGTAACATGGTTTTATGGGTATGACATGTTAACAACGGTTCAGTTATCCAGAAAGTGACATTATCTTAGTTTTATTGTTAACAAGTTGTTAATTATTAGGTTAGTTAAGTAGTCACTTCTATGTGGAACTTAGATTACTGGCACAGGTAGAAATTTTAAATTTCCACATATATGTCACATAAAATATATGTACATACTTACTTTTACTTCAGATAAAACGATATTTGTTGGTGTCATAATGGGCGAAGATTTTACAACATTACCGGCAGTTGTTGTGTTCGCATCGGCCGTGCTGGTTACAAATTTTATGTATTGCATCTAAAACGAAAAAAAAAATACTGTATATGTATTGTTATATTCCTAATTGATATAAGAAATAAAAGTTTATAATTATAAATTAAAGTCAAATTAAAATAAAGATTTTCATTTTTCTCGACCACGGGCATGTAAATTTGGAACACCCTGTATAAAACAAATTATGTCTAGGTAGCTTTTAAGAGAGTGATTCGGAGAAGTGTTTACGAACCGCGGGAACAATACGACTCAAATAAACAATTAGAGTGATGTGTACAAAGAAAGTGTTCGCGGAAGGATTGGTCATTAACCACCGCTAACTAATACTTTAGTGAATAAGATAACAGGTCATTAAATTTGTAAATGTTGTATTAATGTAGAAAGTAAAATTGAAATGGGGAATATTATTTTTCTTGAAATCCATTAAGATATTTAGAAAAAGGAAAGTTGTGTTGATAAATACGGATAATTGAAAGTTGCTTGGGATTGGTTGATTTTTGAATGCTGGAAGGGGTAATTTGGAAGTAGGAGAATGGATGAGAGATGTGTGGCAGAATGTTTTTGGCGATCGAAAGGCGAAGGCCGGTTTTCGAGAAGAGTGTACAAAAAAGTGAAACGCCGGTATAGTTAGTTTGTTTTTTTTTTAATTAAAAAAGTAAGATATCGTGGAACAAGTGTTAGGCCGAGTCGAGATAGTATATAACTCCTTGAGTCTAGAGTATCCCGGTTTGTTGAAGTGTTTGAAAAAGGTAGAACACGGAATCAGGAGACGGCAGGAACGAGGGCTGTACGAGGCGTAGTTTTCAGAAAGGAGCAGAGGCTTTACTGGGAAGCTGGTACGAGTCGTTTGATCGCAACCCAAGATAGGAGGAAACGTGTTTTGTGTGAAGACATTGTCCAATCATCGGTAAAGGTCAGTCTATTTTGTTATGACATGAATGTATGGTTTATGTATTAAATACCACGTTGAAAATTGAGGCACACAATCATTATTAAAAATTTTTCATCAAACCTAAATCAATTTATCACTGAAAAATCATAATAGTTCATTTTAAATAAAATAACTTTGGAGACAAAAAGAAATAAGATTCCCATGTTTGTAAATGTTATATTAAATAAAGATAGAAAGATACGATATAAGAAATATTAAGCATTGAATGCCATTTAGATAAAATAAACGATTTTGTAATTTCTAATTGAAATTCATATGTGTGTATTATTTTACTCTCTTTTATCTATCCCGATTAGGAATCCACTGAGAAATATTTTGAAGCCACGAAAGTAAGTAATTGATATTATAATTTAGCCCTGAGATTGACACTATATTGGTATTTGATCTGTTTGATTAATGAGATAATTATTAATTAATTAATTAAAATAAATTATATCTGAGAACAGCATCAGATTTCAAAATTAAGATCACAACAGTATCTATAAATTTGTGAAAATGCACACAATCCGTGAGGTAAATATATTATGATTTAAAATTGTGCGATAGCTCAATATTCCTAAATTTAAATATAGTTATTTCCAAACCCTTTTTTAGTGCGTCATTAATTTTGACGTCATATAGGATTTTAAGAATGTCGCAAATCATTGGTTGCGTTCGGACGACCACAGCGGCTGAATGTCAGCAGAAATCGGCTGTGGTTGTATCCAGCGCGGATAGGGAAAGCTTAGTAAATCTCTCAGCGGCTGACTTCCAGTGGTGTCGTCTAAACGCTACCGCTGGCTCAGCTGTCCAGCCGCTGTGGTCGTCCGAACGCACCCATTGCATGGTATTTTAGTTACATCTGACAGTTGTCAGAATATTTATATTGATATTTATATAAACTTGAAGTCAAACAATAAGGAATGCACGTAATTTTCCCCTTGTTGCCATATTCTAAATTTGAAAAAATATATAGGGAATTATCAGATTTTTTTGACATGCCATTCCTATTACAGCGAGCACTTTATTGACTAGCACTAGTGACGATTATATTTGACGTCATTATTATATTTGGTCAGATGGTAAATGGTAACTGACGTCTGTCATAATATTGTAGGTTAAATATAATGTCAAATTATTGTTTTAAAATTATATTTTATTTATTTAGTTTACATTTTAACAACAGTTTATTTTTTCACCAACTTCACTTTCCCTGCCCTATCCTTGATTGGTATTGTTGTATGGTAGGTTTAATTAGGCGTTAATTTTAAGAAATGTTGCTGGCTATATGGGCACACCTCACAAAGGCCATAAAAGAAGAAGAAAAAAATAAACAGAACATAACCTTATATCAGACAATGTCGGTGTGACACTTACAGTAAAGATAGTTAGTTATCTTTGTTTCACACTCTTTAAAGACAAAAATAAACAGTATAGGCTGTAGCAGCTCTGGTAAATACATATGTGTTTTTTATTTGGCGACAGCGCTGCCCTGCCAAACTTGACGGTAGCGAAAAAACTAATATATAAGGAAAAATTTGTTGACTTTGTTTGCCGTTAAGTTTGTACCGGTGGGTTATGATGTCATTAAATCTATGACGTGCATTCCTAATTGTTTGACTTCTAGTTTAAACATCATACAAATACTTTCCAGGATATTAATATTTAAAATATTTAATGTATAAATAAATAAATATAAAATCAAATTTTACTATACAATATCCGAATATACCAATGACATAAAATATTTATATTTACGTCGCTGAAAAATACTAACCTAAAAATTACAATTATCATTTTATCCGTTGATGTTGTGAAAGTACTGTCACGATCGATTATTTTTGTGTCAAATTATCTTTATTCGCATCATTGATTGGTTATCTATTTAGAGTATTGTTATCACCAACCAATTATACATCTATAAGTATAAGTCGTTTTAATATGCAAATACCCGTCAACGACTACATAATTTTCTAAGTTCTATGTATAATAATCACGGAAGTATGTTTTTTCTGACACTTCCAACTTTAATGCGTTAGAGAGAATTAGATAATCTATGACGCACTGAAAAAAAGGTTAGGAATGAACTGTACTGAGTACTGTCCTGTGCTTTTCATAATGCAGGACAGCATAACACCTTACTTTGAGTTCACACCCTTGTCGAGTAAGTGATGATGATGTCATTAGAATAATAATCTTAGTTAATAAAAGTGTTAGGAATGGTGTACTGTGTATTTGGTCCAGTGAGATAGATAAAGCAGATGTAATCATGTTTTAAACTATTTCCATTATTATGTAAAATAGTGCTAATAATTTGTGCTAAATACAAAATACAAGGCTTGGCATCTTAATGCATTAGCACTAAAATGAATGGAAAACTGAAAAATAATATCATATACGCAGATGACACAATTATATTGAGTAATAACCTAAATGATGACTCAATATAACTATGTGTAGCTGATGGTATTTATCAGATACGCAGATGGCCCAGTTATCTTGAATGATAACTTAAATAATAACTCGTTATAATAATATAACGGTCTCTGATAGTACGGTATGCACCAAAATAAACAAGTACTGAAATTCGTATGTCAGGCGCCTAAACGTACTGAGTGCTTTCCGAACGTCGTTATAACGTATGTGAATGTCGTGAATGATAGGTGCTTCAGAACAGTGGCGGCTCCAGGGAAGGGTGATGGGAGCGATCGGCCCACCTCTCTAACCAAGTTATATATAAAGATTATAAAAACATTAATTTATTCATTTATTTTTCATAGAAATTTAGCCAATCGGCCCCCCTCTTGAAGATGCTGGATCCGCCACTGCTTCAGAATGGCTCTCAGTTTTGCAGAAAATTTTTTTATGGTGGAGTACTATTTTCGGTCATACGGAAAAGGTCACGAAAGCGGTCCACACTTGAAATCAACAATGGTTTCAGCAGGACGGGGCAACCTGCCACACTGCCAGGAAGTCTCTTCGAATACTGCGCGATCACTTTGGAAGTTGCGACTCACCAGAACTAACGCCACCAGATGCATACATATGGGGAATGCTGAAGGAGTCAGACATATCCACCGTCTGCCATTTCGGAATTGCGGACTATAATTAAAGATTTTTTCGTGCCAGAGGCAATGGCGAATCTAGAAATATGCCTTACGAAGGAACTCCCAATGAAAAATCAAACAAAAGACATAAAAAGATAAACTCAGATTACATAAAAGACATAAATAACTTATACAGGGTGTTTCATTGGGGAACGGAAATACTTTTATTGTGAATAGAGGTCACCGAGGCGGTTCTAGGTATACTACATTTTTTGCCCTACCGACTTTTATAACCGAGTTACAGGGTGTTTTATCGATTTTGCCAATTTCTTTCCTAAGCCATAACTTTAGAACCACCCTGTATATTTTTTGATATTTGGTACACATGTGTCTCATCCAAAACCCAAACGACTGACATACTAATCACAAGAAAAATCCAGGTCCGGATTAACAAAAATTTTTAAAGTAATTGTGACCTTAAAACAACACCCTGTATATTGAAATTCTGAAAATCTGTTTGCATATTTGAAAAGAGCACAAAAAACTAAGTCTAATGGTTGGCTTCGATTTTTCGGCCAGACAATTTTATGACTTTAATTTTGAAATTATATTGAATTTTTTAAGAACTCTACATTAAAAAGCAGGTATTATTAACTTTTAATTATAAATTATTAAAGCTATTGAATAAATACTAATTTTAAAATTAATCAAAATTTATTTACCACATTGGAACGACCCAATTATTAATCACAAGAAAAATCTAGGTCCGGATTAACAAAAAAACATAAAAGTAATTGTGATCTTGAGACAACACCCTGTATATTGAAATTTTCAAAATTTGTTTGCACATTTGAAAAGACCACGAAAATCTGAGTTTATTGGTTTGCTTTAATTTTTAGTGAAGGAAATGTAATGACTTTAATTTTGAAATTAAATATGTTAATACTTTTAAGAACACTGAAATTAAAAAGCAGATTTTTAAAGCACTTTTAACAATACATTATTAAAGTTATTAAATAAATACCCATTTTAAAAATAATCAATACTTATTTACGACATTTGAACGACCCGCTTACAAACCACAACACAAATCCAGGTCCGGAATAACAAAACAATGTAAAGTAACCTTGAAACAACACCCTGTATATTGAAATTTTCAAAATCCGTTTGCACATAGGTATGAAAAGAGCACCAAAAACTAAGTTTAATCGCTAGCTTCAATTTTTTTTCCAGACAATTTAATGAATTTAATTTTGAAATTATGTCGAAATTATGTCGAAATTTTTAAGATCTCTGGGAACTCTTAATAAAAATTTCGATATAATTTCAAAAGTAATGTCATTAAATTGTCTGCACAAAAAATTAAAGCGGAACATTAAACTTAGTTTTTCGTGCTCTCTTCAGGTGTGCAAACGTATTTTAAAAATTTCAATATACAGGGTGTTTTTTCAAGGTCACAATTACTTTGTATTTTGTTAATACGGACCTGGATTTTTCTTGTGATTAGTAAGTGATTCCTTCTAACGCAGTAAATAATAACTGATTATTTTTAAAAATAGTATTTATTCATTAACTTTAATGATTTATTATTAAAAGTGCTTTAAAAACCTGCTTATTAATTTCAGGGTTCTTAAAAATTGGAATATATTTAATTTCAAAATTAAAGTTAATAAATTTTTGCACAAAAAATCAAAGTGAACTGATAAACTCAGATTTTTGTGGTCCTTTCAAATATGCGCAAGCAAATTTTGAAAATGTCAATATACAGGGTGTTGTTTCAACGTCACAATTACTTTATGTTTTTTGTTAATCCGGACCTGGATTTTTCTTGTGATTAATAATTGGGTCTTTCCAATGTGGTAAATAAGTATTGATTCATTTTAAAATGAGTATTTATTCAATAACTTTAATAATTTATAATTAAAAGTTAATAATACCTGCTTTTTAATGTTGAGTTCTTAAAAAATTTAATATAATTTCAAAATTAATGTCAAAAAATTGTCTGGCCGAAAAATCGAAGCGGATTTAGTTTTTTGTGCTCTTTTCAAATATGCAAACAGATTTTTAAAATTTCAATATACAGGGTGTTGTTTTAAAGTCACAATTAGTTTATAAATTTTTGTTAATCCGGACCTGGATTTTTCTTGTAATTAGTATGTCGGTCGCTTGGGTTTTGAATGAGACGTATGTGTACCAAATCTTAAAAAAATATACAAGGTGGTTCTAAAGTTATGGCTTAGGAAAGAAATTAGCAAAATCGATAAAACACCCTGTAACTCGGATATAAAAGTCGGTAGGGCAAAAAATTTAGTATACCTAGAACAGCCTCGGTGACCTCTATTCACCATTAAAGTATTTCCGTTTCCCAATGAAACACCCTGTAGGCATTAAGTTCTCTTAATTTTCCTAACTAGCGTTTTTTGGGTTAAATTTGTCTTTCTGTGGTTTCGGTTTCATGTCAGCTAATATATTTTTGTATGAACAATTTTTTTCTTTAATTTTGGACCGTTTAGGGGGGGAAATTTCCTTATTTTCCCTCCCCGTAGATCCGCCACTGACCAGAGGGCATCTTTAACATCTGTTTTATCGGAAACATGTGTCGTCATGAATAATGTTTGCAAGGCTATATCAGGTATACCAGATATATAAATAATCATAATCATTTAAATATTCATTTCAGTACTGTTTATTTTGCCACATACTCTATTTATCAATAGTGCATACATTTCTGGAGCTTACTGATGGCTAATATATTTCTATATTAATACCTACTACTTAGTCCTGTCGCCAGGGGGGGTACAACTGCCTTCTTAATTCAGATGGACTTACCCAAGTTTTTTTTATGTATTTTGGCCCGTAGAACACGAATTTTTTGGGTAACAGTTGATCCGGATGTCGATAAGATTGTTATAAACAAAGAAGTTGAGGAATTACATAACAGCGATTTCTCGCAAAACAAAACAATTTATTGTATTTTTTGGGTCATTCTAACCAAAAAATGTTCCTACAAGTTTTTTCGTATTATGCATAGTTTTCGAGATAAACGCGGTTGAACTTTAAAAAAATCGAAAAATTGCAATTTTTTAACCCGAATAACCTTTGAATAAAAAATAAAATAGCAATTCTGCTTACCGCCTTTAAAAGTTTAAGTCAAATTTTATCTGTTTTGAATATTTGCATTGCTAACAATTTATTTTTTGATTGTTAAAAAAAGCTATAAACACATAGTGTTTCCCGTGCCTAATACATGCGTTTTAAGCATGCTACGTAGAAATAGCCTTGCTTGCACTTTTACCTCCTCTACCTACTCATTCGATTTTAAATGAGAAATCATTGAAAACATCACTCAAGCACTAGGTGTATATAGCTTTGTTTTAACAATAAAATAATAAATTTTTAGCAATACAAATAATTAAAACCGATATAATTTGACTTGAACTTTCAAATGCGGTAAGCAGAATTGCTATTTTATTTTTTAATCAAAAGTTATTCGGGTTCAAAAATTGCAATTTTTCGATTTTTTTAAAGTTCAACCGCGTTTATCTCGAAAACTATGCATCCTACGAAAAAATTTGTAGGAACATTTTTTGGTTAGAATGGCCCAAAAAATACAAAAAAATGTTTTCTTTTGCAAGAAATCGCTGTTATGTGATTCCTCGACTTCTTGGTTTATAACAATCTTATCGACATCCGGATCAACTGTTACCCAAAAAATTCGTGTTCTACAGGTCAAAATACATAAAAAAAAAACTTGGGTAAGTCCATCTGAATACAGGAGGCCGTTGTACCCCCCCTGGCGACAGGACTAACTGTTAAAGTAGTTTTTAACAAAACAGTCAAAAGTTACGTACCCCTTTACCAGGTATATTAATTTGATGCACCTGTCCAGAATTCATGGCCTGTGCAGCAGAAACCTGCAGAATTTGTCCTTGTGGCAAAATGGTCGGACTACCAGCAGCCGTTTTGAAGATGAGCCTTTGTGTGCCTTTATTTATAGAGTTCGAAACCGCCGGTAATATTTTCGTTGGAGCTTTCACTTGATTTAAAGTTACCGTTTTTGTAGGTATGTTTTGTAGTTCCGTTGTAGTCAATATTTGGGGAGCATTGCTCTGTGGTATCAATTTTATCGATTTCTGTGGATTCTTTGCTAACAAAACCGACTGCTTTCCAGTAGAATGTCCAGGCTGGGCTATTTTAGTGCTCGTTATCAATCCCATCTCCTGTGCTTGTTGTAAAGTGATGGTTTTTGTTGGGGCCGGAACACCCAATACGTTTCCTTGAGCCTGTATTAATTTGAGTTGCTGTTGATCAGACTTTTGCACGACCATAAAATGTTGCGTTGGCTTTGAAATACTATTTACAGTTTTTGTAACAGTTTTTGAATTGGCCGCGACGACTTTCTTCATCAGTACAGGCTTTTGTTGAACTAGAGAAATGTTACTGCCTTGAGTTGATATCGTTTTGAAAGAAGGTTTGATTGTCAACGGCCTGGATATGATATTCGTAAAGATTTCCTGGCCCTGCGAAGCTACTAATTTTATTGTTTGACCTGATCCAGCACCTGAAATATTCAGTATTGTTAATATTGTATAAGTTGTAACTCATGATTAATTATACCAATCATGAGAAATTTATTACATTTTACAATTAATGCACATTACAATTTATTAGATGTATGTATTACGTTTGTTTTGTTTTAACAAGACAAGACATACTTCTCTACTGATGTTTTAATCAGATTTGATGTAAAGTCAAATTCAAATAAAGTTACTGAGAATTTTGTGAAAAGTTTTAAGAGGATGGGTACGTATTTTCGGCTGCAATGCTATTCAAATGGGGATTCATTTTTTTCGAATCCTGAGAAAACTAATAAGTATTTTTGAAAAATTTAAACGCAGAATGGAAGATTACGTTCTTAGCGAGGGCCGAAAGTCCCTGAGAACTTCTATAATGTTTATTTTAATAAGTTACAGGGGTGAAAAACTAAGATAAAATGCAGTGTGATTTTGAATTTCAAATATCTCATTTAAAAGAAACTTTTTATTTATTCTAAACGACTTTCGGCCCTCGGTAATAATATAGTCTTTCATTCTGCGTTTAAATTTTTCAAAAATATTTATTGGTTTTTTCAGGATTGGAAAAAAATAAACACAATGTCCGTGGTAATATTTCCAAATCTATCTTTGTCATACAACGCACTTAGTCGAATAGAATATTGTCAGCATACTGTCAGTCAGACAGTGACAATCAGTGACAATTTTAAATATTTGACATGGCATCGGGAATATTTTAAGTTGTTGATTAAATAATATTGATATAATATAGTGTATTTGATAAATAATTGATTTAAGACGTGAACTTAATAAAAAGTTATTTATTGTGTATTATTTGTGGAAGATCCAAGCAGAGAATACATCAGGATAATTATATTCTGTGATCCAAGTATTTTGTTGTTAAAGATGTTCAAAATTGTAAGTGTTCCATAGTAACAATCATCATCATCATTCTCTTTGCCTTATCCCTACGCGGGGTCGGCTTCCCTAATTGCATTTCTCCACACAATTCTATCTTGGGCCATATCAATGTTAATCCCCTTTACCAACATGTCCTGCCTTATCGTCTCCCCCCAGCTCTTCTTTGGTCTTCCTCTCCTACTCCTTCCAGGAATCTGCACTTCAGCTATTCTTCGTATTGGGTGGTTAACGTCTCGACGTTGAACATGACCAAACCATCTTAACCTATGCTCTCTCATTTTGGCATCAATTGGTGCCACACCTAGACTTCCCCTAATATAGTCATTTCTAATTTTATCCTTCTTTCTCACTCCACTCATCCATCTAAGCATTCTCATTTCCGCCACATGCATTCGCTGTTCCTCTTTCTTTTTCACTGCCCAACATTCAGTTCCGTACATCATAGTAACAATATATTATTAAAAAATCACTTATACACTTTTCCTCTTTTCTCGATTGAGTATTAGTTTTTGTTGTACATATAAATTATTACAATCACTGAATACATAATTAGTGAAAAAATTATCACATTTATTAACTGAATTAATAATTTGCAATTATAAAAATAACATTATCCAAGAACATTCAAAAGTCATCTCTTTAAATTATTGATGACATTTTCAAGTCGAATGACATTCTAGTAATGTTTACATATCCATACCAGTGTGAATTTTACTACACTTAATTTGCCGTGTAAAGACAGAAAAAGTAGGGATACCCGTAAAATATTTGCGAATTATGTTCCGATGGCCTTAAGCGTAGACTATAGGATAACCATTAGGGTGATTAAAAAAATGTTTTTTTTTAATTGACACTCTTTGCTAAAAGTTGTCTATACAGGTGTTCATTACTTTCTTTTATTTTTAGAAGTAACCTGTAGGTAAAAAGCTACCATTATGTTCAAAATGGTTAATAATTATTTAAGTCATCTCAACCTTTTTTCGAACTTATTAAAATCGCTCTTTTTAAATGAATGGGTCCGCCGAATAACGTTGTAAGCGCCACATCACTCGTTTTTAAGAGTTCGAAAAAGAAGTTTTAAAATTGTAACATTCTCAAACTTAAACATATTAAGAGTTAGTAATAAAGTTTGTAAATACAAATTACAAACTGTATTACGCACCCCTAAAATGTACAAACTCGCCATTATCACAAATTTAAAACTTTTTTCTTCAACTTCTCAAAAACGAACAATGTGGCGCTTACAACTTTATTCGGCGGACCCATTCAAATATTGTTAATAACAATTTTATTGTTTAATAAATTTGTTTAAATGTACCTAAACTTGAGGGTATTATGGTGCTTGAATGTTGTGCAAAAAATGGTCCAGATATGTTAAATATAAATGTGTTTGTGAAATTGAATTTGTTTATGAAATTTTTGAAAAACGAGCTAATTTCTGAGGCTGGTCCAGTTAATTTGGCTGAATGGATCTCAATAATCTTAGGCTTATTTCCTTCGTTAAAATGTATACTGATAGCCTATGAAAAAAAAAAAGTAAAAAAAATACATTAATGTACACAAAATTATTTGTTAATAAAAATTGTAACATTCTCTCAAACTCTCTCTCAAAGTCTCTCACTCTCTCAAACATATTAAGAGTTAGTAATAAAGTTTGTAAATACAAATTACAAACTGTATTACGCACCCCTAAAATGTACAAACTCGCCATTATCACAAATTTAAAACTTTTTTCTTCAACTTCTCAAAAACGAACAATGTGGCGCTTACAAAGTTATTCGGCGGACCCATTCAAATATTGTTAATAACAATTTAATTATTTAATAAATTTGTTTAAATGTACCTAAACTTGAGGGTATTGTGACGAATTTCTAACTGAGGCCGTCCCTGCCCCTAGTAGTCAACAAACAACAGCGACACGTCATCGACGAGTAATGTCTCCGCTAATCCAGAAGTTTCCCCGATGATAGGCGTAGACCCGCCTCAGGCCTTCCAAATGTTCTCGAAGCAGAGCCGTATCTATATAAGCGGATGATTTTTAAGCAGCAGTCAGTCAGTCAATGAACGAGCCGCGACGCGTGATATAATTGTATTCGAATCGGTTAATGAAATGTATATATTAGTTATCGAAGTTATTATGTTTAGTTAATTAAATCATAAATTTGAGTTGTAAATAAATTAGATGTGTTAGTTGGTGTTATTTGTAATTATTAAAATAAATAAGTGATGTAAATAAAATAATATAAGTAAGTCTTCCTTTATTTAAATTAAACTTAGTGCCTAAAGATATAAATAAATAAAATAGTAGAGTCAATCGCATAACAGTATTATGGTGCTTGAATGTTGTGCAAAAAATGGTCCAGATATGTTAAATATAAATGTGTTTGTGAAATTGAATTTGTTTATGAAATTTTTGAAAAACGAGCTAATTTCTGAGGCTGGTCCAGTTAATTTGGCTGAATGGATCTCAATAATCTTAGGCTTATTTTCTTCGTTAAAATGTATACTGATAGCCTATGAAAAAAAAAAGCAAAAAAAATACATTAATGTACACAAAATTATTTGTTAATAAATAGCACTTTTTAAGCTTATAAACAATAATTACAATAACTCCCTATAAATTAGGTCAAATAAAATGGCAATAAAAAATGCGGAAAGCTGATTAAAATACACAACTTAAAAAAAATAAAAGTCCTACGACCCTTGGGGGCTGAGATGGCCCCTTTAAAAAAAAATCACTGTTACGTTAACAACATTAAGAGCTGAAATTAACCAATCGTTTATAAGAAAAGTCAAAGTTTTTAACAAAATTTTTAGCAAGAAAAAATGTTACAAATTGTTTAAACAGGAGTGTTATAAACAAAGAGTATTTTACGTTCCGACTAGGACTAGACTAAGAAATAGTGGGCGTAGCCGAATGATAATGCATTCGCGCACTACTATACTAAGAGCCGGTATAGGTGAAATTTGCCAATCATTTTAGGCACGATAAGAGTCTGTAACTTAAATAGTAAAACCTAAAAGAAAACGTATGAACACTGTGCCGTCACTTTTTAGTGGCACATACTCTACAGTGGCGCATCAAAGTTTCCACTTAAAGACGGGATAAATAAATTAAAAGGTATCCTCACTCACTAACAGAATTAAATTTTTTCATTTTTTAAAGTTCTATGTGATTAACAAATAAGACTCAATTTAAAAAAAATAACGAAAAATGAAGTTTTTGATGGTGGTGGGAGGGGGAAGGAGTGGTGGGTTAAAATTACGTTATTATGTATTACGAGTCTTATTTGTTAATCACATATAACTTAAAAAAATGAAAAAAATTGAATTCTGTTAGTGAGAGAGGGTACCTTTTAATTTATCTATACCTTCCATTAGTGCAAACTTTGATGCGCCACTGTCGACGCATGTGCTACTAAAAAGTGACGGCACAGTGTTCATACGTTTTCCTTTAGGTTCTACTATTTACGTTATAGGCTCTTGTCGCGCCTAAAATTATTAGCAAATTTCACCTATACCGGCTCTTAGTGTGGTAGCTCGCGAATTCATTCTCATTCGGCTACGCCCACTATTTTTTAGTCAAGTCCTAGTCGGAACGCAAAATACTCTTTGTTTATAACACTCCTGTTTAAACAATTTGTAACATTTTTTCTTGCTAAAAATTTTGTTAAAAACTTTGACTTTTCTTATAAAAGATTGATTAATTTCAGCTCTTAATGTTGTTAATGAACGTAACAGTGATTTAAAAAAAAGGGCCATCTCAGCCCCCAAGGGTCGTAGGACCTTTATTTTTTTATACACAACATATTTTATTATTTTAATTTTTTATTGCCATTTAATTTGATCTAATTTCTACGGAGTTATTGTACGGAGTAATTGTTTATAAGCTTAAAAAATGCTATTTATTAAAAAATAATTTTGTGTACAGAAATGTATTTTTTTTATTTTTGTTTCATATGTCATAGGCTATTAGTATACATCTTAACGAAGGAAATATGCCCCAGATCATTGAGATCCATTCAGCCAAATTAACTGGACCAGCCTCAAAAATTAGCTCGTTTTTCAAAAAATTTTATAAACAAATTCAATTTCGCAAAAACTATTTAACAGATCTGGATAATGTTTTGCACACCATTCAAACACCATAGTACCATTCATGTACCCTCAAGTTTAGGTACATTTAAACAAATTTTAATAAACAATAAAATTGTTATTAACAATATTCAAAAACAGCGATTTTGTCGTCAGTTTTGCAATAACTTTTTTGTTTATTAACCGATTTCCATTTAGCGTATCTTATTCAATGTATCTTTTTTGTCTGAAAAAGTTACCCCTTGACGTCAAATTTCTAAATAAACAAGTTTTTAAGTTATGAGCAAAAAACTAAATTTGACGCATTGATTGTTTATTTAAAAATTGTTCCACTAAAAAATTGATGAATCCCTAGATGGTAAAGTCCTTCTCAGAGGCATTTTTCAGTGCGTCACAAATGATAGAAAAAAAGGTAAGTCCGTGATAATACACATTTATGACATTTTAGTTAAATCTGACAGTTGTCAGACTTTATTTGAAATTTGGGATAAAAACAAATCAATTGTGTTTATTGCATTTACAAAAGGGTATTTTCTTTGATTTGTATAGTCTTATAAATTGTACAGATTATATTCGTAGATATTTTATATAATTTGTAAATAATTTTTTTTGATTATGGCGCCATCTATCGACAACTAGAATAAATGTTATAAATGTCTGTAATCACGGACGTGCCATTTTTTCTGTCACTTACAACTTAATGCGTTAAAAAGAAATCGAAAACTATGACGCATTGAAAGATGCCTACGAGAAAGAGCATAGTCTTTTTGTGATATCTCACACTACACATTTCAACTGTCAAACCCTATGAATCTATATGTATACATATATACAGGGTGTAACAAAAATACAGGTCATACATTAAATCACATATTCTGGGACCAAAAATAGTTTGAATGAATCTAACTTACCTTAGTACAAATATGCACATAAAAAAAGTTACAGCCCTTTGAATTTACAAAATGAAAATCGATTTTTTCGAATATATCGAAAACTATTGGAGATTTTTTATTGGAAATGGATATGTGGCATTCTTATGGCAGGAACATCTTAAAGAAAAATTATAGTGAAATTTGTGCACCCTATAAAAATGTTATGGGGATTTTGTTCCCTTAAACCCCCCAAACTTTTGTGTACGTCTCAATTAAATTATTATTGTGGTAGCATTAGTTAAATTTAATATTATTAAAACTTTTTTGCCTCTTAGTATTTTTTCGATAAGGCAGTTTTTATCGATTTGAGGCTTATTTTTCAATATGTTTACATAAAAATTTTATGGGGGTTTTGTTCTTTTAAACCCTCCAAATGTTTGTGTACGTTCCAATTAAAATATTACTTCGGTACCATTAGTTAAACACAGTGTTTTTAAAACTTTTTTGCCTCTCTGTATTGTTTCGAAAAGGCACCTTTTATCGAGATGTGTCTTTTTTAATATGGTTCAAAATATCCCTAAAAATGTAAATCATAAATAAATGTTCATATTATTACCAAGTCTCCATAATCGTACTTAACCATATACAAATGGCGTGTGGTGGATTTAACAAATATTCGAAATATCTCGATAAAAACTGACTTTTCGAAAAAGTACTAAGAGGCAAAAAAGTTTTAAAAACATTGTGTTTAACTAATGGTACTACAATAATAATTTAATTGGAACGTACACAAAAGTTTGGTGGGTTTAAAGGAACAAAACGCCCATAAAATTTTTATGGGGTGTCCAAATTTCACTATAATTTTTTTCTTAAGATGCTACTGCCATAAGAATGCCACAGGTCCATTTTCAATAAAAAATCTCCAATAATTTTCGATACATTCGAAAAAATCGATTTTCATTTTGTAACTTAAAAGGGCTGTAACATTTTTTATGTGCACATTTGTACGAAGGTAAGTTAGGTTCAATCGAATTATTTTTGGTTCCAGAATATGTGATTAAATTTATGACCTGTATTTTTGATACACCCTGTATAATCAGTTACTCGTTATAAGGTGTACGAGAGCCTATGAATCTACTAATTCAAATTATTAGTCTGCCTAGTTTTATTATAAATTATACACAATACATACCTTGTACACCTTGTAAAAACAGTAAAGGTTGCCCACCAAGCTGACCACCAACCGCTTTGACAGTAGTAAGGGGCACTTTTGTAGGTTTTGGCGCAATAGTTAATGGCCTTAAAGGAGGTACTGCCATGTTAAGTTTACTAATTTTTAGATCCGAGAAATGTTCGTCTACTTTATTGGACTGATCTATGATTACTTCCAAATCTTCAGTTGCTACTTCTTCCGTTTCAACTTCTTCTTCGTGTTCTATTTCTTCCTGATTTTCTACAACCATTTCTAATGAAAGAAAAAATAACAATTATTGTACATTAAATTTTACGTTTATATGGGATTAAGCCACAATTGATTGTAATGAAGATTACATTTTTTCTAACTGTTTGACGTTTCGATTTTCACTCCCAAAGTCGCTTAAAAATCAATTTATTGAGAAGACCCTTTTAACGTCCGTGGATAGTAGATTGATGTTTTCCCATCGAATAAACAATAAAATTTGGCGGTGCTTAAATTTTTTCAGCTAGAGCCAAGAATTTGTACCGAACACATGAAATGAAAGGGCTATCATATTGCACAATACCCAAAATAGTAATTTAATTTATCTGCTTTACAGTCCGTCCAATATACTTACCGTTACACGTCATTATCTAAGTCGGAGATCTAAGTTGACATTGTTGCCCAATTACAAAAAATTCTTGAATTCATTTTAAATCAAATATATCGCATAATTTTTGCGGATTATGGATGAAAACAAATTAATATTGAATGTAAATAAATAAAAACTTTAGTAATAGGCCAGAAAATGAAGCATTTTGGCTCGCAATTTTTTCGTCCAGCATGTATTTACTTGAAATTTTCGCAGAAGGTAGGAAATAGCCCAATGATCATTTTCTATTTCATGCCGCTGTACGCTAAAACCTTGGGGGTGGTTGCCACCCCATCTCGGGGGTGGGAATTTTTCATTACATTTTAACCATGGGGATCGATAGAAAAAGTAATTCTAAGAAAAAAATGATCTTTACGTTTTCTTCGTAAAACTAATATTTTTCGAGTTATTCGCGGTTGAAAGTAACAGTTTTTCGACGATAAAATCGACTTTTTTAGAGGGTTTTTTGAGAATAACTCAAAAATATGCATTTAATCAAAAAACTGTAGATATCAAAATTATATCTTTTAGAAACACCAAAATAGTTTTTTATAATTTTTCTACAACCAATATAAACCCAGGTACGGCATGTTAAATGTCAGCTTTTTTCCAAATGCATATTTTGAAATATTCAAAGCCAAATAACAGGAAAACTTGGCATTTTTCGAGAAAAACTTACCAAATCTTTTGTCAAAAGTATAGTTAGGCCTTTCGAAAAAAAAAAAAGATAGATAAAAAGTTTGTAGCATAAAAATTGAGTGACTTATGATCAAAATAAGGCTGCTACCTACTTTGTTCTACGAAAAAATTAGTGAAAACAACCCCCTAACTACCATCCTAATTATTAAAATTGATCTTCACCCTTCTGTAATTCTTTTTATATATGTACATATTATCAATACATTCAAGAAGCTTGACCCATTTAAAAGGCCCAATTTAAAAAAAATTGGAGTTTAAAGATAAATTGATTTTTTACAATTTCGTATATTTCACCTTTTTCTTCAAAATATCTCCGAAAATACTGGAGATACGAAAAAAAATTATATAGTACTAAATTGTAGGCTTTTTAATAACTAAAATTTCTCTGTGCATACATTTTCTCTACAGTGAATATTTAGCGAGGTATAGATGTTTAAACCCCCGTTTACGAGCAAACACCCCCTTATTCGAGCCCTTTAAACTCATCCCACTTAAAAACTAGGGGATCTTATGGAATTTAATTTACACAGTCTTATAGCTCTTCAAAAAAACCCTACAAAATGATGTGTGAAAAAACTTTTTATTAATGGAGGAGTCATGTTAATAAAACGAATTTCTTTTTTCAAAAAATTCGAATAGCCTATTTGGGAGTGTAATAGAGCATTTTCAATGTACTAGGCTGTTCAATAAGTTTTGCGGTTCGATAAGAAAAACACAATTTTATGACAGAAAATACACTTTATTATTCAGTGTAGTCTTCCTGAACATCAATACACTTATTCCAAGAAAATTTCAATTTAATAATTCCATCCCTGAAGGGAGAATCAGGAAGGGCTGCAAAATACGCTTCCACAGCTGTTATCTACTCATCATTTAATGAAAAACGCTTTCCACGCATAAATTTTTTTAGGTATTGAAACAAATGGAAGTCGCTGGGAACTAAATCTGATTAATACTGTGGATGCTCTCACAATTCGAACTCTAATTCATGGATTTAGCCATTAGTAAAATACTCATATAACACGGTGCATTGTCCTGATGAAAAAGGATTTTTTTCTTTTGCAAACTGCAAACCGAGTCTTTTTTCACGATTTTTTTTTCCTTCAGTTGGTCTAAATGGTTACAATAATATCCAGAATTTATTGTTTTATCAATTTGCAAAAGTAATCCACAAAAAAAATCCTCTCACATCCCAAAAACTGATGCTAAAATCTTCTTGGTCGATTTCTGGACACAAACTTGTTTTGGAGCCGAAAAACCAGATTCTACCACTTTTTAACCTTTTGTTTTAATTTAGGATCATGGTAATAGACCAAGTCTCCAGTGTGATGAATCGACGCACAAAATTCACTTTATCCTTTCGAAAACGCCCTAAATAGTGCTGAGAAAGTCGCATTCGAATGTGTTTGTGGTCTGTTGTCAGCAAATGCGGCACCCATTGTGACCACAGCCTTTTGAAACCCAGTAATTCGGCCAAAATATTGATTATACTGCCGAATGAGATGCCTAGGGATTCTACTAAATCATTTTCAGTTATTCAACGAGTTTCCAATACCATATCCTGTGTTTTTTCTACGATTTCTGGTGGTCTTGTTGTTTTTGGGCGTCTTTGACGTGGATCGTCTTCAAGACTTGAACGGCCACGTCTAAATTGAGCAGTACTTGCACTTTCTGCAGTAATAAGTGAAGGCGAGGAGTCCTTATACACTTTTATCATTCGTTTATAAATTTCCTTTGCCTTTAAACTTTCCAAACATATAAATTCAATCACTGTGCGATACTTGATTATTTCCATTGTAAAAAATACTGTGACACATCGATACTAAATAGCTTCTAAAAAAATAATCAATTGACCGATTGAAATAAAACTTCACATGCGTTCATATGAAGAGTGTACCAATATAATAAAAAAATTAGGCTAGTAGCAACGCCCACTCTTATCGAACCGCAAGACTTATTGAACAGCCTAGTATATAATACCACAGACCCTGACATTTATCTCGATGAAGATGACTAAAAAACTATTTGTATTTTGTATTTGTATTTGTAAATTCGTATTTTTGTGTAAATAGATGTTTTTGTACGTAATTATACTTTTTTTCTGTATAGATCTATTAAATTACTTAAATCGATTAAATTACTTAAATTAAATTACAAAAGAGTACAACGGCTCATTATAAAAAAATAAACTAGAGGGTGTAATGAGCCTAATCCCAAATTTTTGTACAAATAGATGCTGGACGAAAAAATTGCGAGGTTTTATCATTTTTTTAGCTTCATTTCCTGACCTATAAATAATAAAAACAGTAAATATAACAAAACAAATACTTATAGTAAAGAATAAAAAAAATATGAAGTGTCGTCACCGCAACTATCAAATAAATAAATAAATAAAAACTTTAGAAATAGAAAACAAGAATTAAGTTATAATCTTACGTTAAAGTAATAATAAAAACAGTAAATATAATAAAACAAATATGTACTTTTTTTTTCTCTCTGATTCTGGCTTTGGTTTAGAACTAGAACCTTTAGCCACGTAATTGTATAACTTATCACTAAGTCAGGGGAGTAATGTGTAGTGTGTGTGTTGAGTAAGTGTCTTGTTACTTTGCAAAGTCGACGTCATTGTCTTTGCAAAGAGACGCTAATTGTTTCCGAACGTCCGCGGTCCCTCCAAATGTGTACTTATAGTACCTAAATAATAAAAACAAATACGAAGTGTCATCACCGCAACTGTCAAATAAATGTTACCAATTCATGTCAAAATGTCACCTTCGTTCGATCTCAGTTAGAGTGTAATCCGAACAAGTGTGCTTTATAAAAACGCTTTATATTCCACTTATACAAATTAAATGAACAAGTTAGGGTATGTCTCTATGTTAGAACATTAATAGAAATCTTCCAATATTATTTCTACGCGTATATAATAAAATATGTCTACTGGCTGTAATTCCCGTGTACTCGGCTAAACGATTCTAAAAAGGACCAGACCTACCGCCTAAATATTTCGTGTTGGTATCATGTGACGTCACGGCTATGACGCGGATGACGTACAACGGTCTGTATTAGACGGACTGTATAAAGGTCGTACAACAAAATCTGACACGGAATAGTTAATAACTGGATACTTTTTCCTCCCCTAGAACCCTCTGTTAATTGGTCCTAATGAAGCTAAATGGCTTATTGCAGAATTAGGCAAATATGCTGTATAGGTACAGGGGTTTCCGCCAGCACCCAATAGACCTTTTATTTTGCCCTGGTATACTCAAATTTCTTATATCAATCAGACCTCATACCCTCCAATAGAAACACTAAGGGGGCCTGGTTTGAAAATTTTCGATTTTTTTATTATTTTAAGTGAAAGTATAGTGCAGTCACTGAAGGTTTTCACCTCCGATTTCGTTGAACCTCCATCGATTTTCATGAAAATTGGTGAGTAATTAGAGAATACCTCAAGGAACAAGGGTGACATGATGCCAACTTGCGCTTTTACCCTGGGGGTGGATGCCACCCCTTCTCGGGGGTGAAAATTATTTTATTAAAAATAATACCATAAGTCGATAGAGGAACAAATTATAAGCAAACTTTGTTATATAAAGTTATTAAAATAAATCAACACTTTTTGAGTTATTAAAGACCAAATATTTTATTTTTTCGTAAAAAAATGCATGTTTTAAATCGGTTTTTTACGTATAAATCAAAAACTATAAGCTTTTACAAAAAAGTTATTATTACTGAAATTGAATATAATAAAAAATGGAATACATTCCTCACATAAAGAACTAATCTAATGTTAGTTCAAAGTGAGTTATTGGCAATTGAATGTGTATTTTTTTCGACGAGTACTGAAGTATTCAAGCTTAAATAACGGGAAAACGATGCAATGTATAAAATAGTCCTGCTAAACATTTGCCAAAGTACTTCGGAATACCTATCAAATGAGCTTCAGAGCAAGGTATTAGCGTCAAAATTAAGCAAATAATGAAAATAAAAGAACCGTTTCGAATCTTTTAGGAAAAAGTGAAAAATAAAAACATACGCCATTTCCACAAAAATTAAAATTTATAGTAATCCTTAAAAGAACTTCTTTATATTAGCATAAGTAATGTTTTCGATAATTTTGACCGGTTTAGAATGCATATTTTTGAAAAAAAGATGTAATTTAAAAAAATCGTAATTTTTAAAATTATTGTAATTCTCATATTCTTTTGATAATAACTCCAAAAATACTCAATATGCGTAAAAAATTATATATAACCAAATTTTAGTTTTTTCTGTGCCAAATATTTTACCTGTTTTACTATTTCTATAGGGTAAAAAATAACCGAGATAGAAACGTTTAAATCTTAAATTTTGCTGTGGGAACCATGCAACCGGGGTCATTTAACCTTTTATTTTTAAAAAAGTAAGGGGTTTAAAAGATTAGGTTCAACGTGCTTAAATAGTACTTGGAATTAACTTTCAAACAGTTTTTAGATGAACCTGATATCGTAAACACGAACGGAGTTATTAAAAAAAAACAATTAACATTTTTTTTTTTTTTTAATTTTAAAAGATAAATTTTGAAAAAATTTTGGAGCATAAATTTTAACGCTATCAACATGTTCGGGGGCTCATTTAATAGATATTTTTAAGTACTTTGACAAATGTTTGATAAGTTTATGTTATAAAATGCATCAATTTCACGTTATTTCAGCTTGAATACTTTTTTTACGGCGAGTTTTTTACTCGCCGAAAAAAAAAACATTCAATTACGTATAACTCACTTTTAGTTAACATTAAAAGGTTTTTGTAGTAAGGGGTTTATTTCATTTTTTTTCATTTTTCATTAGCTTCAATTTTGATAATAATACCTTTTTTGTAAAAACTTACACTTTTTGAGTTATTGATGAAAAATTGGTTAAAAACATGCATTTTTCTCAAGAAAAATTAAAATCTTTGATCTTTAATAACTCAAAAAGTTTTGATTTATTTTAATAACTTTATATAACAAATTTTGCTTGAAATTTGTCCCTCTATCGAATTATGGGGTTATTTTTAATAAAATAATTTTCACCCCCGAGAAGGGGTGGCATCCACCCCCAGGGTAAAAGCGCAAGTTGGCACCATGTCACCTTTGTTCCTTGAGATATCCTCTAACCACTCACGAATTTTCATGCAAATCGATGGAGGTTCAATGAAATCGGAGGTAATAGCTTATATCCACCTTCAGTGACTTCACTAGTATATAACTTCAACCATACTCTCCAAAAATTTCAGATTAATCGGAGTAAAATTGCCGGAATTATAGCATACCTTCCATCCCCACCTTCGACTCACTTTGCAGCAGCTTCACGCCAGCGCGCTTGAGCGTAGTGAGAAACGTTTAACAGCGTTCAAAAGCATATTAGGGTGTGCATCACTTTACGATTTGACTGACAAAAAGAAATTGAAAATAACAGTTGTTAAAACTTCAAACGCGTTTTTCTCAAAACTTCATTTTTTAAATGCGGTGAACACTGTAACTCGAAAGATACTTGACCGATCAACCTGAAATTTTGCATATACATATTTTCTTTAGGCATTTCGTGAAGTAAAGCTGCTGAGATATTTTTTGTTTATGCCTTTTTTTGTTTAACAATAATAAATATGCTGATTTTCACCATTTTTTACAAAAAATTTTGTTGTAATATTTTGACCTCGTTACCAAAACTCAAACATCGTTAAAACTAAAAAAAAACTCGACAGCGTTACTAGTCTAGGCGCCAGAGGGGTCACCGTGTCATATTCAATTCTGATGGACAAACTCAACGGTTTCTTATGGATTTTTGGCTGCTGATTACGAATTTCGAGGGGGGATTTCGATCCGAGTGGTCAAAAAATTGTTATAAACAATTTAATTGTTTATAAATTGTTTATAAGGCTCTGGCTCATAAACTAAAAGAGATAAAAAATGTTTCAAATAAAATTTGTTCCTTAATAAAAAACGAAGAAATAACTGTTTACTAAACTTAAATCTAACAATTAGAACTCAAGATATTGTAAAATTAGTGCACAATGCAAATTGCAAATTGCAAAGTAAGTATTTTTCGAAGCTTTATCGATCGTAACTCGGCTTCTACGCATGCAAATGAGCCTTAGAAGGTGTCCTTTTAAAGCTTAGTTAACAGGCTTCCAAACAAAGTTCGTTAAATTACTTGATCTTTTTGTTTTAAAGTTATACCCGTTTGAAGTTACAATTTTCTTAAAAATATTGTACATTCATTTGTTTATAAGGGGTTTCAAGCAAAATTGAGCTACAAACATTTATACTTTAATGAACAATAATGATAGAAAAGCCCAAAAGGAAAAATTTGAAGTTACGAAAATGTTCATAAGTTTATTTTTGGCCAAGATGTCGATATTTTAATGGCGCGCTATGAGGCGGAAGATCGGCTTACAGTCAATTAAGTATTTTTCGACGCTTTATCGATCGTAACTCGGCTTCTACGCAGTAAAATGAGCTTTTCATGGTCTCATTTTAAAGTTTAATTAATAGACTTCCAAACAAAGTTGTCAAATTACTTTATCTTCATTTGTTCTAAAGTTATACTCGTTTGAAGTTATAATTTTCTTAAATAATTTGTACATTAATTTTTGTATAAGGGTTTTTAGTAAATTTGAGCAATAAACATTTATACTTTAATTAAAACTAATAATAGAAAAACTAAGAAGGTGTATTTTGAGTTAGGAAAGTGTTCGTAGGTTTATTTTTGGCCAAGATATTGATAATATAATAGCACGCTCTGAGGCTCAAGATCAACTCACAGTCAAGTAATAAATATCATGGTAAATATACCGATCGACTGCTCTCGTGTTACACTATTTTGCTCAGGAAGCCTTGACTATTCTTAATATGTCTATCAATGTCTACAATAATATAATATACTACTGTCAATTCTGTCTATTTGTTACAACAAAGTCATTGTCTCTTAATAGTGTAATGTGATATTGATTCGTTGCAATAATGAATAATTTAGTTAATAATAAATTATGTATGTATGTCAAAAAAATATCAACATCAAAGTGTCTTCTACTGAGAACGGTTGTGCACGTATAATTGAAACAGCAAATATTCGTAAAGATTTTTCTCTTGTTTTCTCTTGTTGAAGGAGGCATTTCTCTTGTTAAAGATATGCCACCAACATCAAACTCAATCCACTTACATATAAAACGAGCATTTTATGTGGTGTACACACAATTAACGTGCCTCGAAGATTCTGCAAAAGAACTTGATCCACTTGTATATGGATATCTTATAGAGTAATGAAACTCTGAAGCCCCAAAAAGTTTTAATTTTAATGCCTTCAAAATCAGATTTAGTACCACCATGTGTCTGTAAAAATTGCTCGAAGAATTTATGCAGATGTAAAAAAGCTGAGATCCCCTGTATATCTCGATGCAGATGTATGAAAGAAAATATTTGTAAAAATAGTAATAATAAATAATATCAACTCACTTTTTAGTTATATTTCTGAAATATTAGTTTTTAGTGTGTTTTTTTTTTCATTTAGTACAAAAAATAGAAAACAAATTAAATAGAATGAAAGGTGATACGAGATACAGTATGATGATTTAATTATAAGAAGTATATGATAAAATATTATTAGGATCTTCAAAAATGAAAAATGAAGATAACGTATATATACATAGAAATTATAATTTGCATCGCGATCTTAGCGCGTGAACCTAAAGCGAACGGCTCCACGGGTGAGAAATTGACGCTAGCAGTAGCAGTAAAATGAACTTAAGGTTCCGCGGAAAGGAATAGGAATAGCCGAACTGTACCGACTACAGGTCTTGTGCGTAGTCGGTTCAGTTCGGCTATTCCCATTCCGTTCCGCGGAACCTTAAATTTATTTTACTGCTACTGCTAGCGTCAATTTCTCGCCCGTGGAGCCGTAGCCTTACGCTGTGAGCCAATCTTGCGCCTCATAGCGCGCCATTAAAATATCGACATCTTAGCCAAAAATAAACTTACGAACAGTTTCATAAGCTCAAATTGTTCCTTTTAAGTTTTTCTATCATTATTGTTAATTAAAGTATAAATGTTTATAGCTCAAATTTGCTTGAAACCCTTATAAACAAATGAATGTACAATATTTTTAAGAAAATTATAACTTCAAACGGGTATAACTTTAAAACAAATGAACATCAAATAATTTAACAAACTTTTTTTGGAAGCCTCTTAATTAAGCTTTAAAAGGACACCTTATAAGGCTCATTTACATGCGAATAAAGCGAGTTACGATCGATAAAGCTTCGAAAAATACTTATTTTGCAATTTGCAATTTGCATTGTGCACTAATTTTACAATATCTTGAGTTTTAATTGTCGGATTTAAGTTTAGTAAACGATTATTTCTTCGTTTTTTATTAAGGGACAAATTTTATTTGAAATATTTTTTTGTATCTTTTTTAGTTTATGAGCCAGAGCCTTATAAACAATTTATAAACAATTAAATTGTTTATAACAATTTTTTGACCACTCGGATCGAAATCCCCCCTCGAAATTCGTAATTAGCAGCCAAAAATCCATAAGAAACTGTTGAGTTTGTCCATCAGAATTGAAAATGACACGGTGACCTCTATTTGGCGCCTAGACTATACCTCTAGAAACTCATAAGCTAATAAAATCTTTTTGAATTTTTTGTTTCACATGATCCAGTGACAAGCTCTGATGTCCACCGCAAAATTCATTTTTGTTGTAGGTGTCTGTAAAAATTTGCCACTGCTGGCTAATTTTTCAATATTTTGCCTTGAATTTTTTTTTGAAAATTCTTTGAATTGTAGTGAATATGTTTATTTAATTAAAAAAAAATGTTGATTTCAAACCATACCCCCCATTAAGTTCTAGCCTTACTATGCTGAAGGTGACTGGCCTATTTGTGACAGACATTTCTATAACAGATAAAATTACTTAATTTAAGATATTATATAAAAATAAAAGATTCAAATTATTTCTTTTTCTTTTTTGTTTTTTTTTTTGCCTTAGGTTCAAGACCTATTGAGACAAACAATTGGTTAATAAGTAAAAAAAATACATTTTATAATAATATATATACAGTAAAATAGTATATAGTTTATGCCGGTCAATTTCCACTACAGTCGGAAAAATGAAAGATTACCCATGAACGATCATATCAATCACTTATTTTGTATTTGCTATTTTTTTTTGCTATACGCTGTGAGCTCGTACGTAGAAGGGATATTCACAAATTCGCGAGCGCCAGTAGTGACAAGTCTGTAAACGATTACTGGAAATTTGACATAAATGTCAAAGTGATTAATTTAAAATTAAAATTAAAAACATTAATTATAAAAAGTATTAGTTTGTCAAAGCTGTGTTATATATTTTTACCTTAAATATACAATACGTTTTAAATACTGAATTTAAGTTTTTTTTAATGTTCCGTAATATCTAACTATAAATTAATATATTAATCTTACCGCCATCTACACGATAATTGTGAAAGTATCCGAAGTACGAAATTCATATTTTATCAATAGAACGTCAAAATGATTAGCAAAATCTTAAAAAAATCGATTATAATTTAATTACTTTTTTGCGTTGTAAATATTAAGCGATAACAATTAAATAATAAATTTAAAAATTACCAGTGAAAGTTGATTAGTAATCCGCCAGGAGCGACACCAGCGAAGCTCACAGCGTATTTATTAGCAAATACAAAATATCTGATTGATATGATCGTTCACGGGCAATCTTTCATTTTTCCGACTGTACGCACATTCACTCGATTTCCTAACCTTCCCATTGGAAACACTATTGAAGATTGTACAAAAAGGAATAACAAGGATACACGCTTCACGCTAAGATGCCCGCCATAGTGACTTTTTTTAAACAGACAATACAGGCAACGGTTAAAGGTAAATAACATAAAAGGAAAAACAGTAGGAAAATACAACTACGGCCCTAACATTTCGCACTCACGCAACACTGTTTGAAAGGGAGTTTAAATTTCAAATTATATACCTAATTATACAGGGTGTCCCGAAAAGATTGGTCATAAATTATACCACAGATTCTAGGTGTTGTTCTGAAGCTATTTCCTTGTGGCATTTGTATAATTACGTATTTTTTATGGGAAATAAGCCACAATTTTACTAAAAAATGAATTTATTAACGTTTCGAAGCCCAAATGTTTCAACGAAACCCGATTTGGGCTTCGAAACGTTAATAAATTCATTTCATAAAAAATACAGATTCTAGGGTCAAAAATAAGTTGATTGAACCTCACTTACCTATATACAATAGTGCACACAAAAAAGTTACAAAATGAAAATCGATTTTTTTTCATATATCGAAAACTCTTAGAGATTTTGTATTGAAAATGGACACGTGACATTCTTATGGCAGCAAGATCTTACAAAAAAATTAAAGTGAAATTTGTGCACCCCATAAAAATTTTATGGGGGTTTTGTTCCTTTAAACCCCCCCCCCCCCCCAAACTTTTGTGTACGTTCCAATTAAATTATTATTGTGGCACCATTAGTTAAACACAATGTTTTTAAAACTTTTTTACCTCTCAGTACTTTTTCGATAAGCCAGTGTTTATCGACATATTTTGAATATTTGTCGAATCCACCACATATTTGTATATGGTTAAGTACGATTATAGAGACCTGTTAATAATCTGAAAATTTATTTATAATTTGCATTTTTAGGTACATTTTGAAAAAGAAGCCACATCTCGATAAAAGGTGACTTGTCAAAAAAAACTGAGGCAAAAAAGTTTTAAAAACACTGTGTTTAACTAATGGTACCACAATAATCGTTTAATTGGAACGTACACAAACGTTTGGGGGCTTTAAAGGAACAAAACCTCCATAAAATTATGTATTTTTTATGGGAAATAAGCCACAATTTTACTAAAAAATGAATTTATTAACGTTTCGAAGCCCAAATCGGGTTTCGTTGTCAAAATACAAAATACTATTAAAATAAAACAAACATGTTGTTGCTAAGTAAAAAAATTCTTCTAATAATTTATTTAATCTGACTCATTTATATTGGCAATTCAGACGTATATTATACATTTTAAAGTAGAAGACTTTAAAATGATATCGCCAATATTTATGAGTTGCGTTCCTGGGACGACTTTACTAAAAGATAGTTCATTCGATTACATGAAATCAATCCCAACTCAAGAATATTGATATATTGATATATATAAAAATCAATATCAATCATAAATATTGGCGATATCATTTTAAAGTCTTCTACTTTAAAATGTATAATATACGTCTGAATTGCCAATATAAATGAGTCAGATTAAATAAATTATTAGAAGAATTTTTTTACTTAGCAACAACATGTTTGTTTTATTTTAATAGTATTTTGTATTTTGGACTTTAAATGTTCCTGCAGACATTAAAATAGATAAATTTGACTTTTTGCCTTTTATTAAACAAAAAATTGTAAACGAGTTTAAAGTTGAATGGACAAAGCAGTTTAAAACTAAAGGGAAATGGTATCAACAATGCCAAAGTGATTTTTCTATAAACCCTTGGTTTCACAAATTCACATTTGTGGATCGAAGGCACTTGACATCTATTATTAGAATGCGAACGGGCCATTGTCACACACCAGACCATTTGTTTAAAATTAATTGTAGTGATACTCCTTTTTGTGAATGTGGACAGATAGGAAGTATAACTCATATGTTACTTGAATGCCCAATTAACAAAACAAATCAATTTGACCTGTATCAGGAACTAGTTAATATAGGAAGTCCAACCCCCATTTCATTACAAAATCTCTTACATAATATTAATGACCAAACCTTAAGAAAGATCAATCAATTTTTAACAATATTTCAAATTAAAATATAAAATAAAAATAGTTATTTGAAAATCATATCACAATGAATTTAAAGAAGGGAATATGGAAAAATCCAGACCCTTTGAAAAGAGGATTCCCTTCCAGTTAGTCTAAATACGAGGACTGGCCAAGTACCTAAGAGGTGGAGGCCATGAAACTACAAGAAGAAGAAGTATTTTGTATTTTGACAACGAAACCCGATTTGGGCTTCGAAACGTTAATAAATTCATTTTTTAGTAAAATTGTGGCTTATTTCCCATAAAAAATACATAATTATAAAAATGCCACAAGGAAATAGCTTCAGAACAACATTAAGAAACCGGTATGGGCCTAGCGTTTGTCAAAATTTTAGGAGATTGGAAACCTTATACGAGAAACTGGCACACTGTCAGAATTCAATTAAATTTTTAAGAAGATGTAGAAACAACAATTTAATACCAAAGGGCTTGAGGTTACGGCCAGCATATTCAAGCAGAAGACATCAAAATATTCTACATAGAGCCAGTTTATCGATGATTCGGGAAAGGTTACAATTTCATAGGTCAAATTTATTTTTTATCGAACAAGACATCGTAAGTATTGAAGATTTGCTTTTTGGAATGATATCAAATTCTGATTTTGATCGAATTACTTTTAGTTTACAAATAATTTATCAAAATTCATACCAAAAACAAAGAAATATACATTTAAATAAATTTAATATTCTTTTAGAACAAAATAGTTTACATGCTTTTGATAACCTAAATAGAAATAATGACATATTAGCGACAGTTGTCAATCTATCAAATAGAAATTTAAATGCAACTGAAAATTTAGTATTGTCAAAAGGTTTAAACTATGCTGTTACTCATCCATCTATTCCAAAATTAGACATAATTAGCTCAGTGGAAAAAATATCCCAGTGTTTACCAAATCATGAAAAAGAACAATATAGGGTACTATGTAAACTTGAATTGGAAAAATCTAATAAAATTGAACAGAACATCAGCAAAGAGGAAATGAAAGCTTTAAAAACTTTAAAAAATGATGACTCCATAACAATCCTACCAGCAGATAAAGGAAATGCAACTGTAATAATGGATAAAATACAATATGAGGACAAAATTACAGATCTAATTACAAATGGACCTTATACCAAATTAACGAAGGATCCAACGAAGACACTGGAAAACAAAATTTATAAAACTTTATTCAAATTTAAAAATGATCTAACGTACTATCAAAGAAAATTAATGACACCTCATTACAGTAAGACACCACATTTTTATGGAGTACCGAAAATTCATAAAGCGAATATTCCACTTAGACCCATTTGTAGTACCATCAATTCTCCTTGTAGTGAGCTCTCAAAATTTTTATTAAATATTATAAAACCATTTGCAAATAATAATGACACATTTATAAAAAATACACAACATTTTTTAAACAAATTAACAAATATTGAATTTAATCCAAATAATATTTTAGTAAGTTTTGACATAAACAGTTTATTTACAAATGTGCCATTAGATAAAACTTTAAACATAATTAAAACGAAGTTAGAAAATGATAATACATTGACAACTAGGACAAAACTAAATGTATCAGCTATAATGGAGTTATTGACATTATGTACTAATAATACCTATTTTCAACTAAATAATGAATTCTATAAACAAAATTTTGGTCTAGCAATGGGCTCTCCTTTATCTCCATTATTGGCTAATATATTTATGGACGATTTCGAAACTAATATCATTTCTAAACAAAATTTAAAACCCACAGTATGGTGGAGATATGTAGATGATGTGTTTTCAATATGGCCTCATAGATCAGAATTGTTGGATACATTCCTGAATATTATAAACGATCAAGAAGAGACAATAAAATTTACAATGGAAAAGGAATACAATAACACTTTGCCTTTCCTCGATGTTTTATTCTCAAAGAAGGATACTGGATATGAGACTCAAGTGTATAGAAAACCAACACACACCAACAGATATCTCAATTACAAATCAAATCACAACATCAACGTTAAAAAGGGAATCATTAAATCCTTATATGATAGAGCCAAAATTACTTGTTCTAACGAAAATTCATTTTTAGAAGAAAAACAATTGTTAACATCTGTTTTATTAAAAAATGATTATCCTTTATCGTTTATAAATAAGGAATTGACAAGATTAGATCGAATGGAACAGAACAACTTAGAACGGGATCCTACAACATTCACAAGAAATAATACGAGGAAAATAACAATACCATATATAAAAGGACTATCCGAGAAACTTAAAACGATAGGAAATAAATTCAACATTTCAACAACATTCAAAACAACAAACATATTGAGATCTATTCTATCTAAAACTAAACCAAACAATGAACAAGAAAGAACAAAGAATTGCATTTATAGAATACCTTGTGAATGCGAACAATTTTATTTAGGTGAAACATCAAGACCATTAAACGTTAGAATAAGTGAACATCAGTCTTATATTAAAAACAGAGAATTTGATAGATCTCAGATATGTCAACACGCATGGGATAATGAACATAGAGTTCAGTGGAGAGATTCAAGTATAGTCCTGAAAGAATCAGATAGTAAAAAGAGAAAAATCAAAGAAGCGGCTCTAATTATACTTAATGAAACCAATTGTGTCGCAAATTCCTCGGTAGAATGCAGTAGGATGTGGTTACCCATACTGAAAGAGGAAGTCAATAGAAAGAAAATACCACGATTAGTAAGTCAATAACATATCGAGTTAGTACAAATTTTATATTTTAGTATTACTTATTGTATATCTATGTAATATTAATATTATTTATAATTTAAACATATTAAAGTCAGAATTTGGTATTAGTTTTTTGAAGGTAGATTAAATGTAAGACCAAATACTTACGATGTCGGGATAGTATCACGAAGTTTTTTCCTGGTTTTCCCTCGTGATTTACTATGGAATCTCTAACGCGAGAATTTTACTGTCATCGTTGCATTTGGTTGTCTTTTTAAAGACAGATCACATGCTATGATTTTTTTGCGACGGATATTCTTGAGTTGGGATTGATTTCATGTAATCGAATGAACTATCTTTTAGTAAAGTCGTCCCAGGAACGCAACTCATAAATATTGGCGATATCATTTTAAAGTCTTCTACTTTAAAATGTATAATATACGTCTGAATTGCCAATATAAATGAGTCAGATTAAATAAATTATTAGAAGAATTTTTTTACTTAGCAACAACATATTTGTTTTATTTTAATAGTATTTTGTATTTTGACAACGAAACCCGATTTGGGCTTCGAAACGTTAATAAATTCATTTTTTAGTAAAATTGTGGCTTATTTCCCATAAAAAATACATAATTATAAAAATGCCACAAGGAAATAGCTTCAGAACAACTCCATAAAATTTTTATGTAAATATATTAAAAAAGAAGCCGCATCTCGATAAAAACTGGATTATCGAAAAAATACTAAGAGGCAAAAAAGTTTTAAAAACGTTGTGTTTAACTAATGGTATCATAATAATGAATTAATTGGAACGTACACAGAAGTTTCGGGGGGTTTAACGGAACTAAACCCCCCTCAAATTATTATGGGGTGGACAAACTTCACTATAATTTTGTGTTAAGATGTTCCTGCCACAAGAATAATACATGTCCATTTTCAATAAAAAATCTCTAATAGTTTTCGATATATTTAAAAAAATCGATTTTTATTTTGTAACTTCAAAGGGCTGTAACTTTTTTTATGAGCACATTTGTACTAAGGTAAGTTAGGTTCAATCGAACTATTTTTGACCTCAGAATGCGTGGTATAATTTATGACCAATATTTTCGGGACACCCTGTATAAATATATATAAAGGGAATAAGATTCAAATTATATATCATGGCATAAATAAACACACAACAATACAAACAATACAACTATTACTTGTCAAAACTAGAAATGACTGTTAATATTTACCTGTCGGCGCAGAAAGCAGACAGAAAGTATTCGGAGAGAAAGAGATGAATTACAGCCGGAACCCGACTAACTGATTTTTAAACATAGTTTACAGGCTGAGTTTACTTCTCTTACTAACTTCCGGTAAAATTGTTGCGCATCAAGTGGGCGTGCCGATTGTAGGTTTTCAATGTCATTCCTAGTTTTGACAACCTGTAATAGCAACTACAGTCTACTTAAAACAACCTGTATTATAATGATTTTTAGAATACCTTCTGTTTCCATATCAGGGTTTAGGATAAGTTCTTGTGAAAATTCATTTAAATGGTGCATATCATTACTACTCAAGCTTGACAAACTATTTTCAAGTTGGGAATTTTCAATATTCATTGCTTCCATACTTTCAGAATCTTCTCCATTCCCTAAAATTTATATTATATAGATATTAGCGTTTAACACAGTATAAAAAAAGAATGTGTGTGTACTTTGTACGCACGTAAGAAGATATTCTTCTATTATATAGGTAATTTCAACGAAGTAAATATACTTAACAGGTTATTTGTATTTTATTTAAAAATTAAACTAACTTTCTTATCTACCACTTTCAAAAATTTTTTATTAAAACAACCAAAAATAAAAAAAATATGAATCGCCCAGGATTCGAACCCGCGTCATTCCAATCTCGGAGCTAACGCCCTAGCAACTACACCAGCGAGGTCCTTCTAATTGACATGTAGGCCAGGAACCGAAGCTTTTCACCTCGCAATTTTTACAGAATGGATCGATTTGCTAAAAAATTTGAGAATAAGTAGTGGATAGTCCAAGGATCAAAATCTATATGAGGTCGAAAGGCGCTTTTACCATGGGGGGTGGTTGCCACCTCATCCCGGGGGTGGAAATGTTTTATTATATTTTGATCGCAAAAATTAATAAAAACATTCATTCTAAGCAAAAAATGTTCTATGCATTTTTTTGATAAAATTAATAGTTTTCGATTTATTCACTATCGAAAATGTTAGTTTTGTATAGAAAAAATCAATGTTTTTCGATATACTCATTTACGATTCACTCAATTTTTGCCGTAGAAAACTTTTTTCAAACCAGGTTCTTGGGAATTAAATAACCTACAATTTTATATTGAAATATTTTTTCGTATCTCTGATGCTAATCTTTCTATTGTGAATAAAATGGCATTTTTTACCAAACTACAAAAATTCTTTATTTGCTTTTAACTCCAGTTTTTTTAAAACTGATCATTCTAAGCCAGTCAAACTTCTAGAATCTATTAATAATACATAAATAAATAAGAATAAATAAGGCCAATCACTAAAAACATCGCTAACTTAAATTATTATGCTTCCAATGGAATTTCTCCTTTTTTGATCTTTAAATTGATTGATTTTTTTAACCGTCACTTTTTTATTTTTTATCTTATAAAGTTTGGTAAAAACTAATTTTGTAGAGGTTTTTACACGATCTATAAGCCTATTAATATTAAATCTTTTAACCTTCGGAGTACGAAGACTGGGTCAAGCGTGACCCGAAATTCACTTATTTCTTAATATTTTATGAAATATTTTTTTTACAAATCCGATTGATCGTAAGTTCTCCTTATTTGTTTCAGTCTATTTTTTCGTATATAATTCGTGAACATGCAAATTACAGTTTTTCTTCTACGTAACATCTATGATGCCGGGTCAGTCCTGACCCGGTCTTCGGATTTCGAAAAATATTTTTAATATGTTTGTAGGTACACGTAAATCGCAGCCGTCTCTGTTTACGGGTATACGTATTCAAATATATGGCCGGAGCGAATTTACCTATGCCCGTTTTCTGTAAGGTATTAAAATCTGGCCGCCGAAGCGAACTAGTGTATACCCATGGGAAACCATCTTAAAAAAATTAAATACAATAATTTAGGATTATAATGGTTATGTTTGTTTGTTTTTTGTTGAATTAAAGATACTGTTTATTAATACTGACTATTTAAAACATCCTTATAAATAAAATGAGAATGGGTCACGCTTGACCCATCTTCGTAATCTAAGTAAGTCAAATAATCTCCGTACTCCGAAGGTTAAAATCCTTAATCACAAAAAGAGGTGACTTTGAAAGGGTTGGTAAAGGTTGTTTTTGCATGTTATTACAAGTTTTAATTGTCAATAGCTCACTCAATTTTTGAAGTAGAAAAAATATTTGAAAACCAAGTTCTTGCGAATTAAATAAGCTACAATTTGATATTTAAACATTTTTTCGTATCTCTGATGCTAATCTTGCTATTCTGAAGAAAAGACGATTTTTTCCAAACTACAAAAAATTGTTATTTGCTTTTAACTCCATTTTTTTTTTTAAACTAATCATTCTAAGCCGGTCAAACTTCTAGAACCTATTAATAATATATAAATAAAAAAGACCAAATAAGGTAAATGACTAATTTTAATTAGGGTGGTGATTAGGGGGTTGCCTGCGATCACTTTTTCGCTGAAAAAAAATAGGGACTGACATTCTTTTCATTATAAGTTACTTAATTTTTGAGCTATAGACTTTTTTCTTATTTCTGGAGATGGATATTTTTAAGTACTTTTAATTAGTTTGAATAACACAAATCCAAAAACACAAGAATTATAATAAATAATACATTTACTAAAAACACTAATATATTCTTTTAATGACTTATTTGCACGGATACAGATACATAAACACCTATCTTGAAAGATTAGCAAGGAACTACATACTGTCTGTGTGCGCAGGCGCGCAGATTTATGTACAATTTTACCCTCAATCGAATCGCGCCTAAAGAAGAATATCTTCAAAAGTTTTTTGTGCAAATGTAACTTCTTAATCCGAGGATACTATCGTTTGCAAATTTAACAACAATGCAGTACAACTACATAGCTTGACCGGTGGATTGACAACCAGACAACATACATTGTGTCTGGTATATACAAAAAACCTATAGGTCTGGATCCCGCGTATGAAAAAAAAGTTGATTAATAGCAAGCTGAAAATTTGTTAATAGCTTAAGGGTGTCTAGTCGGATAAACTTTGATAAATGGGAACACTGGAACAGGGGCAGTTTTAATTGTGGAACAGGTTAAAAATTTGGAACGGTCAGACCACGAAAACGGCACATTTATTTTATCCGACAGAATAGACTTAAACTCTCCGAACAGAGATTAAACTCTCATGCAAAAATCACACTGCTATTTATCACCAAATGGGCGTTTTAATGAGTGGAACATGTAGAATATTTCAAATGACAGGAATTATGACAGGTGATAAATAGCAGTCTGATTTTTGCATGAGAGTTTAATCTCTGTTCGGAGAGTTTAAGTCTATTCTGTCGGACAAAATATATGTGCCGTTTTCGTGGTCTGACCGTCCCAAATCTGCCCCTGTTTCAGTGTTCCCATATATCAAAGTTTATCCGACTAGACACCCTTAACCTATTAACAAATTTTCAGCTTGCTATTAATCAACTTTTTTTTCATACGCGGGATCCAGACCTACTAGTATCGCCTCATAATTAAGATTTTTCGTATTTAAGACTGTATATGTAAGACTTATAAACAATATATAAACAATGGGTGCTACTTTAGTATGTGGTCTACCGTTGTGTTTCTACTCGTGGCCTACCAAGGAATGCAGTTTATAAGATGTACAGCTGGTTCCTAAAAAAACTGATATGACTCTCAAAGGGTATTTTTTAGAAAATTGAACAGTGTATTTTTTAATGTAGCCTTAAAAAAAGTCGTACGAGACGCTAATATAGATAGCAGGGGAACAATAATCAATAAATCTGTCCAAATTCTAGCATATGCAGACGACGTGGACATTATAACAAGAACCAGAGCGAGAACTGCGGAAATCCTAACCGAGCTAGTAGCAGCAGCAAAACGAATGGGGTTACATATAAATAGAAATAAAACAAAATTCATGGCGACTAACACAAGCACAAGAGCTGGAAATGTTGATGCAGATCTAATCATCAATGACCAAAACTTCGAAGCGGTCAAAGAGTTCATATATCTAGGGACATCGGTTAACCCCAATAATAACACATCACAGGAAATACAAAGACGAATAATAATTGCAAACAGGTATTATCATAGTCTATCAAAGTACTTAGCTAACAAATGTCTATCTCAAAAAACTCGTATAAGGCTGTATAGAACATTGATCAGAGGCATGGACGCTAACTAAAACAGATGAATCCGCTCTGTCGATTTTTGAAAGAAAGGTGCTACGTAAGATATTCGGAGCGGTCTGTGAGAACGGAATATGGAGGCGTAGATATAACTTTGAATTGCAGAATATCTACAAGTTTGGTGGAAAAGATATTAATCACTATAATTAAGCGAAACCGCCTGCAGTGGGCAGGACATGTAATCCGGGCCCCTGAATCGAGCATGATAAAAAAGATTCTAACAGCGCAACCCGTGGGAATGAGAAGACGGGGTAGACCAAAGCTGAGGTGGATGGACGGGGTAACACAGGATGCCGAGAAGATCGGAGTCGGCAACTGGAAAATGCAAGCAAGGGACAGAACAGAATAGCGTAGAAAGCTTGAGAAGGTCGAGGCCCTCTAAGGGCTGTAGCACCAAGATGATGATGATGATGAGCAGTGTATTTTGAAGGATAAATACTTATTATTTACATACTGTCACTTTCACTGCCAAATCTTAAAATATTCTGTATTCTGTTCAACCTCAAAAAATGGCTCCACATGCTAGTAAAGAACTAAAAGCAAGAACTGTAATGAAATTAGAAGATGGTTGGTCACTATCTACTGTAAAGAACCATTTTAACGTAAGCAGAACAACATTTTTAATATTAATCAAAGTATCAAAGATGAAGAGAACAAGAAACTCTCGAAAGAAATCAAGGTTCTGGAACACCAAAAATATCTATGGCTCATGAAGATCGTACGTGTTTGGAGAGATTAGAAGAGAATCCTTTTGAAGATGCGAAAACTGCAAAAATTCAAAATAATATCAAAATTTAGACCTTAATAATTATTGCAATTTCTGAATTACCATATCGCACGTTAATTCCAACAGTGTCACTAAACAAAATATTCGAATTTTAGATTTTACCGGCATTTAAGTAGCAAATTGCGGGCACTACAGCTTAGTAAAAATCGGTAAAGTAATTTACCGTTAGTCACGTTAGTAAATTACTTTACCAAATTTTACAAGGGTAGTACCCGCATTGCTACTAAATGGCGGTAAAATCTAAAATTCGAATATTTTGTTTAGACTAAAGAAATTAAAAAATATAAATAAAAAAAATAAAAAAAAGAAAAAAAAATATAAAAAAATATAAAAAAAATATTAAAAAAAAAATATAAAAAAATATATAATAAAACAAATATAATAAAAAAAATATAATAAAAAAAATATGTAAATAAAAATGAATGACGAACTTGGACAGTCCGCAGTAAAAAGCTTTCGAATTAAGTAGAGGGCTAAAGAAGAATGTTGCAGTTTTTGCTGTGGAACTCTCAGAACATCATTTAGAAAAAAAAAATAAAATAAATATAGGTAATACAAAAAATTATTAAAAAAAAAATAAATACAAAAATAATTATTTATTAGTAGAATTGTTTATTAGAGATTAATATTAGTATAAGAGTAAGATACGAAAAAATGACTAATAAAATAAAAAAAAAAGAGTAAAATTGGCGAATGGATTTAGTGTCCGCAGTCATATAAACCCAAATAAACAAACTATAACGTGCGATATGTAATCAGTTGTTGGTTTGTTTATTTTATTATTTGTCTGTAATAATAAAAATATAATGTCAGACCAATCAAATACACTGCTCAAAATGATTAAATCTTACTAAGAGTCGTATCAGTTTTTTTAGGAACCAGCTGTACAATGAAGACAAAAAAATATTTACAAAGTTAATAAAATGCCTAAATTATAAGAATTATTATTTTAATCTTACAAATTAACACTTAATAATAATAATTTAATTTGTATCATCTCAATTTGCTATTCTAGCAGGAAATAAGCCAATTTTGTGGCTTATTCCGAACTTGACAACTACTACTATTTTAACTGGAAATAAGCCAATTTTGTGGCTTATTCCGAACTAAAATAGTAAATTGGGTTCCATGACATCTCGTAACGCGACAGTTTGTAACCGGACAACTGGTAACAGACAATTCGTAACGACGACACTTCGTAACAGCAACAGTTCGTAACTATACAAATTCGTAACGGATAATTTGTAACATCCAAATTGAATTATTCTGTTTATTTTTATTAACGTGGAAACTAAATGTTATTACAATTATAAATGAAATTATGTTTATCAATTTAACGAATCAGTATCAGGATAAACATTTTTAAGACATTTCAGATTTCGTGTTTCAGAATATAATAAAAGTATTTAAACCATGTATTAAAGTATAAAAAGCCATCCCTCGTATCAACTATAATCATTGATTGACTACCCCAACGCTATAACCAATCACAAGGTTTATTACAATAACAGGTAATTATAATCTTTCCTTTACAAACTACTAGAAAATTGGGAATGTCTAAAGACGGTTGTTGGCTTAAAGATTTCACGAATTACTTCATTATTCCTTTGTCTAGGTATATGCAAATTTAAGAAACAATAAGAGGGATAAACTTTAAAAAATATTGTTAAAAGTTTGTATGTATTTAAATATTTGTTTGTTTTTAAAGACTTTTAATATATTCTGAAACACGAAATAGTATAAAATGTGTTAAACATGTTTATCCCGGTACTGAATCGTTATAGTTATTAAGGTACCAAGGGTATTATAAGGATAATAACGCTTGAACTTAATGGTGTATAGACCGAGGGCCTTTGGCCCGAGGTATATACGTTGACCGAAAGCGTTATTATTATAATGCCCGTGGTGTCTTCAACGTTTAATGTCCGACTAAATTATTCTTTATATGCAAAAAATTTGAATGAATTTTTAATCAATTAGTTTTTAAATAAGTACTTTACCAGAAATAGTCATAACATAATTGTGGTAACCATAATTTTACTTAGAGTTTATTTGTCAACTTAACAGTATTTAACTCGTTATTTAAATTTAATAGGCCCTAGGGCGTCATTTTTCAATAACACGCCCTTGGGCGTTATATCATACAATAGACTTTGAAATAATGTCATTATTTATCAAATAATAGACCAGTCGGACATTAAATTGATAAACACAATTTCAATTATATGTAACTGTAATAACAGTTAGTTTCCACGCTAACAAAAATAAACAGAATAATTCAATTTGGACGTTACAAATTGCCCGTTACGAATTTGTATAATTACGAACTGTCGCTGTTACGAAGTGTCGCCGTTACGAACTGTCGCTGTTACGAATTGTCCATACCAGTTGTCCGGTTACGAACTGTCACGTTATGAGATGTCTGGTCATGAGTAAATTGATATGTCAAAGTATTAATTTGTAATGCATTTTATTCACTTTGTAAATATTGTTTTTGTTGAATAAATGTGCTATCAATACGTCAGTTAATCATCATAATCTTTTCTCAGAAGGGCTTGTATTTAATAATGAAAGGCACCTTTGTAGGTGAAATGTTTATTGCTAAGTACCAATCAACATTTAACATTTATACTACTACAATTTAGGAATATACAGGGTGTAACAAAAATACAGGTCATAAATTTAATCACATATTGTTGCACTAATAATAGTTCGTTTAGTTTAAACCTAACTTACCTTAGTACAAATGTGCACATAAAAAAAGTTACAGCCCTTTGAAGTTACAAAATGAAAATCTACACACACCGGCAAAATTAGCCGAACACGTTAAAAATGGGACATGTTTGATGTCTCGTATTTCATAAACCAGTGGTCCGATTTAAGTGATTCTTTTAGTATGTTATAGCCTTACTATTTAAGAATATCGGTGTAATAATATTGTTGCTAGACAGTTAAATGTAATTTCATACCGTGTGTAACAAGCATACTGTGTTTTTTTCTTAAAGTTCGGAACACCCTGTGGAATATTCCAGCATATATAAAATATTAAAATTAAAACTCGATTGTAGAATTATGCTTTCTTAACATTTTCTTTTTTGATTCATTTGCTTATGTTGGAAAATAAAAAAGTTATGTGCTTTAACAACTAGCTATGTTTTTTATCAATAAATCCTCATAGTAGGGGAGAAAAGTATGCTAAAGGCTATAGCGGGATAAGGTGGTAAAATCTGCACTCGGCTGGATTCTTAGTTGGGTGGTCAATCGAAAGTACATAATTCAAAAACCCCCTAACCAAATTTTTAGCTCCCTATGTGACCCCAGGTGTCCCCTATCGAAAAAAATGTGTTTTTTCGAAAAACATTTTTTTGGAGCGATCTTTTGCTTTAAAAAATGTGAAAAAAATCTTGAGTGTACATTATTATACCCAAAATCACACTGATTTTTTTCAGATGTTTTTGATCAAAATTGACGCCAGAAAAAATTTTTGAATTTTTCAAAAAATTTTTAGGTTATGTAGGTAGGTAATTTTTGGCTAGCTCCGACAAAATTTTTTTTAGTGTATTTTTTTCCGTTCTTTTTAATGGTAGGGATAGTTTTGCCATTTTCTCGCCGGAAATTGCTCAAAATTCGAAAAAACCCATTTTTTTGGTTCCCCCCCTCATATTTTTAGTGTTTACTGAGCCATCTTTTCTTTAAAAAATCTGAAAAAAATTATGAACATACATTGATGCCCAAAACTATACTGTTTCTTTTTTCAGATTTTTTGGATCAAAATTGAAAAATTTTGAATTTTTCAAAAAATTTTTAGGTTATGTAGGTAATATTTGGCGAGCTCCGACATAATTTTTTTTAGTGTATTTTTTTCCGTTCTTTTGAATGGCTGGGACAGTTTTGCCATTTTCTCGCCGGAAATTGCTCAAAATTCGAAAAAACCCATTTTTTGGTTCCCCCCTCATATTTTGAGTGTTTACTGAGCGATCTTTTCTTTAAAAAATCTGAAAAAAATTATGAACATACATTGATGCCCAAAAATATACTGGTTTTTTTTCAGATTTTTTGGATCAAAATTGAAAAATTTTGAATTTTTCAAAAAAATTTTAGGTTATGTAGGTAATTTTTGGCGAGCTCTGACATAATTTTTTTTTAGTGTATTTTTTCCGTTCTTTTGAATGGCTGGGATAGTTTTGCCATTTTCTCGCCGGAAATTGCTCAAAATTCGAAAAAACCCATTTTTTGGTTCTCCCCCTCATATTTTTAGTGTTTACTGAGCGATCTTTTCTTTAAAAAATCTGAAAAAAATTATGAACATACATTGATGCCCAAAAATATACTGTTTTTTTTTCAGATTTTTTGGATCAAAATTGAAAAATTTTGAATTTTTCAAAAAATTTTTAGGTTATGTAGGTAATTTTTGGCTAGCTCCGACAAAAATTTTTTTAGTGTATTTTTTTCCGTTCTTTTTACTGGCAGGGATAGTTTTGCCATTTTCTCGCCGGAAATTGCTCAAAATTCGAAAAAACCCATTTTTTTGGTTCCCCCCCCCCTCATATTTTTAGTTTATACTGAGCGATATTTTCTTTAAAAAATCTGAAAAAAATTATGAACATACATTGATGCCCAAAAATATACTATTTTTTTTTCAGATTTTTTGGATCATAATTGAAAAATTTTGAATTTTTCAAAAAATTTTTAGGTTATGTAGGTAATTTTTGGCGAGCTCCGACATAATTTTTTTTAGTGTATTTTTTTCCGTTCTTTTGAATGGCTGGGATAGTTTTGCCATTTTCTCGCCGGAAATTGCTCAAAATTCGAAAAAACCCATTTTTTGATTCCCTTCCTCATATTTTTAGTGTTTACTGAGCGATATTTTCTTTAAAAAATCTGAAAAAAATTATGAACATACATTGATGCCCAAAAATATACTGTATATAGTATTATTATTCTATCTATGTATATTATGGATTGAAAATATAAATATGTAGATATTCACATACTAGACAAGGCGAAAACGGCGGGTTCGAAGGGAAAAATATTCCCATGAGATTTTTTTGCATAATCACATTCGTGAGACATCCCAGAATAAGGTTCAAGAAGTCGGCCACGTGAAAAGTGGGCCAATTTTTTTTAACATTTTTTTTTAATCATATTGCAAGAACCAAATTTTTGGCCCGAACAATTTTTTTTTAAATCTTTTGGACTATTCTGGACAAAAAAGATCTGTTATAATTTTTCTCTAAAGTTGATCGTTTTCGACTTATAAGCAATTTAAAATTGAAAAAAACGAAAAATGCCGATTTTCAAGGCTTAATAACTCGGTTAAAAGTTATTATTATGAAAGTCAATATATGACTAAATCAAAGTTTAAAGCCCCTCCTACAAGATCCTGAAAAAATGTTTGTCATTATTTTATTACTAACCTGTTATTTTTAAGTAATAATAATAAGCACCATGCACGTGTGCGACGTCTGTAAATGCTGAGTGCAAGAGAGAAGCCATTCCAGCAGTCCAATAATTATGCATCTTACTCGCACTCACATTTACAACCGCGTCAATACAATCTAGCCGCTCATTTTTATTAATTAAAAATAGCAGCTTAGTAGTAAATTAATGACCCAGATTTCTTCAGGATCATGTAGCGGAGACTTTAAACTTTGATTTCTCACTTTCTGACTTTAATAATAATAATTTTTAACCGAGTTATTAAGTCTTAAAAATGGCCATTTTCGCGTTTTTCAAATTTTAAATTGCTTATAACTCGAAAAAGATCAACTTCAGAGAAAAATTATGAGACCTTTTTTGTCCAGAATGGTCCAAAAAACCTAAAAAAAAATTAGTTCGGTCCAAAAATAATGATTTTCGCAATTTGATTAAAAAAAATTGTTAAAAAAAAATTTGGCCCACTTTTCACGTGGGCGACTTCTTGATCCTTATTCTGGGATGTCTCACGAATGTGATTATGCAAAAATATCTCATGGGAATTTTTTTCCCAACGAACCCGCCGTTTCCGCCTTGTCTATACTTATTTAGTAAGCTACATTTATGGAAATAACTTGATTACGGTTCAAACGTGTTTGCTTATTTAAAATGTAACTTTTAACGAATAATTTTATTTACTTTACACCTTTGAAAAGTAAAATTAATAAAACAAATAAAGTTGAAAATAAACGTTTGCCTATAACTGTATGGCATATTTCATGCTGTGAAAACGTTTTTAATAATTACTTATTACTTATTAATTACTTATAATTCCTTATTAATAACATTAATAATGTCTATATATATTTAAATATTTTTAATATTGATATATTTTTTAAAATAGGTACTCTAGCGTATCAAAAAATTAACTTTCAATTACCTAACTCAATTAATAAATACGCAAAAGGTAATATTAATATGAATATGGTAGTTTCAATTGAGAAATCGGACAACAAAACTAAGACGAAGAAATATCTATGAATTGATCTATACATAATGTAATTAAGGTAGCCATGTACCTATAGTTAAGGGTAAAGGTTGTCTACTAAAAGCATAGGAAAAATATCAACAAAGGGAGTTTGTCGTATTTTATGCATATTCTCTTCTCAAAATGGCTACCTTCTCTTCTCAAAAAACCTGATCACGCTATTCAAAATAACGGAAAATCGTTATTTATTGACATCAAAAATCGTTATTTATTGACATGCAATTGAGTTTATGTGCACACATAGGGGGACACAAAGAAATGGCTCTTTTCGAATTGTGAGGAAGTCCCGGAGAGAAAATTGCAAATCTAACCCAGTTATTCAAAAGAACGAAAAAAAAAATACACAAATTATTTCGAAGTCTGTCAAAAATGGCTTACATAACCGATTTTTTTTTTTTGAGTATGTTTTTGGGCATCAATGTATGTTCATCATTTTTTTCAGATTTTTTAAAGAACAGATCGCTCAGTAAACACTAAAAATATGATGGGGGAACCAAAAAATGGGTTTTTCGAATTTTGAGCAATTTCCGGCGAGAAAATGGCAAAACTATCCCAGCCATTCAAAAGAACGGAAAAATATACACTAAAAAAAATTATGTCGGAGCTCGCCAAATATTACCTACATAACCTAAAAATTTTTTGAAAAATTCAAAATTTTTCAATTTTGATCCAAAAAATCTGAAAAAAAACAGTATATTTTTGGGCATCAATGTATGTTCATAATTTTTTTCAGATTTTTTAAAGAAAAGATCGCTCAGTAAACACTAAAAATATGAGGGGGGGAACCAAAAAATTTTTTTCGAATTTTGAGCAATTTCCGGCGAGAAAATGGCAAAACTATCCCAGCCATTCAAAAGAACGGAAAATATACACTAAAAAAAATTATTTCGGAGCTAGCCAAAAATTACCTACATAACCTAAAAATTTTTTTAAAAATTCAAAATTTTTCAATTTTGATCCAAAAAATCTGAAAAAAAAAACAGTATATTTTTGGGCATCAATGTATGTTCATAAGTTTTTTCAGATTTTTTAAAGAAAAAATCGCTCAGTAAACACTAAAAATATGAGGGGGGGAACCAAAAATTTTTTTTTCGAATTTTGAGCAATTTCCGGCGAGAAAATGGCAAAACTATCCCAGCCATTCAAAAGAACGGAAAAAAATACACTAAAAAAAATTATGTCGGAGCTCGCAAAATATTAAATACATAACCTAAAAATTTTTTGAAAAATTCTAAATTTTTCAATTTTGATCCAAAAAATCTGAAAAAAAAACAGTATAGTTTTGGGCATCAATGTATGTTCATAATTTTTTTCAGATTTTTTAAAGAAAAGATGGCTCAGTAAACACTAAAAATATGAGGGGGGAACCAATAAAATGGTTTTTTTCGAATTTTGAGCAATTTCCGGCGAGAAAATGGCAAAACTATCTCAGCCATTCAAAAGAACGGAAAAATATTAACTAAAAAAATTATTTCGGAGCTAGCCAAAAATTACCTACATAACCTAAAATTTTTTTGAAAAATTCAAAATTTTTCAATTTGGATCCAAAAAATCTGAAAAAAAAACCAGTATATTTTTGGGCATCAATGTATGTTCCTAAGTTTTTTCAGATTTTTTAAAGAAAAAATCGCTCAGTAAACACTAAAAATATGAGGGGGGAACCAAAAAATTGGTTTTTTCGAATTTTGAGCAATTTCCGGCGAGAAAATGGCAAAACTATCCCAGCCATTCAAAAGAAAGGAAAAAAATACACTAAAAAAAATTATGTCGAAGCTCGCCAAATATTACCTACATAACCTAAAAATTTTTTGAAAAATTCAAAATTTTTCAATTTTGATCCAAAAAATCTGAAAAAAAAACCAGTATATTTTTGGGCATCGATGTATGTTCTTAATTTTTTTCAGATTTTTTAAAGAAAAGATGGCTCAGTAAACACTAAAAATATGAGGGGGGGAACCAAAAAAATGGGTTTTTTCGAATTTTGAGCAATTTCCGGCGAGAAAATGGCAAAACTATCCCTGCCATTAAAAAGAACGGAAAAAAATACACTAAAAAAAATTTTGTCGGAGCTAGCCAAAAATTACCTACATAACCTAAAATTTTTTTGAAAAATTCAAAAATTTTTTCTGGCGTCAATTTTGATCCAAAAAATCTGAAAAAAATCAGTGTCATTTTGGGTATAATAATGTACACTCACAATTTTTTTCACATTTTTTAAAGCAAAAGGTCGCTCCAAAAAAATGTTTTTCGAAAAAACACATTTTTTTCGATAGGGGACACCTGGGGTCACATAGGGAGCTAAAAATTTGGTTAGGGGGATTTTGAATTATGTACTTTCGATTGCCCAATCCCAACTAAGAATCCAGCCGAGTGCAGATTTTACCATCTTATCCCGCCATAGCTTTTGCAATTACTCGAGCGTTCTTGTGACCTGGAGTGGATTGTGAAGAGTGAGTGCTACAACCAAAAAAAGTTAAGTTAAGTTTTCCATAAAGTGTGGGACTCTCCATTTTTCAATTTAATTTTCCATTTCCACCAATCGTTTTTTCCGATTATAGCGCTATTTATGCATAATAGAAAAAAATGTTGCGAATAAAAGTAGCTTATTTTTACGTCAAGGATCCAAATCTGCAATACAAATTGGGGGCTCTTATTTAATATTTTAATGTAACCCCCCACCCCACCTCCGTGGGGGGTCGTGTTTGGTGCCATTCGGTAGATATTTGAAAAATATTGAGTAGGTGTATTTTGCAGTTTTACGATCTGATGTTAATTTCGCAAAATATCGCATTTATAATTTTTAATTCAACCCCACCCCTCTCCTTGGGGTGTCACGAGCCCCCACGGAGGTGGGGTGGGGGATTTAATTTAAAATCTTAAATAGGAAAAAAGAAAAGAGAACATCTTGACAAACAGTTGAAAACAATAGAAGAATCATACGTAAACAAGGAAATAAGAAATTTCTACCAAGAAGTAAAAAAATCTCGAGGAACTGCAAAGAGTAAAACAAGTTATTGTAGAGGTAAAGACGGTGTGCTTTTAGGAGAAACAACAGAAAAATTGAACAGATGGGCGGAGTATTTTGAAGAACTATTAAATGAAAATAAACAAGCAGAACCCCAGGAAATAAAACAACATGAACAGGATAACACAGAACAACAACGTGAAGAAGAACCTACACTACAAGAAGTAAAAGAAGCAATATTGAAGCAAAAAAATAACAAAAGCGCAGGAGAAAGCGGAATTCCGGCAGAGATTTTTAAAGTAGGAGGAGAAAAGCTGCAAGAAAAAATTTTCCGACTAATATTAACAGTCTGGCAAAAAGAGGAAATGCCGCAACAATGGAACAATGCACTCATCTGTCCAATCTACAAAAAAGGTGATGAAACAAGTTGCGAAAATTATAGAGGAATATCGCTATTAGAAGTGGCCTATAAAATACTTGCAAAAATCATCCGAAATAGATTGCAAAAGGAGGTAAATAAGATCATTGGAGAATACCAAGGAGGTTTTAGACCAGGAAGATCAACAACAGATCAAATATGTTTATTAAAACTAATACAGAACAACAGCTACGAACAAAATTTGGGACTACACATGTTGTTCATTGACTTTAAACAGGCTTACGACTCAGTAGACCGAGATATGCTATATGAAGCAATGAGATCCTTGGGTATTTCAGGAAAGCTGGTTAAATTAGTGAGAATGACGCTCAACAATACAAAAAACAGGATAACACTGGAAGGAAATTTTTCAAAACAATTCACAGTGAATAAAGGACTGAAACAGGGTGACCCTCTATCTACAGACTTATTTAACTTGGTACTAGAACACATAGTAAGAAGGATAAAAATTAATACAAGCGGTACCATATTTAACAACAGACAGCAGTTTATAGCTTACGCTGATGATCTAGTCATCCTAACAAGAACAAAGGAACATCTCCAAAAAATATTCCAAAAGTTCGAAGCGGAAGCAAAAAGGTATGGATTAAGAATCAACCAAGGAAAAACACAATACATGGTAATGAAAGGAGATATAAATAAAGAGGATAACTATATAAAAATGAAAGGAGAAGGAGATGAATATAAATTTAAGGAAGTAGCAGAATTCGAATACCTGGGAGTGACTGTAACCAGTACTGGAAGGGAAGAAAAAGAAATAGATAAAAGATTATTGAAGGGAAGTCGAGTTGTGGGTGCCTTAAACACGATATTAAAAGCAAAAAATGTATCAATAAACGCGAAAATCAGAATGTATGAAACGATAATACGGCCCACAGTGTTGTATGCGAGCGAAACGTGGGTAATGAATCAACAAGAGGAGAAGAAGATACAGATATGGGAAAGGAAGATCCTGAGAAAAATTTTTGGAGGTATACAGATAGCGGAGAAAACCTGGAGGAGACGAACAAATGAAGAAGTAATGAGGATGTATGGGAGACCAAAAATAACGACAAAAATACGAGCCCAAAGAGTTAGATGGCTGGGACATATTACTCGAATGCCAGAAACTAGAAACGTCAAACGAATATTGAATGACAGAGCATTGGGAAAAAGGAGACGAGGTCGACCAAGGAAGAGATGGTTAGAGGCTGCAGAGAGGGATTTGGAAGAAATCGGGGTGAAGGACTGGAGAAAGAGTGCAGAGGACCGAACAGAATGGAGAAATATTATCCAGAATTTAGAAGCCGTAGGCCTATAAGGCCTGTTAGCGCTGTTATATATATAAATAGGAGCCCCCAATTTTTATTTCAGATTTGGATTCTTTACGTAAAAATAAGCAACTTTTATTCGACATATTTTTTCGAATTATGGATAGATAGCGCTATAATCGGAGAAAAATGATTGTTTCAAATGGAAAATTATTTTAAAAACTAAAAAGTCCCCCACTTTATGGAAAACTTAACTTAACCTTTTTCTGATCTTAGCACATAATCTTCACAATCCAATAGGTTCCCATAACGCTCGAGTAACTGCAAATTTAGTATACTTTCCTCCCCTACTATGAGGATTTATTGATGAAAAACATGGATAGTTATTAACGCACATAACTTTTTTATTATCTCACATAAGTAAATGAATCGAAAAGGAAAATGTTAAGCAAGCCTAAGTCTACAATCGAGTATTAATTCTAATATTTTACATATGCTAGAATATTCCACAGGGTGTTCCAAACTTTAAGAAAAAAACACAGTATGATTGGTACACCCGGTATAAAATGGTATTTACCTGTCTAGCAACAATATTATTACAACGATATTCTTAAATAACAAGGCTATAACATACTAAAAGAATCACTCAAATCGGACCACTGGTTTATGAAATACGAGACATCAAACATGTCCCATTTTTAACGTGTTCGGCTAATTTTGCCGGTGTGTGTATTTTTTCCAATATATCGAAATCTGGTAGAGATATTTTATTGTAAATGGACATGTGGCATTCTTATGGCAGGAGCATCTTACAGAAAGATTATAGTAAAATTTGTTCACCCCATAAAAATTTTATGGGGGTTTTGTTCCCTTAAACCCCCCCAAACTTTTGTGTACGTTCCAATTAAATTATTATTGTGGTACCATTAGTTAAATTCAATATTTTTAAAACTTTTTTGGCTTTTAGTATTTTTTCAATGAGGCAGTTTTTATCGAGTTGTGGCTTCTTTTTTAATATGTTTACATAAAAATTTTATGGGGGTTTTGTTCCTTTAAACCCCCCAAATGTTTGTGTACGTTCCTAAACTATTACTGTGATACCATTAGTTAAACACAGTGTTTTAAAAACTTTTTTGCCTCTTTGTATTTTTTTGATAAGGCACCTTTTATCGAGATGTGGCTTCTTTTTTAATATGGTTCAAAATATACCTAAAAATGTAAATCATAAATAAATCATATTATTACCAAGTCTCCATAATCGTACTTAACCATATACAAACATGTGGTGGATTTGACAAATATTCAAAATATCTTGATAAAACTAGACTTTTCAAAAAAGTACTAAGAGGCAAAAAAGTTTTTAAAACATTGTGTTTAACTAATGGCACTACAATAATAATTAAATTGGAACGTAGACAAAAGTTTGGGGGGGTTTAAAGGAACAAAACCCCCATAACATTTTATGGGGTGTCTAAATTTCACTGTAATTTTATTTTTCAGATACTACTGCCATAAGAATGCCACATGTCCATTTTCAATAAAATATCTCTATCAGATTTCGATATATTGGAAAAAATCGATTTTTATTTTGTAACTTCAAAGGGCTGTAACTTTTTTTATGTGCACATTTGTACTAAGGTAAGTTAAGTTCAATCGAACTATTTTTGGTCCCAGAATATGTGATTAAATTTATGACCTGTATTTTTGTTACACCCTGTATAATAAACTTTATGCAAATTTAGTTTTTTTACTATTATGAAAATAACACCATAATCTTTTCCCAAGGTATGCGCAAACATCAACCTCTATTTTCAAATAAAATGACCTATACAAAGTTTCACATTAAGAATAGAACTTTGCTTAGATAGGTCACTGTTATTTTTTATGGACGATAGAAACGCGCCGATGCCATGCCTTACTGATTAGAGTGAATCGTATATCAGCAGTCGAATAACCACCAGTGCCCGAAGGGTTGGCAACACTAATCTCCATAAGTGCAATGTTCTGTTCTTAACGTGAAACAAAGTATAGTAGATTGACAAAAATTAGTTAAGTCTTACTATCAACAACACAATATCTGGATCAGATATTCATTATCATGGAATTCATTATTTTAGAGTAGAGTAGAGTAGAGTAAAGTAAATTTTGTGCAAATCCTTCAGGTAGATCACATCCTCGAAGTAAACCACATACTAAAGTAGCACCAAACAATGTTTTATCACTATTTGATTATAAACACTTAAGGTGAAGACCAGTAAATTATATGGAACAGTTGTATAATTTTACTGAAAAAGCATAGAAAATTGTTTAAAATGAGAAAGCAGTAAGCCAGCTTCCCCAAAACTTACTGTTTCTATGGGATAGTCTGATGTTATCCTTGAGATGTTGGTAGATAAGTTATATACAATATGTCAGCTAAAGTCCCTAGGACTTGTAAAATAGTTAGTGGAAAACAGTTAATGGAAGATATAATAATAAGTGACAGATGTATATACAGTGCGGTGGAATAAGTGTTGCCCCCCCTGTTAACTTGTTTATTTTAAGAATATAGGCAAAACGCTCGGATAGGTCGATTTTTAAACTAACCATAGTATATTATAGCATCAACGTTTCGAACTTTACGCAATCCCTCTTCAGGTGATAGCCATAACTTTGATTTTTTTAAATGGGAAAGTACATCATGTGACACCTCATTTAACAGCTTTTAAAATACTGATTTCAAAAATGTATAATACTTTAATCCTTTTTGAGATCGCAGGCCCAAAATTTCGGTCGAACTCTTTTTAAACGCATTTAAAGAGGTATTGCGTAAAGTTCGAACGTTGATGCTATGATATACTATGATTAGTTTAAAAATCGACCTATCCGTGCGTTTTGCTTATATTCTTAAAATAAACAAGTTAACAGGGGGGGCAACACTTATTCCACCACACTGTATCTAGCAAATAGAGCGTACTATGTGTGTGTTCACAAAGAGGGAATGGCATTAGATGAACTTATTAAATTTTTATTTTAGAATCTTTAAGAAATTGTATGATAATATCATTAATAGTTTTGGTGTTGAAGCTTAGTAGGTGTGAAATATTCAGCTGTAAACTTACATTCTGCTCCTGAAGTCTAGCAATTAGTGCTTTCGTATGGTATTTATTAAGTTCACAATTAAAGATTATATGATTTAAATCTGCAGTAGAGTAGTTATCACATGAACAGAGAGAGTTGATACGCATTAATATTTTAGCTAAATGTGCAGGAAAATTGCCATGGTTTAATCTTAAGCGACTTAGGGATGTGGAATAAAATCGAGTAACGTGATAATCAAATATATGTGGGATATTTTGCGGAAGTTGTGGGTATATGTAAGTGTAAGGATTCCTCAAAAGCCAAATAGTTTCCCATTTCTTTCTTAATTTTTTATGCAATTCTGGAATGTAATCGCTGGAGATTGTTAAATCTATTATTTCATTTAAAGTTGCTGAATTCTGTGCCATTTCATCCACTATCTCATTTTCTTTGATTCCGGCATGCCCTTTTACCCAGATAAAGACCAAGTCACTGCTATTATTTTTAAATCGAGCGATTGTCTTTTTAATATGACATAACAACTCATTGTTGTGTTTTTTGGGTATTGGTTGTGATATTTCCTCAAGAGCAGATAAAGAATCTGATAGTATAACAGTGTCTCCAAAGTTCTGTTCAACCGCGTAAGTTAGAGCTCTTTCAATACTTTTTATATTAGAAACATAATAAGCGCTACCTACACTATTGCATGTTTTTGAACCATCTCTATAGATAGATGTATTTATAATTAGAAAATTCAGATAAAATTAATTTTATAATTTTATTGTTTTGGCATGGTAAGTTTCTGTATGTAGGTTTTATGATCTTTGGAAAGATTGCGATTTCCTCAATAGAAAGGTTATATATGGGTAATATTTGTTTAGTGTTAATGCTAAAGTTGTTAGTTTCTAGATAAGCATCTGTAAGAGGGGGAGAAGTTTTAATTCTCCAATTAGAATTTGTGAAGTTATATTCAGTGAGACTGTTAATTTTACTTAATAATTTATGTGAGTCTAAAATCCCGGTCTTTAATAGAAACTTATTAGACAAGAATTCTCTTCTAAGGTTTAGAGGAGGTTCCTGAGCTGCTGCTAGAATTGCAGCACATGGCGTTGACTTAAACGAGCGTACTATGGATTAAAGAAACTTTTAACATCGAATATATCACAAAAAGAACAAAAATATTGATATACAGAACTAGCCTATCAGAAACATGGACGATAACAAAAAGTGATGAAGAACAGTTAGGCTATTTTGAATGTAAAATTCACAGGCATTTATAAACGCTTGCAGGAAAACGGATTATGGCATAAACGTAATGAGATGGAGCTGTCGAAATACATTTATAACCAAAGACCAGATGGAGTGAGGAGAAGATGTGGGCACAGAGCATGATTTAAGGACCAGGTGGAAGACAACTTAAGAATATTAAGAGTACGAAATTGGAAAACCAAGGCGATGGATGGAAGCTGATTCTGGAACAGGCCAAGAGCCACCATGTGATGTACCACCATGGGTTTTAGGGCCAATGATGATAATGATAATAAGTGAACTGGCTGCAGTACAACCTACATAATATAACTGATAGCTTTCAGAGAAAGAAAGTTGAAATGAGCCTTTTACATGAACAGATTGGTTTGAAAACAATCAATAACAATATGAAAAACCAAGTTATATTGAAGTATTGATAACTTAGATCGTTAGATGATTGAGTAAGTTGATTAATTAGATACATATATAGCTATTGTAATAAAACATCTAACTTCCATCTTTCTCCTATGAATTTGAGCGCATAATACTAATTTTTGGAAAAAGATATGAAAATATGTTAAAAAACAAGTGCAAGCAGCTAGAATGCTTACTTATAATTAACAATAAATAACAGAATTAGATTGAACTTAATTGATTTAAATAAATAAAATACAACAACATAGGTACTTGCATTGTACTTTCGTACAAGAACAGAAAATACCCTATATTTGTTGGTCAGAGTGACATTCCAAGACCCAAAAATTTCATAAAAATGAATAGATGTTGGTACCTCTTTTAAGTACATATTTAGAATATTAAATCTCTTCTAAGTCTAGAAATTATCATTTTCCCTGGCATTTCTATTTTATTATTTATTTCAAATCTTGGTGTGATATATTTTGTTGAATAAAGTCAAAATATATTTAAGTTCTATCACAGCTAGTGAAAAAAATTTATTAGACAACATATTTGTGCAGAAAATTTGTTTTTTATGGGACAATATTCCAAACACTAATGGTTTGGTATGAGTTTTGATGCTAGAGCAATCTTTTAAGAATGATTGTATTTGAAATTAACGATTATTAAAATAAAATTCAGTATCACCTATCTGTTTTAAATGGTCAACTTTAAAATGTTATTTTATAATAACTATAAGATTGAAGTTATAATTCTAGGGTTAAACAAATGTAAACGCATATTCAAAAAAGTTCCATTTTATGCACAAAAGCAGACGCCTATTTCAAATTGTTCTCTTTTATATTTGAAAGTTTGGTTCCTTTACGCTAGTACCAATCGTATAATATATTTAACTGTTGCATTACATACCTTTTTCCGAAAAAGACATATTTTATACAAAATTTATTAATTTTCTTTAAACACTGAACTATTTCAAAACACCATAGTTAAATTTGACATGTCACGTGACCTTAAAGCGCTGCAAATCTGCAAAGTACCAACAAATAATTTAAAATTAAATTTCCCTGTATGAAGAATGCCGCGCACTTTAAAAAATCTCTGACGATTTCAAATTTCAACCACACATGTTTAAAAATTGATTCCATAGGAAGCAAAATCATATTAATTATAATACTAGCCCTTCTTCCATTCTAAAGAAAGAGTTTGCTTTATTTGAACAATTGAAAATGTGACATTTAGCTCGCCTTAATGAAATGTCAAATAGAATGTCTTTTGTACTGTTTATTTTATTTTAATTATGGAGAACGCCGAAAACCCCTGTAAGACAAAAGTACAAGAAAAAGTTTATATTTACCCAAAAATCACAGAAGAATGTGCAGATAACGATAGAAATAATATAGATAGGAAACCAAAAAAACTAGACTGCTCGAAAAAGAAAGAACTCGCAGGAATTTTTGAAAAAGATGGTGTCGGTGTCGATAAGGAGATCCTGGTAAGACATGTATAGAATGTTAACATTTAATTTCCAACAAATGTCAATTGCTATACGATTTACAAATTCATAATTCATTAATAAATTGCTGATGGCTGGTTTAAATTAAAATTGATTGCAATACCAGGAATTTTTTGAAAACAGTTATCGTAGTTCAATTTACTATTGAGAGATGGCGCAAAAATAATTAAAGTCGAAAGTTCGGTAAAATTTTTATTAACATATTTTTAAAATATATTATTTAACAGTTACTTAGACTAATATTATTTAGTAGACATAATAAAACTCAAATTATTATTTAATTGCTTTATAATAATTTTTAGTGATTATTTAACCCTTGGCATAGATGTCGCTCGTCGTCTAAACCGTGTTGCCGCTTCATGAACCGAAGAAATACTTTAAAAGATAACTTCTTGGCTCTTATTTTTTCTGTAATTAATTAATTTTGCCATCTTTACCATCTCTCTCTTCCTTTCTTTTTGTTTATTTATTTGATATACTTAATTTTTTTATTTGCTAATAATGAATTTTGTCTTTAGTATATTTTACTTTCGTTGATTATTTCGTTATTTCTGATCTACCTTTGCTCTTCTTACGTGGAAGTCACACCTCGCAAATACTGCCACTGAATAAAAAAAGTTTCAAAGGTTCCAAGGATATGCCATCGGCTTTGTAGCAAAACAACTGAAACCTAAAAAATTATCTGTTGATCAAATGTTTTATAACAGTTAACTGCCAATTGGCAAACCCATTATATGTAGGTACCTATGTTGCGTTGGTTTAGTTGATTAAAGACCATGCAATAAAAGACAATAACATTTGTTCCAATTGTTCCAAAAAGTGCCCAAGGTTCGTTTTTATAGGAATTATAGTTGTGCAATGAGATCGTAGATCGTGGCTCACTACACCCTTGATAAACATCAGAGATGACGGAGGACTGCTCTAGGTAGGTATACCTACCGTTAAAGGGGTGATACACACGCGAGTAAGTACGCGAACTTATGGCTCGTGACCTTTTTCGTGCGTGTATCACCGCAAGTACGCGTACTTTAAGTCCGCCGAGTAAGTACGCCGTCGATCCAACAAGTTTGAAATCTTACTCGTAACCCGTACGTGTATCACTGCCACCATCATGTTATTGCGTTTAAAGTTACACTTATATTTTCACTAATTAAGCAAATTGCCTAGAAATAATTCAATCGTTTATTATTGAAAGGAGACAAGTTACATTTTATAAGTTTTGAGAAAACTGTAAAACACTATTTTAAGCTATACTAAATTATTTTGATCACTTGTTTTTGAGTAAACCTAATTATTTATAGGCTGCTTTATCCTCCTGATGAAAATATTACCATCTTATCTATGATATTTTGTTTGTTTATGCCTACCTTGTATTCAGTGGCGTAACAAACTCCGTCGGGGTCCCCCCGCAGAATTGGAAATGTGGCCCCTTTAAAAAAATTATTAATGCGAGATGTGTAACAAATACCTATATGTGTTACAGCCCAGTAAATCAACGTAAAATATGGCGATACCGTGTAATTTTCAGTGTCACCACCGAAGTGGTCAACTCAAGACTTTTCCGGTTATTTATGGGTAAAAATGTTTATTGTTCAACAAAAAAACCACGTTTTTAGGCGACTTTTCGCAAATAGTTCAAAGAGTATGTATTCGATCGAAAAGAATATTGTTAGCAAAAATGTATCTAGCTTATAAAAAAAAATTAAACTAAAATGAAGTCTATCGACTCAGTAAAAGAAAACCTGTAGCCCATGAAAAGTTTTTCTTATTCGTTAAATTCCAAATCGAATATATTTCAACGTGAAATAACCAAAAAATTAAATACTGTTCGGGGAAACTCATTAGAACTTTTTTAACGTGTTTAAAAGAAGCTTTATTTTTTACAAAAGTTTCTAGCATCAAAACTAAGCCAGTTACGCTCAAAATACAGATAATCCCATTTTTTGGTAAAAAATTGTGAAAATTACCCCCTATTTAGCACCCCAAATGAAACTAATCGTTATCGCCTTATAACTTTTTATACGATCTGTAAGATTCACCGGTTCACAGTGCTTATTTTTAAAAGGGTCCTAGTTGAAGGGCTTGAACGAGTCACTAATCACGAGTATATGCAAATTTTAAACAGCCATGTCTTAACCAATTTTTGTCTTACAGAAAAACAAAATAAAGCCGAAATATTTATAAAAGCAAGATCTACCTACTTTTCTTTACTCTTTGAGATTTTTCGTATCACTAATACTTTTTAAGTTATTTTGAAAAAACGGCATTTTTCCAAAATAAAAAACTTTTAAATTTTTTCAAAAATAAGAACTTCGAACCGGTCAAACTTACAGATGATATAAACAATAAATATTTGAAGTAAATGGTAAAGCGCTAATGATAAATTTTATTTGGGGTGCGAAATAGGGGCAGATTTTCACGATTTTTTTTACCAAAAAAGGGGCCAACTTTATTTTGAGCGTAACTCGTATAGTTTTGGTGCTAGAAACTTTTATAAAAAATAAATATAAAGCTTTTTTAAACATTTAAAAAAGTTTTAAGAGTTTTTCCCGAAAATTGCTTAATTTTTTGGTTATTTCAGGTTGAAATATTCGATTTGGAATCGGACAAGTAAGAATAATTTTTCATGAGCTTCAACTGTGTCGATAGACTTCATGAATAATTACACCATTTTCTGTATCTTATAAGCTACATTTTTGCTACAAATATTTTTTCGGTATCTAATATTTAATTCGATAAATACTTATTTTTGAGTTATTTTCGAAAAACCCGTCTGAAAACATTGTTTTTTTTTGAAAAATAAACATTTTCACTCGCAAATGACTTGAAAAGTATTAGCATAGATTAAGATACTCTATAGAAGAACAAAAGTTGCTTATAATTAGTCAATTTATACATTTCCAGACATTTTTACATAATATCAGATGACAAGATGGGGCCCCTAAGCGATTGGGGCCCCCGCAAGCTTCACGCTGCGGGGGCCTCTCTTACGACCCTGCTTGTATTAAATTAAAATAGATCAAAAACAAGTGCTATACTTCACATCATGATTTTGACAGCTTACCACACTTATAAAAAATCAAATTATTCTTCTATTTAACAAAACCTGATCAAAAAAATAATCAAACTCTACTAAAAAACATAAGATTTCAGCAAAATTAGGTACACAGAAAATAAAAAATTTAACCACGAGGACAGTTTCTAAATTTTTTGCTACCGACGGCGACCGCGATCTTTAAAACCGCGTACTTTAAGTCTGCCGTGTATCACCGACGGCGAGCCGAGTAAGTCCGCGATCTTTAAACCCGCGTACTTAAAGATTGCGTGTGTATCACGCGCTTTAGGATAATATACGAGATTAGTATCGGGACATCCAGAGAATGACTGAAGTAGCGTACCTTAAAGTGAAAATGCCCACTACAGTTATTACAGAACAAGACTTCTAACCATGGGCGCCCATACCCATGGGCAGGGGGGCCGTGGCCCCCCCTGGCTTTTCGGGTGCTGTACACTATATATGGTTATCCAAAGTATACAAAATATAATGTGCAACATCTTCACGTCTGGCCCCCCCCCTGAAAATTTTTATATGGTCGCCGGTGCTCCTAACTCTTCTTAAATATCATCAAAAGCAAATATAAGTTAAATAACCGCAACACAAAATGACATATCACAAGATGTGCCCTCACGTTTATAGGTACTGAGGGACAAAAACACAGAAAGGTATGGGTTACTAGTCCAGGAACCGAAGCTTTTTACCTCACAATTTTTACAGAATGAATCGATTTGCTTGAAAATTTGAGAATAAGTAGTGGATAGTCCAAGGATCAAAATCTATATGATGCCGAAAGGCGCTTATATCATGGGGGTGGTTGCCACCCCATCTTGGGGGTGGAAATTTTTTATTATATTTTGACCGCAAAAGTTGATAAAAACATTAATTCTAAGCAAAAAATGTCCTATACATTTTTTTGATAAAATTAATAGTTTTCGATTTATTGGCTATCGAAAGTGTTAGTTTTATATCGAAAGAATCAATGTTTTTCGATATATACTCATTTACGATCCACTCAATTTTTGCCGTAGAAAAACTTTTTTTAAACCAAGTTCTTGGAAATTAAATAACCTACAATTTCATATTTAAACATTTTTTCTTATCTCTGATGCTAATATTTCTATTCTGAAGAAAATGGCTTTTTTTACCAACTACAAAAATTCGTTATTCGCTTTTAACTCCAGCTTTTTAAAAACTAATCATTCGAAGCCATTCAAACTTCTAGAATCTATTAACAATACATAAATAAAGAAGAATGAATAAGGTCAATGACTAAAAACACCTCTAACTTACATTATTATGCTTCCAATTGGATTTCTCCTTTTTTCTTTCAAAAAAAATATATTGATTTTTTAACCGTAACTTTTTTTATTTTTTATCTTAGAAAGTTGGGCAAAAAAGAATTTTGTAGGTTGTTTCAAGCTATATAAGCCTATTAATATTAAATCCTTTTAAAACCCTCAGTCGCAAAACGAGGTGACTTTCAAAGGGTTGCTAAAGGTGGTTTTTGCATGTTATTACAAGTTTTAATTGTCAATAGCTCACTTAATTTTTGCAGTAGAAAAAATATTTCCACACCAGGTTCTTGAGAATTAAATAAGCTACAATTTCATGTTTCAATATTTTTTCGTATCTCTGATGCTAATCTTTCTATTCTACAGAAAAGGCCATTTTTTCCATAATACAAAAATTTCTTATTCGCTTCTAACTCCATTTTTTTTTAAACTAATCATTCTAAGCCGGTCAAACTTCTAGAACCTATTAAAAATACATAAATAAAGAAGACCAAATAAAGTCAATGGCTAATTTTAATTAGGGTGGTGATTAGAGGGTTGCTTCCCATTACTTTTTCGCTGAAAAAAATAGGGAGTGTCATTCTTTTCATTATAAGTCACTTAATTTTTGAGCTAGAGACTTTTTTTATTTCTGGAGAGAGATATTTTTAAATACTTTAAATTAGTTTCAACAAGCTATCGTCGAAAAATGCATAGTTTTTCCGTCTTTTGACTTTGAATCTACACTATTTAGCATTTGATGAAGAAGAGCTAACATATAATAAAGTATAGCTCGATTACTGTTGGTCTTAAAGAAAATTAAAAAACGGTTTTGTTTATTTTTTCAAAAGGTACATTTTTATTAAGTCAAGTTGTTTTGATAAAACGAAAACTTTTGGAGTTATTAGCAGTAAACTGATTAAAAACATTGATTTTTTCGATATAAAACTAACACTTTCGATTGCGAATAAATCGAAAACTGTTAATTTTATCAATAAAATGTATAGAACGTTTTTTGCTTAGAATAAATGTTTTTACCAACTTTTGCAGTCAAAATATAATGAAAAATTTCCACCCCCCGATGGGGTGGCAACAAGGGCGGATCCAGGGAGGGGGCCATGGGGGCCATGGCCCCCTCCGAGAATTTAAATAATATAAATTTAAATATTTGCAGTTCAAATGTTTTTAATTTCAAATACATATATATATATATATATATATATATATATATATATATATATATATATATATATATATATATATATATATGTATGTACCAAACAGGGGATAAATACGTTTTCTGGACTAGAATTGAAAAAAAGAAGTAACGGAGAAGCTTTAAGAATGACTTTTGGGTTTTTTATAAATCAAAATGTTGATAATTTTACAGAGTGCCAATTGTTAGTACGATCTTGACAGCCATCAAAATCGTATAAATTTCCATATTCTATACACACAAAGAATAAAAAAGAAGTGAAGCGTTACTTGGGTCACTAGCACTTAGAACAAAAGAGTTGGTTGGTATTTTCGCACAGTCAAAAGGAATTGTTTTACAAATATTGCGTTTCATTTTTCTAATGAAAAATATGGTCACAATAACGGGATGACAGCCCAAAGCCTTGTCACGAAACCTTTAACATCTTTCGCCAAACTCATGAGCAAAGACGGAGTCATATAAACCCATGAAAAGACATCATACCACAAGGAGTGCGTTCAGGTTGAGCTGGATTTTCTAAAAAGTTATCGCAACCCTCAAAAGTCAGTCATTAACCAGATAGACTCTCAGAGGTCTAAACAGAAACAAAAAATAAAGAAAGACTACGATCAATAGTAGGGTCTATAGTTTATAGTGTTCTTAGGTCGACAAAATATTCCTTTAAGAGACCATCGTGATGATGGCCTTATACTTCTGGACGAAGGTGCTGGACCTAGGAATGAGGGGAATTGCTGTGGTACTAAGGCAAAACCCGATATGTCAAAAATTATCGATTTTTCGTTTTTAATGCCAATATGTACATTGAGCGATGAAGAATGTGATGACAAAGCCCTGCATAGCTAAACGCATCCATGTAACCAGTAGATAACAAAAATTGTTTCCGATATGTCCACTATAGGGCTTTTCATCGATTGTCATTTGTTTCGAGCTTGTGTCATGTGTCACATAATATTAATATATCTACGTCATACGTCTTTGGTTTGTATCATTGGTATATAGCGATAACGTACGACGTAGATATATTAATATTATGTGACACATGACAGAAGCTCGAAACAAATGACTGTGAATGAAAAGCCCTATTACAACAACACCGCGAACTTTTAAACTCATCTGCTGCAAAATCACGTTTTTTGACATATCGGGTTTTGCCTTAGCACCACAGTGTTAAGTTTTAAAATCGCATCAGGAGATAAGACTCTTAAATAACACCTATATCCACAGCATCTTCCTGAGCAACATGCATTAGTAGCAGCAGTCAAAATCAATTAATAACATGTTGTGGTGAAGAAATAATTGAAAAAATAATATTTGACGAAACGACTGACGTATCCCACGTGGAACAGCTCTCTCTAAATTTGGGATACATACACAATAACAACATTCGGGAAGACTTTGTCAAATTCATTGACGCTTATGAGAAGCTAAAAATAATTAGTGAAAATAATTAGTAAAGAACAAGGCCTGGCAGGAGAAGCATTGGAAAAAATAGTATTAAACTTGGTGTAAGAACTGTACTTGGATCCGAAGAAATGTGTAGGAATCGGTACTATGGCAGGAATGGTGAGTTTTAAGGCACTTCTCAAAGTGTGTGAAAAGTGACTTAAAACTCACCATTGTAACCCTAATTTTTAAAAATTACCCCCCGTACTTCTGGTACTCCACCCCAAAAAAAGTTTATGGCCCCTCCCGAAAATCGGTCCTGGATCCGCCCTTGGGTGGCAACCACTCCCATGGTAAAAGCGCCTTTCGGCATTATATAGATTTTGATCCTTGGACTATCCACTACTTATTCTCAAATTTTCAAGCAAATCGATCCATTCTGTAAAAATTGCGAGGTTTTGTCCTATTTTAAGCTTCATTACTTGGACTATACTGGTCTTAATACCGCAGAGTATCAATAGTAGTCAAAAATACTATTACAATATTTTAAGTAGAATGACTAGCAATAGATTTTTGTGTAGATAGATTTAGCCAAAATATTGTCTCAGCCAAGCTACATTGAAAATTATTCTCCATCCATCCCAAGGCACTGCAGCCCAAACTGGACCTTGGCCTCCTTCAACAAGCTTCTCCAATTATCTTGATTTACTGCTAAGCTCTTTTCCACGAACGCGTTTTTTGGAGGTTTTTGGCATCCTCATCTACTTCCCATCTCTTTTTTGGTCTTATAACAGGTCTTTTTCCTCGCCTTTTTGCATTTAGTATTGAAAATTAATCTGCGGCCTACAAATTGTCCGAGGCCGTATCATCTTGATATGCAGAAGAAACGCCAGAACATATATATTATTGTGTGGGTAATTGTTCGCAAAGGGTTTATTAATAGCAAGCTAAAAATTTGTTAATAGCTTAACAGTGTCTAGTCAGACAAACTTTGATGTATGGGAACACTGGAAACGGGGAAGTTTTAATTGTGGAACGTTATTTTAATTGTGGAACGTGTCATCCTGACAAGTTTATGAATGTGAAAACTAGTAGGTTGTTTTTAAGTTTATTTGATAGCCAACTTTATAATAATGTATATGAAAAAATGTTTGTCCGACAAATATGTTGGCCATTTTAATAAGTCCGACACGTAGAACATGTCAAATTACAGGAATTATGTTGGTGGTAAATATAGCAGTCTAATTTTTGCATGAGAATTTAATGAAAGGGTAACAAATTAATTGGAAGTTCCGTCCGACAAAATACATGGGAGGTTTTCGTAGTCTGACGTTCGAAACTTGTAACCTATTCCACAATTAAAACTTAACCTGTTCCAGTGTTCCCGTACATCAAAATTTGTCCGACTAGACACCGTTAAGCTCTTAACAAATTTTAAGCTTGCTATATTAATAAACTTTTTTTGGTACGCGGGATCCATGCCTAATATGTATAAGGTAGATATACAAAATATCTTTATATGAATAGAAACAGAAATAGAAATAGAAATATGCTTTATTTTCATGAAAAATTTAACAATTTTATAGACAAAGCTTGCAAGAGTCATAAATACAAACAATAACAAATACAGTTTTAGTCTAAGAGCTAGTGAACCCTCCGACTAACGGTCGTCCTGTAAGGCTAGAAATTTGTCTAGTGATCATTCATAGCACACCAAGGCTAAAAACCATGACCTGGCAGGCATCAGACGTGCACGTGTATCTACCAGGTGAGTCGAAAAGTGCAAATTTAGGGGGTAAAATAAACTTTCTCCTGTAAAGTTTAAAAAGTATGTGTTTGAGTAAGTCATTTAGAAGAAATGTGTACAATGACAGGCGATTCTGAAGAGCATAAGACCGTGCCAGGCGATGGGAAAGATTAGGGGTTTTTCCTAAAATTATTTTTTTTGCATCGAACAAAGTTTTTTTAGGTTTTTTGAATCATTCCAAACAGAAAAGGTCTTTAGTAACTTTTCTCTTAGGTTAATAGTTTTTGTTATATAAGCGATAAAAATTTTTGAAAATTGCGAAATTGGCCATTTTTAACCCTAAATCGGACATTTAACTAAAAATTTCAATGTTGCGAAGGTAGGTAGATATTCTTTAAACATTGATTAATGAAATCCCGAAGAGTTTTTTGCAATACGATATCGAAAACCCCTTTGTTTTTTAATTGCTAATCAAGCGGGCGCGACACTGTAGTATAAATGAGGATGTTTGAGTTTGCATAAATTTATTATCTCGAGAATGGGCAAATTTGAAGAGAAATCCTCAGACAAGTCAATTATTATTTTTAAATTAGGACTTTTTGGCATATATATAATACTAGTGACGTCATCCATCTGGGCGTGATGACGTAATCGATGATTTTTTTAAATGAGAGTAGGGGTTGTGTGATTGCTCATTTGAAAGGTTATTTAATTCTCTATTCAGTAATATAAACCTTAACATAATTATTTATACAGGGTGTACTAACAATTTTTTTCTTCTTTTTGTTTAAATTAATAAATAAAAAAAAATTTTGTACACCCTGTATAAATAATTATGTTAATGTTTATATTACTGAATAGAAAATTAAATAACCTTTCAAATGAGCTATCACACAACCCCTACTCTCATTAAAAAAATCATCGATTACGTCATCACGCCCAGACGGATGACGTCACTAGTATTATATATATATATATATATATATATATATATATATATATATATATATATATATATATATATATAAAGTAATTAGGTAATATTGACTGATACTATGTAGATTATAGTTTTGTTTTGGGGTTGCAGTCATTTATTTTTTAGGGGCAGGATAAGTAAAACTCTGTGTTATTACCTAGCTTTCGCAAAATATATTTGCTTCTTCAGGGTAAGCTGAAATGAGTATATTATAAATACAATGAAATTAAGTTAAAATACATTGTATAAAAAATAACAAAAAAGACTTACAACTTGAGGTTATTCCTAAACATTTTCACAATTATATGTATACTATGTTTTGTGAAAATGTTTAGGAATAACCTCAAGTTGTAAGTCTTTTTTATTATTTTTTATACAATGTATTTTAACTTAATTTCATTGTATTTATAATATACTCATTTCAGCTTACCCTGAAGAAGCAAATAAATTTTGCGAAAGCTAGGTAATAACACAGAGTTTTACTTATCCTGCCCCTAAAAAATAAATGACTGCAACCCCAAAACAAAACTATAATCTATAATCTATATATATATATATATATATATATATATATATATATATATATATATATATCTATATATATATATATATATATATATATATATATATATATATATATATATATATATATATGCCAAAAAGTCCTAATTTAAGAATAAAAATCGACCTGTCTGAGGATTTCTCTTTGAATTTGCCCTTTCTCGAGATAATGAATTTATGCAAACTCAAACGTCCTCACTTATACTACAGTGTCGCGCCCGCTTGATTAGCAATTAAAAAACAAAGGGGTTTTCGATATTGTATTGCAAAAAACTCTTCGGGATTTCATCAATCAATGTTTAAAGAATATCTACCTACCCTGGCAACATTGAAATTTTTAGTTAAATGTCCGATTTAGGGTTAAAAATGGCCGATTTCGCAATTTTTAAAATTTTTAATCGGTTATATGTCAAAAACTTTTAACCTAAGAGAAAAATCACCAAAGACCTTTTCTGTTTGGAATGATTCAAAAAACCTACAAAAACTTTGTTCGATGCAAAAAAAATAATTTTAGGAAAAACCCATAATCTTTCCCATCGCCTGGCAAGGTCTTATGATCTTCAGAATCGCCTGTCATTGTACCCATTTCTTCTAAATGACTTACTCAAACACATACTTAAATTTAAACTTTACAGGAGAAAGTTTATTTTACCCCCTAAATTTGCACTTTTCCATTCACCTGGTAGATACACGTGTACGGATGATGCCTGCCAGGTCATGGTTTTTAGCCTTGGTGTGCTATGAATTATCACTATACAAATTTCTAGCCTTACAGGACGACCGTTAGTCGGAGGGTTCACTAGCTCTTAGACTATTTACTAAAATTATATAAATTGTCAATATAAATAAATTATAATGAAGTGAGACAAAAAGCAGTAACAATCTATTGCAAAATTTAAAAAAAAAATTGCAAATTGCATATTCTCTACCTTAAGGAAATTTAATAAGTTAAGCTGCTGCATATATATGACACTCAAATATGGATTAAAATTCTACTGATACAATAAGAATAGGTACTGTACTTTCTAAAATCTGTATTTAGGTGGTAATAGTATATATTAGTCGGAGAGATAGAAGCGGATTTTGTGAGTGATAAGTAATATGGAAAAACTATACCGGGATATGTTGAATTAGTTGTGTACAGTACATGACTTTCCCCAACGCGCAACGGCCGGAAACCAGAGTGGGGGACGAGGGTAGTTATAAGGGGTCAAAGTTGCGGTTTTTATTATTTTTTTTGTGACGCTCATGATCGAGATTGTGCACCAAAATTTGGAAATAAGTCGGTCATGACGTCACTAAGTAAAATCTCTAGGGGCGGAACGCTGCGTGGCCGACAAAGGTGTGGGGGTAGGGGTGAATATAAAAAATATAAAGAGGCGACGCTCGTGATTGAAATAGTGATTTACTATGGAATCTCTAACGCGAGAATTTTACTGTCATCGTTGCATTTGGTTGTCTTTTTAAAGACAGATCACATGCTCTGATATTTTTTGTGACAGATATTCTTGAGTTGGGATTGATTTCATGTAATCGAATGAACTATCTTTTATAATAAAGTCGTCCCAGGAACGCAACTCATAAATATTGACGATATCATTTTAAAGTCTTCTACTTTAAAATGTATAATATACGTCTGAATTTCCAATATAAATGAGTCAGACTAAATAAATTATCAGAAGAATTTTTTTACTTAGCAACAACATTTTTGTTTATTTTAGTAGTATTTTGTATTTTGACAACGAAACCCGATTTGGGCTTCGAAACGTTAATAAAATCTTTTTTTGGTAAAATTGTGGCTTATTTCCCATTATAAATAGTTGATTATAAAAATGCCACAAGGAAATAGCTTCAGAACAACACTGAGAAATCTAATAAATATCTGTCCCTTAGAATAAACAAAAAGGTTCTTTTGAATGAGATATTTGGAATTAAAAATCACACTAAATTTTCTCTTTTTTCACCATGCACTGTAACTGATTAAAATAAACATTATGGAAGTTTGTAGGGTCTTTATCTTCCCTCGGTAATAATGTGTCCGTTCATTATTCTGCGTTTAAATTTTTCAAAAATAATTATTAGTTTTCTCAGGATTCTAAAGAAATGAATGCATTTAAAAAGCACTGGCCCGAAATTTTGCGCCTACGCTCTTAAGTCTTTATCTCATCCGAAATGTTGCTCTACCATTTTTCCATAGATTTCATATTTTCCGTCCTTCTTGCTTATTTTCTTTTTTGTGACTAATTTCACTAATTCTACAGAATTTTTTGTATTAGTTTTATTACAAATTATTTGGTTTGTTTATTATTCTTCATATATTTTTGTATTTTTGACTAATAATTTTTTTTTGCATGTCCTTTTTGGGTTCTACTTTAGTTTCCCGGTTCTATCTTTCCTTTTTCTCATATTATTTTGGAATTCTTGATATTTATCTGATTTATATTTCTTTTTTCCTTTTATACCCATTATTCTCCAATTCTGCTCTTCTATAGTCTATTTTTAATCCGTTTTTTTAATTCAGCTTAAAATTTATTTAATATATACTACTCTTCTTTCTACTTTTCATTTTTTTACTTTGCTCTTCTTTCCAGCTTAAATTTATCTTGATTTTCACTTTCTATTCCTTCTTTTGTTCATATGTAAATAATTTTTCTTAGGGCCGGTTGTTCGAACGCCAATCAAGAAGTTGATTATAATTAAGTCCCCTTAACAACGATCAAATAACAACACCCCTCATTCGTACGCCAATCAGTTGATTGTAATCAATTATGTTAATTATTATCATTATGATAATTAACATAATTGATTGAATAATTAATTATTAATTATCATAACAATTATATTAACATAATTGATTAATAAATCATAAATCTCATAATTGTAATCAATTATGTTTTCAGCAACCCAAACAAATTTGACATTGACAGTTGGTGACAGTAATTAAATATTTGATAATGTAATGACCAGTTAGTTGATTCCATTTTTGATTAGCGTTGGAACAACCTGCCCTTAACCTATTATTGGCCAATTTCTTTGAAATATGTTATTTACTACACTATTAGGCAACATTGTAACGTACGTCCGCAAATTACTCAATCAAGAACAGAGATAGACAGCAGAGAAAGAGAAGGAAAAAAACTCACGCACGACAGACAGACAGACAGAACAAGAACAAGAACAAACTGTGAAAGAACAGACACACGTTGTGGTCACGTCCTCGTTACCTTCTGTGCAAAAATTGTGACTTAAAAAAAGTTGAATTACATTGTCGAAGTATTTTAAAAAGTATTTTTGTAAATTCTAAATTAGTGAGATATATTTATTTTACATATTAATAATACGTGAGTATGAGCTTTAAAATTATGTTAAAGTAAATCGTAGTAACCGGTGCTTGCCAGTCAAAATGGTTAAAAATAATCAAAACGTTGCATGATAGGCTCTTGTTTAATATTCAGTTGTTTTTTAACTCGTAAGACGTTTATATGAGGGAATTTTGAATAGTTTAATTTACGAATATATGATTTGACTGAGTTATGTAATTTATGAATGATCCATCGATTTGTTCCTTGTGTAATGTTTGTAATGTAGCATATTACAACTACAAAATGTAACAATATTAATATTATGCACCTGTTTTGTAATTTTATTGTTCTTTAAATCATTGCAATTTTCATTTGTTTTAACAAATTGCGGCCATGTTGCCATACCTTGTGACATGGCGTGACCTAAGATCATAAAACTAGTGCAGGCAGGCGGTACCGTTATTTTGGGATATTTTACGGATTTTCAGAGGATCCCTGAAGATGGAGGAAGCGTAGCACTATTTTTTGACTGACGATCTATTTAAAAATAAATATCCCTTTCCTTGCCAAAGCCAGAGTCTTATTCATTGTCAAGTTCATTGAGTTCAGGATTTTAATCCAATTTACATTTTGTTCATTTAAATGTACATAATAATTTTTTGAAATTTTATTCTACAATACCAAGGAACTAGTTTTAGATTTCCTTGGAGAAAGTCAGTGGATTTCCTAGTAATGTCATACAATTATTTTTTGAAGTAAAATCCTTTGATTTTATATTACCTGTTGAGATTATACAATTCCTGTTTGTAGAAATATTAAATATGTGAATCCCAAATAGTTATGTTATATGGATCATAATATTATGGTATAATGGGAGGGTTTTTTCTTCAGCACAAATTGCCATCATTATAAAAGCTTACTTATTTAAGCCATCCTCTTGTACCTTAAGGTGTTAAGTGCATTTCGCTCAGGGGCTAGTCTCTCTCTCTCCACTCAATATTTCTTTTTTCACAAGCCTTTCCAATATCCCTGTTCCATGTTCTTGCTGACCCGCCTCTTCGTTTCAAGACTGTCTAAATAATTCCGATAACACACCTTTCATGAATTACTGCATTTTTTATACATTCACATCTGGTCTGCCAAGCTGTCTAACATAAATAAACTACGGAGTTACCTAAAAATTAAAGTTAAAAAAAAATAAACTAGTAGCGAGTACTGCCTCCTCTGGCATTTATTGCTGCTTGACAACAATCTCTCATACTGAAAATTACCATTTTCAACTATCAAATTAAAAATTTCCAAACAACTTCCAAATTTCAACTAATCTTAAAACAGTTGATCTAATGGGTTGGTGTGCGTTAGGTAGTTGTCATAATTGTCTCCCTACGATGTCCCAAACATGTTCTATTGGGTTGAGATCGAGACTTCTCCCAGACTAAACCATGGCAGGAATCCTAACCTCCTGACGATATTGCTGCACAATTCTTACAATGTGTGGCCTGGCACTATATTGCATGAGCATGAAATTATCCCCAATAAATAGTGCAAATGGCACGATATGCTCTTTTAAAATGTCTGTAATATACCTGTGTGATGTAAGCCGCCATGATGTATTCTAACTCCATACATGCCACCAAATTAATCCCATCTCACACCATTACTGAGTCGCTACCATACTGTACAGTCCCTACAGTGTTACACTGTGCATACTGTTCTCCAGGCCTTCTGTACACTCTGTTACTCATATCATCAGCAAAAAGACAGTGCCTGGATTAATCAGTGAACAATATTCTTCCCTGACCGTTATTATTCCAAACAACATGTTCACAACCAAAATGCTCTTTGCCTTTTATGGTCTCTGGTCAATAATGGACCAGTGGGTGCCCTTCCAGGGATCAGGTTATTTGTGACAAGTCTTCTCTTTATAGTATTTTGACTGATCCTAAAGTTATAATCCAAAAATTCATTTTGTAGAGAAATACTGGTAGTCGACCTTTGTCTCAGTGTACAAAGTGTAACAACTGATTTTGATTAGGAGTTGTAACACTTCTACTGCCTTGACCGGGTCTTCTTGAGCTACTTCCAATAACAGTAAAACGTGTTAAGACTCTTGAAATAGTTGACTGAGTGACATTAAACTGTTCAGAGATTTCAACTTAACTGTTGATACAGTCACTTTATGACAAATTTCGATTTTTCTGCTGCTGGTGCTTCATTTTAAAGGAAAAATCACTTATGAAGCTTGAAAAACGCCTTTGAACATGCAGCTCAACATTCTAACCCAAATAAATTGGAATTAATATGAAGCACAACTAGCATGTTTTTAATTTGTTTACAAAAAATGATAAAAACATCAGCATTTTTTACCATTCTTTCCAGTTTACAGTATACTGAAGATACCAATAATATTATATTATCACAAAAGTCTAAACAATAAAATTATGGGATTTACCAGAATTTTTAAAATGATGCATTAATTTTGGCGCACATTGTATAGCTATTGGTGATTGGTTTCAAAATTGATCTGAAAGAGGATTCAAAGCAAGTGAAGATTTAAATTCTTAGTTTGGAGAGATTGAATTGAAAAAACCACGAATTATGACTGATGAGGAAATATGTGATGCAGTACAAGAAGAAGAAGAAAGCCTAGCAGAAATATTGGAGCCACCAACTACTACAACTGTAAAAATGGCTTATCTACTAAAGATACATTTCTTCAAAACATGTAAGAAAAAGTTTTTAAACAAGGACTATAAGTTGCAAAAAAGCAACTCTATCTTATGAGATTCCCAATTTATATCGTCCTGTTTGCAATACTTTCAGTTATATCAAGTTCACCTAATAAACTGAGATTTTCGGTTATGATTTTTCGAAGTTTTTTGTGAAGAATAATATCAAATTGTTTTAGAGACTGCTGTATCTGTCCTTTAATCTTCTTAAAATGTTAGTTTTTTGTAGAGAATAATATCAAATTGTTTTGAGACTGCTGCATCTGTCCTCGAATTTTCTTAAAATGTTACTATACCCTGTTTTTAAGCTATGGTCTGTTTTTAAACCAAGAGGAGTAATTTAAATTTACCACACTGTAATGCTTGTTTGTAATAGGGCTTTTCATCGATTGTCATTTGTTTCAAGCTTCTGTCATATGTTGTATAATCTGTGTATAATATTAATATACACGGATTATACGACATATGACAGAAGCTCTATTGGTCCAACCTCATGCAAGTTTACTCCCAGAGACATGTTAACCATAGACCGGGCTAGTCATATGCCACTCAATGCATCAGGGTTTAACACCGATATCAAGGACGCCATTGGTCAATATTCATTTTTAGTGGTCTAGCCATCTTTGTCCGTCATATGAGCGGTATCGCTTAATAAAAAGAGATAGATAGACACCGAGTTCAGAGACATGTTAAGGATAGACCGGGCTAGTCATATGCCTCTCAATGCATCGAGGTGTAACGCCAACATAGGATTGAGTGCCTAGCCATCTTTGTCTGTCACATGCGCGGGATCGCTTGATTAAAAGAGATAGATAGAACTCCGATCTACTGTTTCCATGCCGTTTCCACGTTACACGTTTTTGGTGAGTATGCCTTGTCTGCGCTTAATATGTCAATGCGAGCGTTACGCTTTTTTGCTCAGTATGCCTTGTCTACGGTTAACATGTCTCTGTTTACTCCACTGCTATGATATTTTGACACTAATGACATTTATGAAATGTTGACACTTCTATCAGTTTATAGGTTAATTAACACGTTAATCGCCATGACACCCGACATTTGGGTTTCAGATCCTGTGGTCGAATACGCCCCGACACCCATAGGGCAACCTTCACTACTAGCGTTAACATCAAAGCCTGTAACCCAACTGCAGTGCTTCGAAACGCATTTATCTATATGAAAGTTTTTACAGAAGGGCCTGGCAGGCAATACTAGTGAATGAGCTCAGCACTTTTTATGTGTTTACTATGATTAAAAATTTTTCAAAAAAGTTATAAGGATTTATGAAAAAATATTTTTATTTTAATTAAATAATAAAAACAGTTTTTATTAATTATACAGAATAATGTTGAACATCAAAAAAACATAACAAACAATAAAACTTATTACATGCATCACATGAAAATTTAGATTCTGGTCCCTTCTTCTGAGCGGTTTTTCTGCCTTCTTCAACGCTTATTTTCGCGTAACATTTACACATTTTCGACGATCTTTTGAAGCAACTTCATGTGAAATATGCTTTCTGTTACAATTTTCCGGCACTTTCCGGACATGTACTTCATCGATTTGTAACATACTTAGAGCAATGCTCTGTCTAAAATCCGTTATTGATATTTTGGCATTTGTCACCGTTTTGTATATTATAAAAATGTTTACTACTGTTAAGCCAAGTAATATTTCAAATGCAAGTTTTCTATACCACTTAATCCCTTTACGCAAAGGGGAAGAATATGATTTCAACTGATCGGATAGATCTATGAATGACTTACATGAATAATTATAGTCAACTATAAGAGATGGATTTTCTAGGTCTGTTCCTCTTCTTGTATATTTAGTGGTTGTGTCAGTATGAATAGAGCTTAGACAAAGAATATCACGTTTATCCTGCCATTTTAAAACACCTACCCCAGTATTACTTTCCTTTGCGTAAATGTGTCCTTTATTTAATTTTTGGGCCTCTACATCCTTTGGATTGTTTTTTCTACTTTTCTTTAAAGTACCGACAAGTTTCAACGAATGGATTGTAGACTAAATAAAACATCTGCAATTGTTAGAACTTCGACTTGTTAGAACTCGAAAAAAATGACAACCGATATTCGGGTTTCGCGGCGCTCGGTCGTCAGAGGATCTGAAACCCATAAGTAGGGTGTCATTTTCAAAATACATTTTTAGAGAATTTTGTTAACCTAGCACTTTATAACAGCCAGTGCATAATATCCAGTGTAAAAACCTAATGATTTACTAGAAAAACTAAGTTGGGCCTGGGGGTGGGATATTTTTCACTTCATTTGGGCGATTAACGTGTTAAGTTATATCAGCGATTTTTTGTGTTTTCTGCGTTATTCCTTTAATTAGTAGATTTTCAGTATACTTTTATATAAAAAAGTTGTTTTTAGAACTCTTTAGCGGCATATTAGTATAATATAATATGCATGAATTACCGTCGAAGGCCGTTAAGATAAAAATATGTAATATGTATTTGGTGATTTTTCAAGTGACTTTCTTGGGTGTGAATCTGTCTTTTTAGTTTACGCCTCCTGGTTTAAAAACGAACCATAGGAGGAGTAAACTCAAAAGACAGATTCATATCCAATAATGCCACTAGAAAAATCACCAGATTCAACTTCTTTTTTGGTTGATCATGTCGGCCTTCGCCAGTAATCTATAAATATTGTTACACTATTATCTAATCTATAAATATTATGTATTACACTAATATGTCGCTAAAGAGCTTTAAAACAATTGTATTTATATAAATGCAGACTAAAAATTAGAGGAATAACGCAGAAAACACAAATAATGGCTGATATAACTTAGTTAACCTACAAATATTTTTAATGCCAACAGTGTCAAAATTTCATAATTTAGTGGAGTAAACTTGCTTGAGGTTGGACCAATTACAAATAAGCATTATGGCGCGGTAATCCACAGAGAACGACAGTTCTCACCAGTGGCGCACAACACCCCTACAAGCGACACTATATATACACGAAATTTTCGATTTTCTAAACCTGACTGAATTGAAAATTGGGCCAAATCCCATCTTAAAGTTTAGGAAAAGACTCGTCCATCCATATGTTACCTCTCCATTTTGGTCCAAGGGTGTGGATTTTACGGCCCTTCCCATTTAAGGCCTGTTTTTCGTTCTCGTCCCCAAAACTCCCAAAAATTTCAAAAATTTAAGCTCGACCTTTGCGGCTTCTGATAGCACAGATCATTACCTTTCCAACGCATGTTTAATTTTGAAAATCGGTTATACCATTCAAAAGTTATCGAGCTCAGAAATATGACTCAATTTTTATTTAAAAAATGGAAAATGTTTGTGGATATGTATGTATGTATGTATGTATGTATGTATGTGTGTGGAAAAGTTACACCGATCTGAATTTTTTTTCTGTGTTTCAAGAAGGTGTGAGGGCCGATTCAGAACCGGTCTAATTTTTGACTTCTGACTACCCGTAAGCCAGCTAGAGGACTAGGTAGATACAAAATAGCATATTTTTTGGGCGTATATATCTTAGGTTCAAGGAAAGACAGGAAAACCGCAAATACACCAAATCAATAGGGTTGAGTTAAGCTTTCAAATGGCGTCTAAGCGATCAAGCTGAGACATACACACTGCTCACCATGGCCAAAAAACTGAAAGATTCAACTTTGAAAATTTTGGTTTTTCGACAATTACTCAAAATTTCAACCTACGAATTGCGCCAATAACTGAGCGTTTGTAGAAGAACTCAGGACGCGTCTAACGGTGTATACCTCATATCTGGGAAAATTCGAATTTTTAAGTTATAGGCTTCATAAGTATAATCAAATCTATTTCTTATGGGAAAAACGGTTTTTCAAGCTCAATAATTCCTGTAATACGTTCAGTTATCATACTCGATCTTGGATGCGTCAGATACTACTTGTCAATACGTTTCAAATTCATGTTTAGTGATCAACATCAGGTAAACCGTTCAGAAGTTATAGAGGTCCAAAAGTATAATTAGTCCAGGAACTGAAATTTTTCACTTCGCAATTTTTACAGAATGGATAGATTTGCTTGAAAATTTGACAATAAGTAGTGGATAGTCCAAGTGGATCCAAAATCTATATGATGCCGAAAGACGCTTTTACCATGGGGTGGTTGCCACCTCATCTTGAGGGTGGAAATTTTTTATTATATTTTGACCGCAAATGCTGGTAAAAATATTAATTATAAGCAAAAAATGTTCATTATACATTTTTTTGATAAAATTAATAGTTTTCGATTTATTGGTTAGCGAAGCTGTTAGTTTTATATCGAAAAAATTACCAGAGAACGGCAGTTCTCGCCAGTGGCGCAGAAATACACCCCCCTACACGCAACACTATTATATACACGAAATTTTCAATTTTCTAAATCTGACTGAATTGAAAATTGTGCCAACTCCCATCTTCAAGTTCAGAAAAAGACTCACCCATTCATATGTCAACCATCCATTTTGGTCCAAGGGTGTCGATTTTACGGCCCTTCCTATTTAGGGTCTGTTTTTCGTTCTGGTCCCCAAAACTCCCAAAAACTTCGAAAATTTAAGTCCGACCTTTGCGGCTTCTAACAGTACTGATCATTGCCTTTCCAACGCATGTCTAATTTTGAAAATTGGTTATAACATTCAAAAGTTATAGAGCTTAGAAATATGACTTAATTTTTATTTAAAAAAGGGAAAATGTTTGTGGATATATATGTATGTGTGTTTGAAAGTTAAACCGATTTGATATTTTTCCTCTGTGTTTGAAGAGGGGGTCAGGGCCGATTTAGAACCGGTGTAGTTTGTGACTTTTGACCACCCATAAGCCAGCTATAGGACTTGGTAAGTACAAAACGGCATATGTTTGGGGGTATATATATTCGGATCAAGAAGAGCCAGGAGAACCGCAAATACATCAAATTAATAGTGTTGACTTAAGCTTTCAAATGGTGTCTAAGCCGTCAGGATCAGACATATACACAGCTCAGTATAGCCGAAAAACTGAAAAACTAAACTTTGAAAATTTTGGTTTTTCGACAATTACTCAACATTTCAACCTACGAATTGCGCCAATAACTTAGCGTTTATAGAAGGACTCCAGACGAATTTAATGGTGTATACCTCATATCCCGGAAAATTTGAATTTTTTAGGTTATAGGCTTCATAAGTATGATAAAATCTATTTCCTGTGGGAAAAACGGTTTCTCAAGCTCAATAATTCCTGTAATAGCTTCAATTATCATACCTGACCTTAGATCCATCAGATACTACTGGTCAATAGGTTTTAAACTCATGTTTACTGATCAAAATCGGTTAAGCCGTTTAGAAGTTATTAAGCTACAAAAGTATAATCCAATTAACGATTATTCCCGAAATGGTTTATGTAGTTGTAGTGGTTACGACGCTAAATTTGATCTGGCAACGGGCAATCCGACTTCATTTACCGGTCATCTCAATTTTTTTTTTCAATCTATTTCGAATAAAAAAAAATCTAGTGTACATTCGATGGACACTAGATCATTTGGAAGATAATGCAACAAAGGTGACCATTTATAAAGCTTGACGTGTAATAGAGGAACATTGCATTCAACTTCATACATTTAATTTATAAATAACTTTGAAAAACTCCTGATACAAGAATAAAAAACCGCTAAACGCCGTAAAAATGAGTGGCGCATAAAATATTCCAGCTACAAAAGATCTGATATGAATATTACGTGGCGCGAAAATGGATTTTCATTTGATGCAAAACAAAATTCTAGTTTTATTTTAAAAGATTTTTCCATAATATTTGCTAAATTTGAAGTAAACGCGCCACAAAAGAGTTTCAAAATTCAAACTGTATCAAAGTTACTCTTTTGTGGCGCGTTTACTTCAAATTTAGCAAATATTATGGAAAAATCTTTTAAAATAAAACTAGAATTTTGTTTTGCATCAAATGAAAATCCATTTTCGCGCCACGTAATATTCATATCAGATCTTTTGTAGCTGGAATATTTTATGCGCCACTCATTTTTACGGCGTTTAGCGGTTTTTTATTCTTGTTTTGAATTATACTCCTAGTTTAAAAATGAGGTATAGCAACTAGGATATGATTCGGAATTGATGATTCTTTGTTGGTGATTCTAGAAATGATTAATTTCTTTGTTGGTGATTCTAGAAATGGGAAGTGGTCATATAATTGAATGTCTTCTCTGTTTGTGTTATGCTCACCGAATTGAGTATGCCTACAGTTTAAATAACCTGGTTTTTTTATTGAGCCTCCAAACTGGTGTTTTTATTTAAAGTTTTTAATACAGTTGCCACAAATGAAGAAAATTAAGATAAAAATAATTCATTTTTTTTTACTTTCGAACTTGTTATTTTGAATATTATTACGTTTGAAGAGGGTTTTTTGTTATAATAATTTTTTGTGTGTGTAAATAAAAATAAAAGTCATTTTTTTCATTGTTTAATACTATTATTTTATAAAATACTTTATTAATTTTTTTAAAATAAACCTGGTTTAAACCAAAAAAACCTGTTTTTTTTTTGTTTTTGCCAACATTTAAAAATAATTTTTTTGCACAGAAAAATTTTAAGATTAAGATTGACGCAACTGTAGATAGGGTTAAAAATGGGGGGATGAAATTAAGATAATGAAATTCGAACCAATAGGAATGAAACTAAAAGCCATGATTGTAAGAATGAACTCCATACCGATGCTCCGAACGGTTACTCTCTATTTTAAATATTTAAAAAATTTTAGATGAAGAATAACGCAGCTGTAAAAAGGGTTTACGGGCCGACGGCACGAGCCGTAGAACAATAGACGCCACACGTCCCTGTTGTCGCCCGTTCCGTTGTACTATTATAAACTAGCCACTGCTTTTCATATCACGCGATTAAGATAAATTAACCTTTATTGCCAGTTTAGTTGCGTGTTTGAATTCTAAGTTTCTTCGTAGAGTTAATTTTCATGCAGTTGAAAGACTTCGGGCATCATCTCTTGTATTCAATTTTTTTGGATATTTTTCAATATTTATTGCTTCATTATTATCTGTTGCTTCGTGACATTGATTAAGCATCGAAAATCTAAAAACGATCCAAGTTATTGTGATTGTATTGTTTGTAATTTTGCGATTGACAAATTTATCACTAATTACCAACATTTCAACCCTTCCTATTTCTTGTTTTAAATTTAGAAACTCGGGCATTTGAGTAATCTCGTCGTTTCGCCAGTCTACCGATTTATTTTAATGTTCTTAACCAGGAGACTATTCTAAAATTAGCTCCAAAGGTAATTGTACTCAAAGCTCATAGATAATCGCGGAAGAACAAACATGGTATTGGAATATATTGTCGTTTATTCGATAGTAAACAGTTAAACTATGTGTTTATTGATTATTCAATATACGTTTCGTTCATTTTAAAAGCGACGTATCTCAATATTTTTCATAATATGGGAGTTATAGGATAGGTGGTTATAGTACGTGAGGAAATCGGTTAGAAAATTTAAACGAATATAACAAAATTCAGTTTGCCAACATTGTGTAAATACCCAAGTCTTATAGGATATCAAAAGAACCGTAATTTAGTCCAGACAAATTAATATATTTTTTACCAACCAAAATGAGATGTTAATGAAATAATGTTTCAAATATGATGTGCAAAATAATTTTGATATTCGGTTCCGCTAATTAACTTGCTTTTCTTCTATGTTTGAAATTCGTTAAACCCATGATGTTAAACTGGACGGAAAACTGACGCTGTATTTTTGTTTTCCATTTCTCCTTTCAGGGTCTTCACGTATTAAAATATTGTTTTTATCTGTTTGACATTTTGTGGACCTTTTTTCATTCTACATGTATTCAAATCAACAAATTGTTGTTCTTTAAAATTATTTTTTACCAGCTATATCCTAACTCGTATTTTGACCACACCCGATGTAATTTATTTTTATCTTGTTTACTCTTTAATAATTTGAACATGGTCAATGATTTTAACTATTTAGAATGGGAAATAAGCCACAATATTATTAAAAAATGATTTTTATTAACGTTTTGACGCCCAAATCGGGTGCCGTTGTCAAAATACAAAATACTATTAATATAAACAAAAATGTTGTTGCTTAGTAAAAAAATTCTTCTAATAATTTATTTAATTTGACTCATTTATATCGGCAATTCAGATACATATGATACATTTTAAAGTAGAAGACTTTAAAATGATATTGCCAATATTTATGAGTTGCGTTCCTGGGACGACTTTACTGAAAGATAGTTCATTCGATTACATGAAATCAACCCCAACTCAAGAATATCCGTCACAAAAAAATCATAGCATGTGATCTGTCTTTAAAAAGACAACCACATGCAACGGTGACATTAAAATTCTCGCGTTAGAGATCTCATAGTAAATCACGAGGGAAAACCAGGAAAAAAACCTCGTGATACTATCCCGACATCGTAAGTATTTGGTCTTACATTTAATTTACTCTCAAAATTAATACCAAATTCTGACTTTACTATAATTTTGTTTAAATTATAAATAATATCAATAATATATGGGTATATAAGTAATACTAAAATATAAAATATGTACTAACTCGACTATTGACTTACTAATTGTGGTATTTTCTTTCTATTGACTTCCTCTTTCAGTATGGGTATCCACATCCTACTGCATTCCACCGAGGAATTTGCGACACAATTGGTTTCGTTTAGCATAATTAGAGCCGCTTCTTTGATTTTTCTCTTTTTACTATCTGTTTCTTTCAGGACTATACTTGAATCTCTCCACTGAACTCTATGTTCATTATCCCATGCGTGTTGACATATTTGAGATCTATCAAATTCTCTATTTTTAATATAAGATTGATGTTCACTTATTGTAACGTTTAATGGTCTTGATGTTTCACCTATATAAAACTGTTCGTATTCACAAGGTATTTTATAAATACAATTCTTTGTCCTTTCTTGTTCATTGTTAGGTTTAGTTTTAGATAGAATAGATCTCAATGTGTTGGTTGTTTTGAATGTTGTTGAAATGTTGAATTTATTTCCTATTGTTTTAAGTTTCTCGGATAGTCCTTTTATGTATGGTATTGATATTTTCCTCGTATTATTTCTTGTGAATGTTGTAGGATCCCGTTCTATGTTGTTCTGTTCCATTCGATCCAATCTTGACAATTCCTTATTTATAAACGATAAAGGATAATCATTTTTTAATAAAACAGATGTTAAGAATTGTTTTTCTTCTAAAAAGGAATTTTCGTTAGAACAAGTAATTTTGGCTCTATCATATAAGGATTTTATGATTCCCTTTTTAACGTTGATGTTGTGATTTGATTTGTAATTGAGATATCTGTTGGTATGTGTTGGTTTTCTATACACTTGAGTCTCATATCCAGTATCCTTCTTTAAGACTAAAACATCGAGGAAAGGCAGGGTGTTATTATATTCCTTTTCCATTGTAAATTTTATTGTCTCTTCTTGATCGTTTATAATATTCAGGAATGTATCCAACAATTCTGATCTATGAGGCCATATTGAAAACACATCATCTACATATCTCCACCATACAGTGGGTTTTAAATTTTGTTTAGAAATGATATTAGTTTCGAAATCCTCCATAAATATATTAGCCAATAATGGAGATAAAGAGGAGCCCATTGCTAGATATATATCAATACCATACATAAAAGGACTATCCGAGAAACTTAAAACAATAGGAAATAAATTCAACATTTCAACAACATTCAAAACAACCAACACATTGAGATCTATTCTATCTAAAACTAAACCTAACAATGAACAAGAAAGGACAAAGAATTGTATTTATAAAATACCTTGTGAATGCGAACAGTTTTATATAGGTGAAACATCAAGACCATTAAACGTTAGAATAAGTGAACATCAATCTTATATTAAAAATAGAGAATTTGATAGATCTCAAATATGTCAACACGCATGGGATAATGAACATAGAGTTCAGTGGAGAGATTCAAGTATAGTCCTGAAAGAAACAGATAGTAAAAAGAGAAAAATCAAAGAAGCGGCTCTAATTATGCTAAACGAAACCAATTGTGTCGCAAATTCCTCAGTGGAATGCAGTAGGATGTGGATACCCATACTGAAAGAGGAAGTCAATAGAAAGAAAATACCACAATTAGTAAGTCAATAGTCGAGTTAGTACATATTTTATATTTTAGTATTACTTATATACCCATGTATTATTGATATTATTTATAATTTAAACAAAATTATAGTAAAGTCAGAATTTGGTATTAATTTTGAGAGTAAATTAAATGTAAGACCAAATACTTACGATGTCGGGATAGTATCACGAGTTTTTTTCCTGGTTTTCCCTCGTGATTTACTATGAGATCTCTAACGCGAGAATTTTAATGTCACCGTTGCATGTGGTTGTCTTTTTAAAGACAGATCACATGCTATGATTTTTTTGTGACGGATATTCTTGAGTTGGGGTTGATTTCATGTAATCGAATGAACTATCTTTCAGTAAAGTCGTCCCAGGAACGCAACTCATAAATATTGGCAATATCATTCTTCATTGAACCATTCATTGGCAAAGTCTTCTACTTTAAAATGTATCATATGTATCTGAATTGCCGATATAAATGAGTCAAATTAAATAAATTATTAGAAGAATTTTTTTACTAAGCAACAACATTTTTGTTTATATTAATAGTATTTTGTATTTTGACAACGGCACCCGATTTGGGCGTCGAAACGTTAATAAAAATCATTTTTTAATAATATTGTGGCTTATTTCCCATTCTAAATAGTTAAAATTGTAAAAATGCCACAAGAAAATAGCTTCAGAACAACATGGTCAATGATATGCGTCATTCTTTATCAAATGATTGGTGTAGTAGTAATCTAAGCCAGTTATGAGCGAATATGTAAAACATTAAGTTCGTTAAACTAAGTTTATTACAGGGATATCACCTTTTGTGATAAAGTATATATCCGTTATTATAGAAGGTACCAATAAAAGTTATTTTCTAAAATTGTAGGTAGCTGTAAGTTTCACATTTTAAAATTCGTTACAGATATATAGAGATCCGTAACTAATGTCTTACTCTCTTGGCCTGTAAAACATTTAATTCAGTTTCTTCTGTAGTAACTGCTTTTGTTTTTTCTTTAGTCTCGTATGACACTGAATCATTGCGATTAAATCTATCCATTACATTTGAAATGCTCTTATTCGATTTTTTTGTGAGAGTGGTAATTTTCTAAAGACCGTACCATGTGAATCGTTACCTGGCGGGTTGGATTCAGAGTAAGCGGAGTACATCTGAAAGCAGTTCCTCCTCGGGGGATCTTGCCACCGGATGCACCCATATCCATCTGTGGTACAATGCCTACCAGTACCAACTAAAACCACTCTCGGCTTACGCGCGTAGCACGTCTGTCCAGATCGTTGTCTCGCGCGCGCTGTAACCCTTTCTCTGCTCTTTTTTCTCTCTGTTGCTTGTGTTTACCCCTGTTGTCTTTCTCTTTCTAAAATCTCTTTTCTTTTAATGCTTTTTGTGACAGCCTCTAGAATTTCTTTAAATTCACTTCCCCCCTTGTCATTGTGGTAATAAAATTGCGTGCTCCTAAGATGCTTACTCTTGCATATAGCTCCGCTCTTTCGTTGTGAAACTTTCTGCTTTCGAACACGCAATGTTCTGCTGTGTCGCTTACTCCACAATCCACACAGCTACCATCTATTGCCTTGCCACCTATCCTTAAAGGTATGCTCTAAATGACCCATAGGTGACCCATGACCCGTGAGGAATTACGTAAAAAAGTAATTCGTGCTTTTATACTTGCATTTCACCGACTCCTCCGAGACGAGCAGCAGAGTTCTTGTCTATGCAGCCCTCCTCTCACTTAGCCACTCTTCTTGCCACTTTGTAATGGTTTTCTCCTTTCTTGTCTTCTCCTGATTCGTTGTATCATCTGTTTTGGCCTCTTTTACCTGCAGGTGTATTGGTGGTACCCCAGCTATAACTTGTAGGGCTACTGTCGAGGTCGTTCTGTAGGCGCACCTACAGATAATAGGGCTTTTCTTTGGGCCTTCTCTAAAATGTTATTGTATTTTTGTTTGCTGATTACTTGATGCCACACCGGTGCCGCATATAGAATTGTGGAGTGGGCCACTTCCGTTAGAATCCTTCTTTTTCCCGTACCTGGGTCTTCTATAAGGGCTGCACTCCACTTGCGATTTTAGTCGCGGCGACTAAAAAATCGCTGTCGCAGAAAATCTGATGGGAGTGGTGGGTGCCTCCACTTGCGATTTTTAAGTCGCAGAATTACATCAGTTTTGCAATGGATAACATAGAAACTACTTGTGTTATCGCTCTTTTGCTTCGGGAGAGAAGTAAACGGTAAACATTAATATAATTATTTATACAGGGTGTCCAAAAAATGTTTTTTAAAATTAAATTAATTGGTACAAAAAGATGCATGTATGTAATTTGTTTAATTCTAAATATATTTTATTCGTGCGAGAAAACATAAAAATGTTTTATTTAAAAAATAAACATTGATTTTTCGCTTAAGCGTAATGTTAAACTTCCAAGAGGCAGGTGGGTGACAGCTCTAACATTTTTTTTTAATTTAAGCCAAAAGCAATATTATTATTTGTCAAATAAACATGCACATGTATTCCTGTTTTCTGACAAAAGTAAAACGAATTTTGAATGAAATAAGTTACATACATTCTTCTTTTTGTCTCAATTAATTGAATTAAAAAAAGTATTTTTGGACACCCTCTACAAATAATTATGTTATTGTTTGTATTAATAAATAGGGAATTACATACCCTTGCAAATGAGCTATCACAAGACCTCTATTCTCATTTAAAAAATTCATCGATTACGTTATCAAGCCCAGATGGATGACGTCACTAGTATGATATATAATATATATGCCAAAATATTGTAATTTAAAAATAAAAATCGACCTGTTTCGGAATTTTTCCTTAAAGTCGTCGGTTTAGGAAATAATGAATTTGTCCGTTACTTTATGGACGCACTGTACATTTAAAACACATTCAAAATTTTGACAGGCGACATATTGCTCCTTTCCCCTGAGTGAATAGAACAATTTTTTAGTCAAAATGCATTAATTTTGGAATAAACATTTTTAAAATTACATTTTTTTTATTTATACGCCGAATCCAATTATTAAAAAATTCACGGACATTTGTCTCGTTTGCGAGATCGTATACATTTGTATCTAGTTCCAAAAATTGTAGAATTGCTGAATTTATCTGAACTCATCCAACAAGTCTGGACAAAATATTTATATTAACAATATCATGTAACAGTGTTTCTATGAATCAACTGCCACTTCCGCTGATTAGAAGTTAACTGGCAACTGGTATATGGTATAAATAGGTATATGAAATAATAATTGTGATGCATGCATATGCTGGCCGGTATGATCCATAGAGAAATAAAAAGAGAAGAGAGTGCTTGGTTGCATACATTTGATTGTCACACTAGACGCTAGCGACTCGATGAACTACTTACCGAACTACACGGCTAAAAGCGGGCGTGGCGGGATATTTAAAATTATTTTAGATTTCACTTAGCTATGAAGATCTATTTACAAAAACAAAATAACTGTATTTTTAAGTTTTCTTTAACGTTTTAGTGTAAAAACCTAATTTCTATGAAATAATTTGGAAATTGTAATATTATTTACACATTATTTTATTTATGTCATAAATAATATTACAATTTTAAATTTTTTCATAGAAATTATATTTTTACACAAAAAAATTACAGAAAAAATATTAAAAATACAGTTATGTTGGTTTTGTAAATAGATCTTCGTAAAACATGGGAATAAACACTGGGAAAAAAACTACACACATTTTATTTTTATTAATCTTCACGGCGACCTCTTTATTCATCTTATATTTTACAAAATGCAGATATTACTAGTTTGATTAGTAGCCTAAAAATATCTAAAGAAAAATATTTTTTTTCAGAACTTTCAGAAAAATAGAAAATAATATAAACACTGGGAAAAAAACTACATATATTATATTTTTATTAATCCTCACGAGGACCCCCCACTTACCGCATGCATGTATGGAGTGCTGATAAGACAAAATAAGAAAATCTATGCAGTAAAATTGTTTTGAAATAATGATGTAAAACACAGATCAACACAAAATGCATGCATGTCCCCGCTCTTTATTCTTTAATTATCTTATCTTTTACAAAATGCAGATATATATTACAAATTTGTCTAGTAGCCTAAAAAACCTTATAAGTTATTCTACATTTCCCTCAGAACTTTTTAGAAAAATAGGATACATATATACAGAGTGTAACAAAAATACAGGTCATAAACTAAATCACCTATTCTTTGACCAAAAATAGTTTGAATGAACCTAACTTACCTTATTACAAATATACACATAAAAAAAGTTACAGCCCTTTGAAGTTACAAAATGAAAATCGATTTTTTCGAATATATTGAAAACTATTAGAGATTTTTTATTGAAAATGGACATGTGGCATTTTTATGGCAGGAATATCTTAAAGAAAAATTATAGTGAAATTTGTGTACCCCATAAAAATTTTATGGGGGTTTTGTTCCCTTAAACCCCCCAAACTCTTGTGTACGTTCCAATTAAATTATTATGGTGATACCATTAGTTAAATTCAATATTTTTAAAACTTTTCGGCTCTTAGTGTTTTTTCGACAAGGCAGTTTTATCGAGTTGCGGCTTTTTTTCTAATGTTTAGGTGTAATAAGTTTAGGTGTTTAGGTCTAAATTAGGTGTAATACTATACTCATTATCATGCTGACTGGAAATTGAGCGTTTATTCTTGACTGGGTTATTAATGGAGGAACTATTTCTTTGTTACTAAAAATGTGTACATTTGAAACAGAGATTTCATCAGAAGAATGTGCAGGTATAGGCAAAAGTTGATCATGAACATTGGATATGTGAATTATTTTGGAGGGCACTGCATTATTTAATAGTTTTGTTTTTAAACTGCTTGTAAATTGTGTTTCCTCAAAATGATCTTCACATAAATAACACCTAGTTTCAGTAAATTCAATACCAATAATTTCAAACCAGTCATGACGTCTTTTTAAATCTTTATCTGGAAATCTAAAAAACTTTTTATTTGTATACTCTGGGTCTGTGACAGGATGAAAATACTTGTTATTACAATAGGAAGCTAAACATCCGTGAACATATTTACTGGGTTTGGATTTAGAATTTGACATTGCAAAATGATAAACTAATATTACCTACATACAATATAACCACTATAAATTGTAACTAAACAGAACCTTTATTGATATTTAACCTACCTACTTACAAAACACTGACTTTTGTTACAATACTAGTTTTTTATTTGTATTTACACTATAAAATGATAAACTAATTTTACAGTCGAGTCCATTGGCAGAAAGTGGTTATGACAATCTGTGTGAATAAGGTGAACTTTGTATGTAAATTAATGCCAAAATAAAATTAGTTGTGAAAAACAAACAATAAACAAACCAGAAATGTTGTAAATTGTACTTAAATCTGAAAACGTCCCCAAGCGTCTTTTTTGCACCTCTATTTTTTCGATGTACTGAATCTAGAAAGTTCATAAAAATAACATGTATGTTTACTTAATAACAGGCAGTAGCTGGTTTGTCTTTAGTGTCATGTGTGGAACACAATGGTGCTAAGTAAAAAGTATGTGTTTTATCTCTCCAGGTATTAATGAGAACCATGGACTCAACTGTACCTACATACAATATAACTACCATACCTTTATTAACGTTTAACACCTTGGTTAGCGATCACTTAAACTAATAACCTGTAATTTTGTACCATTTTATCCTTATTTTGAAACCAATATGAGAAACTAAAAACTCTCGCTTTAGAGCATTTTAAATCATTTAATAACAATGGAAGCCAGCGTCTCACACGGTATTACAGTCAATATTTTGTGTGAAATGCTGGCATCTCACACGGTAGCCAAGGTGTTAACCTACCTACTTACATGTACTTACACTATACTTGTTATTCTATTAGTCTACTTGTCTACAAACATGGGAGGCCTATGTCCAGCAGTGGATCTAGAGGGGCTGATGATGATGATGATTAGTCTATATCACTTCTCTGTAATTCCAAGTTCCTGAAAATAAAACAGAAGGCAATTTTAATACAATGCATATAGAGCGTGAATATCGAGGTTAGGGAGTTAAACTAACTCAAAATGTAAAGTGATTTTCTTATTAAATTTGTAAAAGTATTTCTAAGAATACACAAATAGCATTTTGCAACTAAGAAAAAAATAATATTAATTACTGAAAAATATTGAATTAACATTACTTTTAGTAGAATGCAGTAATTAATCACATCATAGTTTTTGAGAAATTAACTCATAAAAGAAAGCAATTTTGATTTGTTGTAAACACCACATGAATGTAATTTAAAAATTTGGTTGTATGTAAATTTTTTACAATAATTATTAAAATTTATTGACCACCATTTTAAGGGTACATTTTTGGACATAGTTATTAATTTAAAAAGTCCACCGAACCCACTGCAGGAAACAGAGATTTTAGTTATCGAGGTCCATAAAACACAAAATATTTGTCATATACCTACCTACCAACAAAGTTCTTTTTTATCTTATGTCTCTGTGGATTAAAGTAAAAATATTTATTATAAATAAAATAATTATTTACCTACCTAATGACATTAATGTTATCTTCAATGTTGCTGTACTTCGTAATTATCCTTTTCAAAAGTTGATGTCTTTGTCGAGTCTGTCTATACTCCCAATCCTAGAACGAAAAAACAAATCAATTTTCTTTTAATGAAAACTAAAAATCAATAAAGAGATATGGTATGCATAGAGACCTATAATTTAAACTTGAATGGTATGAATTAAGAAGTCAATAAATAAAACTGATGATAACATGCTATACACTCTATGTTTTGCATATGATCAGATTCTTACGGCCTAGGGTTATAACGATATTGAATATTATATGACACACAAAATCTTAGAAGAGTACCTGCACTGGGGTTTGGAAATGAATACCAACAAAACGGAATATATGTGTGTTGGAGGTACACAGCAGGATCTATCATTGGAAAATGAAATAACTATTAATCACTGTCAGGAATATAAATACTTGGGTCTTAAAATTACACAAGATGGAACATTGGACAAGAATAGCCAAGAAAAATGCACGCAAGGAAGGAAAGCTATGGCATTATTAAACACATTCCTATGGGACCAAAAGTATCTCCAAAGAAAATAAACATAACATCTATAACAGCATTGTAACATATAGCAGCGAATTTTGACCACTAAAAGAAAAATCCGAAAATCCGAATTCTGGAGAAGAACTGCTCCTATATCAAGAATACATAAAATCAGAAATACAAGAATATTGGAGATAATGGATACGATATACAATACAATTCATACAATATAAAAACAAAGCAACTAAGATGTTTTAAGCCACTACAACGTACGGAAGACGACAGATTACCTACGAAAAGCTGGATAGAAGAAATTCATAGGGAAATGGGAAACTATACATATAGAGAAAGAGGCTTGAAGGAAGATATGTGTTAGGATACAGAAAAAGGCGATTATATAGTATATAAAAAATTGTATTTTCACCTACCGATATTCAATTTCAGCAATTCCGGCACTATCCAGTAATGAAAATATGTCCAGTTCAGTAATATTCAGTACAAACCGCCAAATTATCTATTTATGCCGGGCCGGGAAATTGCAAATTCTCACAACAAAATGGCGTCCTAAAAACACAAAGTCAATGTCAATTGTCAAAAATGTAAATTTTCTTCACGGTACAATCAAAATACTTTATTGTACCATGGGTAAATTTTAGTTTCAGAAACAGCAGCGCCCCTATGTGCTACTTACCTGCGCAGAAAGATTGTGCCAGTTATTCCCTATCCTTTGACGTCTCTCTTTTTTTTATTTCTCTATGGTATGATCCATTTCGATCGAGCGGCAATCGCGTCGAGGTAAAAAGCGTTTTTTTAATCGCTGTGATTATTTAGTCGCAAATGGATTGACTCGTATTTGAAACAATGTGTTCAATATTCGCGACAAAACAATCGCGCGACTAAAATCGCAAGTGGAGTGCAGCCCTAATTGTCATAATTATTATTATGTTGCTCTCTTTTCGATCCTGTTTGCAGCATACTTGACATGTTTGCCAAATATCTGCTTGCTGTCAAGCATTACTCCTAAGAATCTAACCTTTTTGGCCGACATTATTATTTCTCTCTTGAGGGTGAAGAAGATGTGTTCCCTGTTTCTATGTCCTTTTAGTATCAAGATTTCCGTTTTGTGCGTAGCGAGTGTCACCTCTCGAACGTTTAGCCACGTTTTCACCCTTTCTGTACCTGGCTATGTGACTGGCTCATCGCCATTTCAGTTTTACCATCTCTTTCACGACGTTTCCCGACTTTTGTTTCGGTGCTCTTCACTTAAAAAATACTGTACGTAACTACTTGAAAGTCATATAATTTAAAATAAGCAAGTTGTTATATCCTATTCTACGAACATACGACTGTGTTGGATTATCTCGACAACGAATATTTTATTGTGCAAAATATGAAGAACGAAAGTAAATTGCAAATTACATTGTTGTTTATTGGAATAATTATTAGAGCCATTTACTTTCGTACTTCTTATGTTGTACACTAAAATATTCGTTTTCGCGATAATCCAAAACATTCGTATATTCGTGGAATGAACCATAGGACATGAGGTAGGTCAGGCTGAAGCAAAATTAGATAAAATAATAAGATTGTTTGTAATGTGATAATATAAAGAAATCAATTGCTTTCTTATTTTGATAACCTCTGATAGTCAAAACGTTTCAAAGATATATTTTACTTTTATATAGTAGTTATTTACGATATCCGATAAACATGTCCATTCACCAATTTCATTCTACAAATTCTACTGTTATTTTCTAACGATATATCCGCTAAAGATAATATTATTATTGAAATGAAATTTCTTAACTTAATAATATTTCAAATACATGTACCTATAGGAACAGTATATTTGAAATTTCTGATTGACCGATAAAATTGCTGATATGACTTAAGTAATGGGTAACTATATGAGCTTCTCTTTGAAAGAAATAGTGTTATCACTGGCGTATTGTGGGACCGTTGTATACCTCTCTATAGAAACCTATTTCACAAATTTGAAAGAAATTTTTTCCTTTCAGGAAATGGCTCCTCCACCATACGCAGACCTCGGCAAAAGAGCAAGAGACGTATTCGGCAACGGTTATCACTTTGGCCTAATTAAATTAAATTGCAAAACCAAAACAGCCAGTGGGGTCCAATTTAGTACAGGTGGTAGTTCAGACCATGAATCTGGAAAAGTGTCTGGATCTTTGGAGAGCAAATACACCGTCAAAGATTATGGATTGACTTTCACAGAAAAATGGAATACAAATAATACTTTGGGGACTGAGATCGCCATTTCAGACCAAGGTATTAAGGGACTCAAGGTCTCTGGTAATGTTAACTTCTCCCCACAAGAAGGGTAAGTTTTGATTTATACCTTAATTAAGTTTTGTGAATACCAACTTCAATTTTTGTTATTTATTCAATTTCAGTTTAGAAATCAACAAGTGACTTTTATAAATTTTAATTTGTAACGGGTATTTCTTTTCGGACAACAGACTCAGTAAAATACAGGTTCAATTAAAATGAATAAATATATGCTTGTTCTTTCGATACAAAGTAAAATCAAAAATAATAAAGTAAAACAATATTCTGCTCTTCTGTAAAAGAAAAACAAAATGTTAGTCTAATACAAGAAGCTATCACGCTATTTCTCAATACGGGATAACTACACACAGTCTCGCAATCACGGAACCAAACATCAAAAACCACGCACAGATCCATGCGACGACCTCTACCCCCGGACTGACGGTCGCTCGTCGCTCAGTGCGCTACCAAGGTTAATAGATTAGGGCGTAGGTTGTCTCATAACTGTAGACCAATCAAAGGCTGGCTTTTTAAAGGCGGGAATACGTCATCCGTACGACAATTTTAAAATTGTCATAAGAGTCAATGCTAATAAAAGGTTCAAAAACCTAGGTTTTGCAATATATTTTGAGATTTTCTTGGGTATAGGTATATTAAGTGGTTCTTATATTGGTAAATTATATCAATTTTTCCCTTAAAAATCAATAGTGTACTAACAAAAAACTAGAATTCATTTAACACTTATTATGTGTGTTTTAAATGGAGAAAACAATTTAATTAGCACAAAAATCCAAAAAAATAGAAGAAAAAGTTTAAAATCAAAAATACTAATATATGCTAATATGTAGGTACTTACTTATTATGTTTTTCGTGGAATGTGCAGCACTTTTATCATTTTTGGTGGTATGCAACAACAAAAGAACGAATAATATAAATAATTTATTATTAGGTTAAAATATAAAAAAGACGTAACATAATATTAACATATTCAGGCACGAGGAAATGTTTGCTACCTATTTTCTTATGTTTAGAGGCCCATTTATCTTGTAACATTTTATTATCCATTATTGTTTGATAATGTTAAGGTATTTGGGAAATGTCCAAAAACATTATTTTGTTTCCATCTGGTTCAGGAATTTTGGAGTTGCTTTTACATATAGCTATGCTACAAATGTTACCACCACTCATCTAAAAAATGTTTTATTATGATAACATACAAAACTACATATTATTATGTGTAATATTATAATTGTTAAACTAACCTTACACGGTTACGAAAACACACTTCACAAGTCATTACTGCCTTTGTATAGGACCCAAATAAGTAATTATAGTAATATAGTCCTTATATGCTTAAAAACTCAACAAATATTAAACAAATAAACGATATTATAAGAAAATTCCACGGAAATATAACCACACACAACTGTCAAACTTGACTTTGTCGTACGAGTGACGTAGGCATTCCCCTCCCTCTCGCTTCCGCCCACATAGTTATGAGATAACCTAACCCCTATCTATGAACCTTGGTGCGCTACCACCAATGAAGCGATCTTTCAATTCAGAACCGCTCCGTGGCAGGCTCTGACTCAATACGTCGCAACACTGCGGTTGTTTCCAACTCAATTCGTTGGGAACTGGGTGGCCAGTGGCCAAGGTCCCTATACCATAGGTTGTATGGTAACTTTGACATTGACAAATGAAATATTGTCATCGTGACGTCACCCAGACGATCAATTTTACGAATTGTTTGTAAACATAATAGGATACGTGGTTTGGAGGCTATATTTTGTTATTAAATATCGTTAGTGTTTTAATTTGTGTTTATATCTTGAGATATAATGTATCTATAGATAGCATTAAGTGTTTTTAGTATAATAACTTAAACCCAAAACTCTTTTACAAGTGTTAAGATACATTTTAATGTGGTTGTATTAAGTACCTACTTACTTACTGGATTTTCTTTCTGCTGTATTGTATAGTAAAGGACATTCTTGTATAGAGACATTACAGTTCTGTAATGTCTCTTGATGTTCTTCACATCAAGTTTACATCATCTGTGTAGGTTACATTCTGCTTAGACTTATTGAACAATATATCTATAAGTCTATAGATAATAGATCTGTTATATGTAATTGTTTCATATAAAATTATAACCAATATTGCAGCCATCTCAAGATCGTTTGAATAAACAATTATAAATGAATATATAAAATGGGGAAAATTCCCTTTATTGCACTGAAATTGTATTTTTTTTATAATTTACTGTTAATGTAAAACTTCACAGGTATCTATTGAATGGAATCATAATGTTTTAATAGTTTTAGATATTATAATCCAGTACCTAACGTAATCAGATGCTCTTATATTAAACTTAAGGGAAAAACTACTAATTTTGATACATAAATCTTTAGTTGAATCTCTTTTTCACCATGGTTTACATGTTAGGAGGAATTTATAATAATGTGCTACATACATGCATTATCTCCAATTCAAAATTATTATATACCTACTCAAAATCATTTAAAAAGGTAAATTGTATTCAACCCATTATTAATATACCTAGAATATTTGAATGATTTAGTCCCATATATACACAAGAAAGAATCTCCTTCTGCTTTAATTAAGTATTAGTAATGCTATTCTACTGCGTATATTTAATTGCAATTATATTCTATGATTTTTGTAACTCTACAGGTATCTACCACATTTTTTAAAGAATATATGAAATAAATAGTCATTAAAAATCCAAACGTATTTTTTTTAAATATACACATTTTCAATACATTCCTACTTTCCGAGTTTATTTCAATGAGTGAAGTGAATGAATTTGAATGCAGCATTCTGGGTGACGTCACTCCCGCCATTAGATTCTCGACGCTGATTGGTGGAAAGTTACCATGCAACCTGTCTATTTATGAACCTTGGCCAGTGGCCACCGACTGGTGGTCCGTGTGAGTTCCTTTCAGCTCAGTACGCTGGATGCTGGATGGAACTGATTTTCTGTTTGCTGTTGCTCCTCTCTCTATTAAATACACTTTCGGCGGCCCATTTCCTAGCGTCCATCGGTAGTGATGGAATCTAGTGGGACTGCGTGGATTGCGATGCGCGTTCGATACCCTGCCGACAAGCTAGAGGCCAATCATTACAGACGAAACATTGTCATGTTAGAATATGCGGTCCTGGTCCTGACTAGGTACTAACGGAATAAGATGAGTTTCTAGTACGTGCACGGTGCACGTAACGTTCTCCTTGAGTTTGTCAATAGACCTATATAGAGTTTGCCGTGCTTTTATTTCTATGAGTAGTCCCAAGCTTCATTTAGATTGTATCACAATTATGTTATTTGCCAGTCTTTTAATTCAGTTTCTTGTACGTTTATTCTTAACGTTTTATTTATGTCCTTGCTGCTAATATTGGCCTTTGTCTTCTGTGTATTTAGTTCCATTTCGAATCCTTGACAAATTCTGCAATTGTATCAATAGAATAGTTTCTTGTTCTGTACTGTATTCAGTACAGATTGAAAACCTCATTGAATACCCTTAACGTCCGATTTCATAATAAAGTTAAAGAGTACTTTAAATTTAAAGTTGACTTTAACAATGCAATTTTTATAGTTAAAGTTAACTTTAAATTTAAAGTCTACTTTAACTTTATTATGAAATCGGGCGTAAATCGTATAAAGTCCAATGAGAGTGAACAAAGTCTGTGTTGGATCATAAAAATCCAACATTATATTGCTTTATAGTTTATACGTTTTATAACATGTTTGATACTTATTATTTGTAGCTTGGTACCATTTTTTTAGTTCCTTGAATAGGTTCTAGACATATAACTTAAGCCAGACTGAATTACTTTTCGTTCATAATGATTATTTTATGCATTTATTGTACCTGGATTATAAAAAACCAGTTTTTGTAATGAAAGTTGAGGTTGGTTTCATATCACTTGACTACTATTATTCATCATCATCAACCCGTACGCGTCCACTGCTGGACATAGGTCTCCCTCAGCTCTTTCCATTCATCTCTATTTTGTGCGGCTTGCATCCAGTTACCGACAACATGTTTCAAATCATCGGCCCATCTGGTTAGTGGGCGTCCTCTGCTCCGTAGTGCTTCTTCTCGCGGCCTCCACTCGACAATACGTTTTGTCCATCGGTTGTCTGGCAATCTGGCGACGTGTCCTGCCCAATTCCACTTAAGCGACGCGATTTTTTCGACAGCGTCTGTTGTTTTTGTTCTACGGCGTATTTCTTCGTTTGGGATTCGGTCTCTCAGGGAGACACCCAACATCTGGCGCTCCATAGCCCTCTGAGTTACGCGAATCTTGTTCACTACCTTTTTTGTTAGTGTTAATGTTTCGGCTCCATAAGTGAGTACAGGCAACACACATTGGTCAAAGATTTTCCTTTTGAGGCATATGGGCAAGCCCGATTTAAATACATAGTTAAGTTTACCAAACGCTGCCCAGGCTAATCCTATGCGACGTGGGAGTTCGCACGACTACTATTATTATACCAATATAAAACTAAGCGACCATGATGTTACACATTCGTGATTTTTAAGTTTTATTTTATAATCGTATTAAAGTAGTACATATTTGTTAGCCAATAATTAGCTGATAATGAAAATAGCGGCACATACTTAATGCCAATCCAAATGTGTGGAAGTAAACTTCATGACACGTAGTATAAACGGTCGGTACTCACCTGAGGGACCGTAGACGTTTGGATGCAAAATAAACGTCTCTTTGTAAAGACAGTGAAGTCAACTTTACTAGGTAACAAGACATTTACCCAACATACACACTACACATTACTCCGTTGAATACTAATTTATAATCTAAAAAATCATTATGAAATTGACAGGCCAGTTGGTTGTGAAAACCATTGCCAATGCAAAACACACACACACACACATAATAGTATAAACTTCAAAAATCGTAAAATTATAAGAAAATCCGCAATGATCTTCGAAGAATTGCGCAATAAAATCTCAAGAGTTCAACATAACATTACTACAGCGTGATCATCATCATCATTCATGCTGTCTACAGTTTAACATGACACCCCTCAAAGAGTTTCAACTTTCATCTGTTCTGATTTTGTACGTTAAAGTAAATCCAGTCCTACAAGAAAAACCAGGCACATGTGTAGATTTTAACGGTAAAATCGGAGTAAGCCAGGGTTTAACAAGTAAAAGGGAAATTTTCATGTTGTAGTGCTCAATTGTTTTATTGTTGGAAACGATAGAATGGTTAGAACACACATAAGAATATGGCTTAAAACAGAAAGTTACAAAAAATTAAAAAACAAACTAAGTATAAGGCAGACTAATGAATAAAAATAAATTTCTTTCTTGAAATAACTTTCAAAAGTCATAAAACTGTGAATATATAACTATGAAGAAAACAAGAGTATGCAATTATTCAGTGGGAACAAGACACACCAGAAAATTTACAAGATTTAAACAATAGAATTAGATTGGAAATTCCTATAATTCTAGAAGTGATCTACTAATAATGTTTTATAACTAGAAGATTGTTATAGTTTCAATTAGGCCGGATTTGTTAGGACGGGGACAGGGACGACACGGCTGTCTTACGGGGTACGTTGAAGAATCGTCTGATATGAAAAGCATTGATTAGCTTATCATACAACGGAACGGGGCGATACCGGGGACGTCGGGACGTGCGCTTTCTATTGTTCTACGGCACGTGTCGTCCACGCCCCTTTGTAAGATAAACTAGCCCTTACCGCCAAGAGAAAAGTGAGTGGAAATTTAAATATTTAATTTAAGCGAAAAGCTTATCACTGAATAGAAAATTAAATACCTTACAAACGACCCCCCATTCATTATCATTTAAAGAAATCGATTAAAAATCATAGTTTTAAAAATAAAAATAAAATAAAACGACTGTTTCGGGATTTGTCTAGAAAGACGCTTATTCTCGAAAAAATAAATTTATTTCATAAGTTATAAATCAATCAATATATTTAAAAATGAAGAGAGAGTAATCATCAAGTCGCTATGTTTTGGATATGTATTATAAATCACATATGTACATAGCAAATGAGTTTCCCTGATAACTTTGTTGTGTACGATAATTATAATGCAGTATGTAGATTAGATAATATTTTAACAACAATTACAGCTTAGCAATTAATAATTTTTTTCAAGTATCATGTAAAGGAATTAGTACATTCTTTAACGGTTTTTGCTGTAAATTTTAAAGAACCGCTTGGATTGACATGAAATTTGGCATAGGCATAGCTAACATGTCAAAGAAAAAAAGTGATATGGTGCCGATGTCTGCTTTTGCCCTGGGGGTGAGTTTCGCCCCATCTCGGGGATGAAAAAATATATGTCCAAGATAAGCCCCGAAATGGATAAACTGACTAATTTTAAGCAACTTTTGTTCTATAGAGTTTTATATTTTTATTTGCAAGTGAATATGTTCATTTTTCAACAAAATAACCACGTTTTTAGACGGTTTTTCGCAAATAACTCAAAACGTAAGCATTTTATCGAAAAAAATATTCTTTGCAAAACTATAGCCTATAAAAAAGTGAAAAAATGGTGTATAGTCTATTAGGTCTGTATACCTAGCAAAAGCTAATGAAAAATAGGTTCATATTCGAAAAATTTCAAATAGAATAATTCAATGTGAAATATCCAAATAATGAAGCATTTAATGTTGTTCTGAAGCTATTGTTTGGAATCTCTAGCGAGAATTTTACTGACATCGTTGCATTTGGTTGTCTTTTTAAAGACAGATCACATGCTATGATTTTTTGTGGCGGATATTCTTGAGTTGGGGTTGATTTCATGTAATCGAATGAACTATCTTTTAGTAAAGTCGTCCCAGGAGCGCAACTCATCAATATTGGCAATATCATTTTAAAGTCTTCTACTTTAAAATGTATAATGCCTGAATTGCCGATATAAATGAGTCAGATTAAATAAATTATTAGAAGAATTTTTTACTAAGCAACAACATTTTTGTTTATTTAGTATTATTTTGTATTTTGACGACACCCGACTTACGCGTCGAAACGTTAATAAATTCATTTTTTTGGTAAAATTGTGGCTTATTTCCCATTTAAAATAGTTCATAATGAAGCATTATTATAGAAAACACATTACAACTTTCTTAAAGTGTTTTAAAAAAAGCTTTATTTCTGTTTTTATAAAAATAAATTCTAGCATCAACTGTAAGCAAATTACGCTAAAAATAAAGTTGGCCCCTTTTGTTTTGGCAAAAAAAATCAGGAAGATCATCCCCCAATTAGCAATTTAAATGAAATTAATCGTTACCGCTTCACAAGTTACTTTACATATGTTGTGTTTATATGATCTGTAAGTTTCATGGATTCAAAGGTGCTTATTTTTGAAAAAAATTGGTTTTAAAGATAATTTTTAAAAATTTTTATTTTGAAAAAAAATGTTTTTTTTTTTCAAAATAACTTAAAAATTGTTAGAGATACCAAAAATCTTAAACAATAAAAAAAGTCGACTTTACTTTTCTGAATATTTTGTATTTTCTTGTTTTTCTGTAAAACAAAAATTGGTTAAGATTCGGTGTTTCTAAATTTGCATACACTCGTGATAAGTGACTCGTTCAAGCTCTTTTAACTACAGCTCTTTCAAAAATAAGGACTTTGAACCGATGAAACTTACAGATCATATGATCAATACATACGCGAGTAAAAAACTTGTGAAGTGGTAACAATTAAGTTAATTTCAAATGCTAATTAGGGGGTGATTTTCCCGATTTATTATCAAAAAAAGGGACCAACTTTATTTTGAACGTAACTTGTTTACTTTGATGCTAAAAATTTTTTTAAAAAGCAAAAATAAGCATTTTTTTAAACACTTTAAAAAAGTTAAAATGAGTTTTTCCCAAAAAAGTACTTCGTTTTTTGGTTATGGCACGTTAAAATATTTGATTTGGAATTTGACGAATATGAACCTGTTTACATTAGCTATAACTCTGCTTCTACTAGGTGTAATGACCTAAAATATACACAATGTTTTTCACTTTTTTACGTGATATATTTTTGATAAGAATTTTTTTTTCGACCAAATACTTACTTTTTGAGTTATTTGCGAAAAACCGTCTGAAAACGTGGTTATTTTGTAGAAAAATTAACATATTCACTCGCAAATAACTCGAAAAGCATTAACTTGGTGAAAAAACTTTATAGAACAAAAGTTGCTTAGAATTAGCCATTTTATCCATTTCCGGACTTATTTCGAACATATATTTTTTACCCCCAAAAGGAGGTGAAACTTAACCCTAGGGCAAAAGCACACATCGGCACAATATCACTTTTTTCTTTGACTTGTTAGCTATGTGTACGCCAAATTTCATGACAATCCAAGCGGTTCTTTAAAATTTAGAGGTTTTGCAATATTTTACCTTTATAGAACCTACTAAATGCACTATAAAATGTAAATAACTCGTTAAATAAGAAACAATTTATTTCATATTTGTGGGTTATTCAGAGGATATTTGAAAATTTTGATGCCACAAAAAACAGCTTTAAAGCACTGAATTCTTAGATTTATATCATCAATCGGCATTTGTAGTATAATTGTAAAACTTAGTTTTTATAAATGTTCCATGATACATCAATTCAATAGAGTTCATTAAGGGACCTTCAGTCAAATACATAGTTGACTTCCTGACCCCAATCGAAAGATTCTCAGGTTTATAGTGGGGCTGCTGATTGGACACCGTAGGCTCAATGAGCACTTGAGTCGTATGGGCTTGACGGAAGAGGAAACTCGTCGGTTCTGTCTAGAAGAGCAAACTTCTCTACACGTCAATTGTGAAAGCTTCACAAGGTTGCGGTATCTAGAACGCGGAGAAGAAAAACCAGAAGTATCAATCTATTCGCGGTGTGCAAGTACTTGGAAGGGGAAACGAGAAACGACCCTGCGCGAGTCGCGGAGAAATATTGCAACTATCTTAAATAATTCATATTGTCAATTTAAATTGTCAAATTGACGTATATTTCATACCTTCTGTCAATGAAGCAGAAAAATTATATATTGCTCCACAATATTGATATGATATGCAATTATTATATAAAGGTAAATTTAATTAATTTTATTTTGCTTGCAGTACTGCATTTTAATAACTAATTTTATTTACTACATACAATTGTTGACGATTTCATAACATAACCTGAATCTTATTTTTTCTTCTTATTATTTTTTTGGACTATGGCCTTGACAATTATCCAGTAACCAGGACTAATATAATTGGCCAATATAATTAAAAGTGCGAATTTTAGTATAGAGCGTAGAAATAGGGGTCGCTTTGCCGAACTTGCACGGTCCCAATATGAAAGGACCCCTCTCAAGGCTGTAGACGCTCTTTAAGAGGGTAAGGCTGGATGAGGAGATTTAAGTGATAAATGAAAGCACAAGTGGAAGATTTTTTAGTACATTGGAATTTATTTTGGTTAATCCGACACTACCTTTAACTCGTCTCTGCTTTGAGTTCAGGATGTACATCGACGACTTTAAACTGTTATTTGCCCAGGAAATGGTAATTTCTTATGAGTGAAGAACATCTACAAAGAGAACAAAAATATCAATGCGAGTGCTCGGATGTACACTAATAAAACGGTTTATGTATTAAATCTACTCTAGAGGGACATGAACATTTACTGGAGAAAAATACAAGTCACAAACTCATTAAAGATCGCATTACATTTTTACTAAATAGGCATTAATATTACTCCATTGAAATGTTACATTTAGGGTTGCATTTCTTAGAGGAGTCAATTTTATTTTTTTAATGTGTAGGGTGGTTCAGTAGAAGCTTAAGTTTCAAGTTTTTTACACATATAATTTAATTACACATAAAATGTAGCAAATTAAATTTTCTACAATTTTATATGTATTTCTTTTTATCGTTAAATGACCAACAAAAAAGTTATAAACAAAAATAAGAGAAAATTTTGTAAGAAGTTTCCTTTTGGAGGTTATAACTTTTTTCCGTTCATTTCACAATAAAATAACATCATAGCGATTTTGTAGAGGATTTTTCAACGAACAATTTCCACTATAAAGTTGTTTAATTTTATTTATTTATCTAGGTTTTTAGGTTTTACAGCGCTCCAAACTTGACCAGATTCTCGAATTCTAATAGAAATACAATAAAAACAAAACTTTAGGCTTACTTTTGTATCTATATATTTACTTATTATGATTTTAACATTCCTATGCCATTATTAAGCCATTTTTGACCCTTTTCCTTGTCACCTATGAGGGAGAGTCTATAGGCGCCTTTTTTGTGTGGTATCCCCAGTAGGCCTAATCCACGGACAATTTCTAGACAAAATAATATTATTTATTATTATAATAATATGTTGAAAAAGATATATCATAGTTATTATTTTGTCATTTTTTTCGATGATTCATGCTGCGAGTCAAGATCTGAATCAGTATCCGAGGTGAATTTTTGTGATATAATGAGACTCAGAGTTGGCGACATTGTCGGTAATTCATCTTCCAATTTATTTTCTTCAATAATTAATGTTCATGTGTCCACGATGTTGCTGCAACTTTCATCACCACAATGGAGGCACACTGCTGAACATTTTAGGTCTGCTTTTCGGCAACCACATGCACTTCTAGTTTCCATTGCATCTGCAAAAGATGAATTTAATAAGCTCAGGGGTACTGGAGGCTTGGAAGTCTGGATTGGTATCCAAAAATTTCCATGCTTTTTCCAGCCCCAATCTTCTGGATCACAATGTTTACCGAGCCATGACTGCATCTGGTGATACACTCGGAATCTATGGAAACGGGCTGCATCTTGTGTTGGAGGAAGTGAGAAGAGATTAAATGCATTTTTTGTCACTGTTTTAGCGAATCGTTTGTATCTCAGGGTTTCCCGAGAATCATCTTTATTTCCGCCATATAAAGAGACGAAAAACGTTCGCCGATAACAGTGAGTAAAGATGGCTCGACTTTCCCACTGACAAATAATTTTCCCCGGAGGTTTCTTACAAATAAAATAACCACCACTCATGATGCGCTCTTACAAAAACACAAAGTGCTTATCTAATCACAAAAATATAAATATTACTTACAAGACCCTCAATAGTATTATCTATAAAACTCAAAATACTTTTCACAATTTTTAATACGACTGCACGTGGCCAAATAGGTAGCACAACTGTAAGAATAAGTTAAGTAGAGGGGAACCGACTGTTGCGCCACCTAGGATAAATTATAATAATAAAAGCAATAGCAGGCAGATATTCAGTCCGGTACGGAAGAAGAATGACGTAACTGCAAATTTTGTCAATTCCTGTTTATTGCGTAATTAACTTCTAAAATACTATGTACAGATAATACAAAAACGACCGAACTGTAAAAATGTGCTGAGCTACTATTGGGACCGTGCAAGTTCGGAAAAGCGACACCTATTTCTATGCTCTGCACTTTTATTCGCCCTTTTGATTATATTGGCCAATCATATGGTCCTGGTTACTGGATAATTGTCAAGGCCATAGTCCAAAAAAATAATAAGAAAAAATAACATTTAGGTTATGTTATTTAAACGTAAACAATTGTATGTAGTAAATAAAACTAGTTATTAAAATGCAGTACTGCAAGCAAAATACAATTAATTAAATTTACCTTTATATAATAATTGCATATCATATCAGTACAGTGCAGCAATATATAATTTTTCTTCTTAAATGACAATAAGTATGAAATGTACGTCAATTTGACAATTTCAATTGACAATATGAATTATTTAAGAAAGTTGCAATATTTCTCCGCTATTCGCGCACGATCGTTTCGCGTATCCCTTCCAAGTACTTGCACACCGCGAATACGGTAGTTGCGTCGTTAATGAAATACGCGCTATGTTAGACCTTGTTTCTGATGCATAATGACGCAACTGTAGATAGGGTTGAAAATGGGGCGATTAAATTAAGATAATGAAATTCGAACCAATATCGATGAAAATAAAAGCCATCGTTGTCAAAAAACAAACGCCATACCGATGCTCCTGGACGATTACTTTTCATTTAATCCCTATTTTAGATATTAAAAAATCGTTTTTCCAATTTTGCATTTTACGGTTGCGTCATTCTTCTTCTGGACCGGCGAATTTGTCCTCAAACAACTTTGGGCCTTTCCTATATTTGCTTAGGGTTCTAAGTTTTATGGTGGGGAAGAAAGTCAAAAATACATTAATAATAGAATAGGAATGATACAATCATAATAAATTGTATGAATAAAAAAATATATAGATAGAAAAGTAAGCCTCACGTTTTGTTTTTATTATTTCCCTATGAACTTTCGAGAATCTGGTCAAGTTTGGAGCGCTGTAAAACCTAAATAAATAAGTAGAATTATACAACTTTATAGTGGATATTGTTAGCTGAAAAATTCTCTACAAAATTGATATAACGTTATTTTATTGTGAAATGAACTGAAAAAAAGTTATAACCTCCAAAAGGAAACTTGTTAAAAAATTATTACTTATTTTTGTTTATATCTTTTTTGTTGGTCACTTGACGATAAAAAGTAATAGAAGCAAAACTGTAGAAAATTTAATTTGCTACATTTTATGTTTTATTAGATTTTCCGTAGGGTTGGTAATTTACGAGATACAGCACGAGACCCATTTGCACCCTTTTTCCAAGATGGCGACCGGGGGACAAGGGTGGCGACCCCAAAAACTTAAGCTTCTACTGATCCCCCTACACATTATAAAAATAAAATTGACTCCTCTAACAAATGCAGGCTAGTCGCACTGCTAGTTCACAGAAAATTTGTACACCAAGTACAAGAGTGCCGATATATCTCCGAAAGAATAGTTAGTGTAAAAGTCAAACTGGATGTCAAACCTCTGAACGTGATAGCGATCTATGCACCTGAGAACAACAGGGATGCCACCATAAGAGAAAACTTCTATGAACACCTTCAGACTGTAATAAACGAGATCCCAAATGATAAATATATAATCATTATGGGTGACTTTAATGCCCGTGCTGGCAATGACACAGTTCCGGGAATAAAACAGCGATATAATGAGAATATCAGAAATGAAAACGGAGACCTTCTGACAGACCTCTGCAGCATAAATGAAATACGAATTAACAATACATTTTTCCCTCACAAAGAACAATACAAATACACTTTTGAAAACACTGAGGACAAAGATCTATGATAGACTATATTCTGTCGAATAGAGAGTTACACCCGTCTCTAATCTTGGATGTAAGAGCACTAACATCAGCAGAAATAGGAAGCGATCATAAATTGGTATTGTGCAAAATCAGAATGAAAACACATATATGTGATAACAAAACAGCAGAATACACCACCAAGATTAAAGTCGAAAGCTTACGGGACGACTCCACAAGATACCTATTCCAAAAAAGACTAACGGAAAAAAGCAGCAACACGTATATCACAGAAAGTGACGGAGTCGAAGAAAGCTGGGCAAAAATTAAGTCTAATATCTTAGCCTCAGCCAAGGAAGTTCTTGGTGAAAGAAACATTAATAAAAATAAATCGCTTCCAAGACGAAGAACTCCATGGTTTTGTACAGAAGTGAAGGAAAAATGTAAAGAGAAGAAAAAAGCATACCTAAAATACATGTCAACTAAAACACAAGAGGCATACGATTATTATAAGACTATAAGAAACGAAACACATTCATTAGTAAGAAGAATAAAAAATGATCACTGGGAACGTTTTTCGAAAGAAGTGGAACATGATTTTTATAGTCTCCAAAAGGAAATATGGCGCTTTATAAGAGGTCAAAGAACGGAGGTAAAGGAACTAATAGAACCAAAACACATAGAAAAGAATACATGGATTGACTACCTAAAAAAGCTCTATGCAGAGGAAGAACAAATGATGCTAAAACCGGAAACACCAGAAATTACCACAAATGAAGATGTTAATATAAGTGCACAGGAAGTACGAAAGACACTCGAAAAGCTGAAGAACAGAAAAGCTGCAGGTAAGGATGGAATACCAAACGAATTACTGAAATATTGTGGAGCAGCAATGACAGAACAATTAACAACATTAATTAACAAAATCATAAAACACAATAAAATACCGGAAGAGTGGAGAACGAGCGAACTAATTCTACTATTCAAAAAAGGAGATAAAAAGCAGCCAGAAAACTACAGAGGTATCAACTTGTTAAATACTACCCTAAAACTTACAACTAAAATCTTACAAGACGTAATGAATCAGAGGATAAGTTTAGCAGATAAGCAACATATTCGTCATGAAGCAAATTACTGAGAAATCACTAGAGTATAGTAGACCAGCATTTCTATGTCTGATTGACTTAAAGAAAGCATTTAAAAGAGAAAGACTCAAAGATGTAATCCATCTTCTGTATAATAGAGAAGTTCCTCTAGATATCATAAAAACTATTGAGAACATCTACCAAAATAACAAAATGGAAGTCAGAATAGATGGACAACTTACAGAACCTATAGATATAGGCAGCGGAATAAGACAGGGAGACTCATTGAGTCCTATGCTGTTCAATTTAATCATGGATGAAATCATTAAAAACGTCAACAAAGGAAGAGGTTATAGAATGGGAAACAAAGAAGTAAAAATACTCTGCTACGCAGACGACGCAATATTGATAGCCCAAGATGAAGGTAGTCTGCAAAAATTAGTCCACAGATTTAACATAAGAGCAAAAGAATTCAATATGACAATTTCATCTCAGAAAACCAAAACAATAGTAATCAGTAAAGAACCAATCAGATGCAAAATAGAAATTGATGGTATCAGTATTGAACAAGTAATGGAAGTAAAATACCTTGGAATTACATTGTCAAGTTACGGAGACCTAGACAAAGAAGTGAGAAATCAAGTACAAAAAGCAAATAGATTGGCAGGATGCCTTAATAACACTATATGGCGAAACCGACATATTAACACTGAGATGAAGTCAAGAATTTATAAAGCCAGTGTAAGACCAATAATGACATATGCATAAGAAACAAGACCCGATACAGCCACAACACAAAGACTATTGGAAACGGCAGAGATGAGAGTACTGAGAAGAATTACAGGAAATACACTGAGAGATCGAAAGAGGAGCGAAGATATTAGAAGACAATGTAACGTACAGTGTATAAACGAATGGACACTAAATAGAAAAAAAGAATGGAACAACCACATAACCAGAATGGGGGAGACACGTGTGGTCAAAATAGCACGAGATAAATCACCAATCGGCAGAAGAAGTATCGGCCGACCGCGCAAAAGATGGAGTGACAACCTTCCATAGAGGTATCAATCCGCCAATGAACAAGCAGAATTGCTTATAAAGAGGAAGAAGAAGAAGAACAAATGCAGGGTTAGGGCCTAAAAAATGTAACATTTCAATGGACTACATATTACAGTGATGAGCGCGCTAATAACCGGCAAAATAGCACAAAAGATGGAAAACGTATAAAGTTGTGAGATGAAAAGAAATGAAACTAGTCGAGCTGGGAAATTTAGCTATATTAACCTATTAATTTACATTATATTGATTGTTTCCCACCCTTTACACGTATCGCACGAGTTTGGCAACTACCACTGTCACATTGACAGTTTTAGTTGACATATTCCTCTGATACGTGTAAAGGTGGGAAACAATCAATATAATGTAAATTTAAAGGTTAATATCGCTAAAACCAGCTCGACTAGTTTCATTTCTTTTTATCTCACAACTTAATAGGTTTTCATCTTTTGTGCCATTTTGCCGGTTATTAGCGCGCGCATCACTGTATGGAGAGTTCCGTAAAATTATTGTTCCACACAATTATGTCACGAAATTCACATTGTTTTAAAAAGAGTTAAGACTAAATCTGTAAGTGTAGAGTATCAGGCAAATAAAAAAGTTTGGATAGCAAGTGAAATTTTCTGCAATATAACTTTTTCTGAAATAAACTGCAAATCTGTTGAACCGAAGAGGGTGAGCGCCGAGCGGTGAGCACCAATGTATCCATTATGTGGAGCTGCTACACCGAGCACGGCGCACCTACGTATGGATACGTACCTTTATAATCTTTGGATCAGGATGTCATAAAAAAATTTCAAACACATACAGGTCATTGTGAAAAATGTTGTTGTTACTTAATAGTCGAACAGGGCAAAAACAAAAGCTGCTCGGTTATCCCAGAATTCGTGGCGCCAAGTGGCACAGTCAACAATAATTTCAAACTGTACTCATAAATTTGGATGCAGTCATATTGAGGAAGAAAACGAAAACGCTGCAAAAGTTAGACCTATAGTGAATTGAAGAAATGGACCGTGCAAATGTTCGTTATGAGAATTAACTGCGTATGAAATATTGGCAATGTGCTGTGGGTTATTGATCATTGTGATGTACCACTCAGGATATACGAGTATCAAGAGATAATATGAAATAGAGGAATCAGAAGTTCCTGCAGTGCATGTCGTAAGCGCACAAATTTTCAAGGTTCTTAAAAAACAAAAAACCGTACAGCAAAGAGTATGATATATATTTTTTAATATCTTAAAATGGATGTAAACACTGATCCTTAACTGCATATCTACAAAGTGAACGTAATTTTCATTGGATTTTTGCCAATAACTGCTTGCTATTATGCTTTTTAGATGTGTATTAATTAGTAGATGCAAAAAATCGGAAGTATATATTTTAACAGAAAATGTTATAGAAAGTAGCTACTTTATTGTCACAATTTAAATTTCTAACATTATTTACTAACCTTCTTTGTAGTAAAAATCGTATTTTACGTCTTATTCTTATTGTTACGTATTTCCTGTGTATCTCAGTGTTTAAATTTGTGATGTCAAAATTTTTATAGCGTTTTTTTAATCGGTGAGTAGGATATATGTTTATTATCAAATAGAATAACGTCCTGGGTTTATGTGCTATGATATTAAACACGAATATATTCTAATATAGTCTAATTAGTATTATATTTCTTGGGAAATTAGTTTTTTCTAATTAATATTATATCTTTTTGTTTTAAATTAAACTCCGCAGGTTCGGAAAACCAACATACAAAGCATCTTACAAACGTAAAAATGACGCTTATACATTTTCTATCTCCGCGCTGTGTAAAAAGTAAGTACATTTTAGAAACGATTTTTTTTTTCATTTTGTAGCTATGGCTACGGTATATACGTACCATGTAGTTTAAATATTTGTCGCAAAAAGTACAAGGTTGTTTAAATTAATTCATTTTTATGTCTTAACGACTGTAACAATGATCGAAGTCTCAGAACTGTTTTGCACCACCAATATCTTGTGTCGATCACTTTTTTTTGTGTAAAAGATCTAGGGGAAAAATCCCCATAGAAAAATCTATCCCTATAAATATCACATACAGGCGAACACTAAAGGTTTTGCACAAATAATGAGTCTTCAAATAGGAGCTTTGGGTGTTTTTTGTGTCAGTATTTAGTCGTTGGTTGTCATCATGTTTACCAGTTCCTGAAACCTTTTTCTATCGTCTGCTGCGCGAAATAATTCTACTGTGGAACCACACCATTGTCTAATATTACTTGACCATGAAAGCTTCTTTCGACCAATCCGTCTCTTTTCCCTCCACCTTTCCTTGTATTATAAGGCGAAGTAGCTAATCATATAGCCGAAGTATTTTGTTTTTCTCCTCTTTATGATGTTTATAAGCAAACGTTCTGAATTCATTATTTGGAGAACATCTTCATTGGAAGTGTACGAAACCCACGATATCTTTAGGATTCGTGGATAACACCACAACTCGAATGCTTCTAATTTGTTTAGCATATTATATGACTTTTAAAGTCCATATCTCACAACCATACAATAAGATAGATCACACATAACATTTCAGGAGCTTCTTGCGAATATTAATCGACAGGTTTCTGTTCCTTAAAATTGGTTTACAGGTCTTAAAAGCCTTATGTTATTACCTCTTCAGCCGCAATTTACATTTAACACACTGCCAAGGTATTTAAAATAATGGTTTACCCGTTATAAATATCACCTCTCCATCAAGAGAAAGCACACATTGATATACATTAATCTTTCCAACTGCTATTCACTTTACCCTTGCAATATTGATTTTTAAGTCTCTCCGATAACTTGCTGCTTCACTGACTAGATTTACTGGAGATCTTGTAAATTTTCTGTAAGAAGGTATGTATCGTCAGCGTATCTGATATTGTCGATTACTTCTCCGCCCAGCTTTACTCCTTCTTGTCTGTCGTCCAAAGCCTCCCTAAATATTTCTTCAGAGTACAGATTAAAAAGACTGGGTGACAAAACACAACCCATTTCATACTCCACGTTTGATGGATAGTTTTTCGGTACGACTATCTCGAACTTGTATAGAGGCTACTTGATTTTAATATAAGTATTTTAACAGTTTTATATCGTAGTGGTCAAGTCCTGCTGCTCGCAGGTAATCGAAAAGTGTATCGTGTTGTTGAATCTACATCTGCCAAATTAGCTGTAATTTATTCAGTCTGTTTTGCGAAATGATCATGGATAAAATATCATACAACATACGTGCAAATGACAAAATGGTTTTATCAAAATGGATGTTGCGTTTAGGAAATGTTCGCCGCTCTTCTTCCATTTTACGGTCGCCATAATCGTCCTACCGAGAGAACGACTGGCAATGTGGTAAATTTTGAGTCCATTGGTTCAATAAACAATCAACTAACATCCAGATGACGACGAAACGCAAGATCTGCCAAAAACATCGCAGCTGTCCGTGAGATTGTGCAGGAGAATCCGAGCAAGTCGATTTCACGTCGCTCACAAGAGCTCTGCCTTTTACAGATTACAGAACAACGAATTTTGCATCTTGACTTAGGCCTGCACCCATACAAGATTCAACTAACCCAGATGCTGAAGATAAACGACCATAGAAAACGACGTGTGTTTGGTGAATGGGCTCGGAAGCAGTTGGAAAGTGCCCCTATTTTCCATCAAAACATTATCTTCATTGAATAGACCCAATTTTGGATGAATTAAGTGAATAGAATTGTGGAGTTTGGGACGATACTGATCTAGATGAGATGCTAAAAGGTCCAATGCATCCTGAAAAAGCCACTGTATGATGTAGATTTTGGGCTGACGGAGTCATCTCATATTTCTTTGAGAACTACTTTGGCTAGGCCATCACCGTCAACGGCGAGCGATAGGTATAGGTCGATTATTATCAACTTATTTTTGCCTGAATTGTTTAATATGACGTACCTACTCAGATTAAGTTTTAAGTGAGGGTATGTGATTTTTTCTCTCAGTCATGAGACAAACATGCTGATTTTTTTTTGTTTTATCCAATTTTTCAGTTCTAATAAATATAATGGTATCCAAATAAACTGAACTTCTGCATGATTGATATTTCGTATAAGAGCACATCACTAAAGTCCCCCAAATATGTAGTTAGTTCCCCCTTCAACAAAATATTATGTTTGTAGGGAACCAAATTCATAGTAATATATTCTTGAGTACTTAACTGAATCAATGCAATTGTTCATAGTTTTTATGACGCTGTATTAAAAATGGCGGACAGACACCATTCTGAAAAATATTTTAAATAAGTACATTATCATATAGCAAGTAATATGTAGTCTGTTGCAAGATAATCTAGAAAGCGGAAATTTATGGCAAACTCTTCACAGCTACGGTGATCAGAGTCGGCTTCGGTTGAGTAAAATTGTAATACTTAAAGCAAATTATAAAAAAATAATAAGATTACTATTGGCATATATTTCAAAAATATTAGTATAAAATGCTTGTTTATTAAAAAATATTACAACTAACAATAAAATGTTTGTTATGATACGACAATAAATAAATTTAATAAAAGTTATAGATATCTAAATCACTTTCACAGTTACATTGTTCATATTCTGAAAATCACTGTCATCAGTATCCTCGACATTTATTACAATGTTTTTGATTGTATGGTGAAATGACATATTTTTCTTCAATTTATATGGATGCTAGATAGCATATTGCACAACTGTTGACAATTGTCAACAGTTATGTGGTTTCATTCAAGTCAACAAATACATTCCTTAGTATGTTAATTACAGACGAACACCCCCTTGTGAGTTCGAATCTTATCAGGGATAGATTTTTCATTTATTAAAAATTAATAGGTGAAAATAGTTTCTATCCTTGTGGGATCAGTACTCACCAGAGGGACCGCAGACGTTCGGATACCATTAGCGTCTCTTTGTAAACACAATGAAGTCGACTTTTCAAAGTAACAAGACATTTACTCAACACACACATACTACACTAGGTATCTTATCTGCAAAATCAACTGTACCATGCTGCCAATGTTGTGGTCAATGGTCCACAATGGTAGTTGTCAATGGTCGAGGCATTAAGCTAAATAAAAAAATACAGAAGAAAAGGAATTCGTAGAAAGGTTATTTCCACGAGAAATGTTTTTTTAATTGTGTCCAATAGGGTTGATCATACCTACATTAGGAGGGTGTTAAACGTAAAACTTTAAATCCATGATTCTTGGTGATGTCTATAACATATTCAGATTTAACAATAATTGAAATTCTAGTACTTAACCATTTTTTAAATAATTCTGTTTTAAAAATTATATTATTCTCCATAAGAAATTCTTGGATTAAGAATTAAGTACAATTACGATTTGGGTTTTTTTTCGTACCAACTGGGAATGATATGGGACGTCATCTAAAAACTGTCTCGTACATCCTTTGCAGATAAAGGTCTCATATAAAAAATAAATAGTTCTTGTTATCTCGTCTATACTGAGTGAAGATAATCCATTTCCTATTTTTATAAATAGCTGGATTTCATGATTCTTCGTCTTTTATCGATTGTCTTAAATCCGTTGGATTTTAACAATCTCCATACAGCAGTTTTTTAATAGTCTTAATATTGTTTTTCTTTCAAAACTAAAATTAATTATTTATTTAAAATAAGAAAATTATTTACAACGGACATATTACAAATCTTTGCATCGGTTTAAAAATCTGTAATGTGGAACGAGATTATCCAGAATCTTTTCGTAGAATAGAATAGAAATATGTTTTATTGTCATTGAAAAGTGTACAATTTTATAGCCAAACCTTACAAAGAGTCAGAAAAATTAACAAATTTACTAAAATTACATAAATCGTCAATATAAAAAAATAATGAAGTAAAACAAAAACAATATATTGCAAAATTTAAATAAATTGCAAATTGCATAAACAACCTTAGGAACTAATAAGTTAAGCTGCTGCATACGATACAAATACAGATAAAAATACTACTTGTACATAAGGGTACTATAATTTCTTAGTTATTCAGTAAGAAACTCTTCTACTGACTAATAATATGGTCTTTAAGATAGATAGGCTTTTGTCATTTTACGGAACTTGGGGAAAGATGTTGCAAAATTAATGTAGAGCTAAATGTCATTAATCCATTATATTAATGATAGCCCATTATATCTATCAATTGTGTAAAAGTGATCTCCTGTTGCAATTAAAAGAAAGGAAAGAATTTTGTGTCACTAACCCTACCCAATAAGTCCCTACGAAGTAGAGGACGACCACGAAGAAGATGGATTGATGATGTGGAAGAAGACCTAAAGATTCTAAGGGTCAGAAGATGGAGGGAAGTGGCCAGGAATCGACAGGAGTGGCGACTTCTTTGCGAGCAGGCCAAGATCCACAACGGATTGTCGAGCCACTTATGATGATGATGAACCCTACCTAATGCTACCTTGCTACATTTCACTATCCCTAAACACAACTATCCCCAACTGTGTTATCGCCTGTGTGTTTTCCCCAACTTTGGTTAACGTATACTCAGAAATAATTTTTAACGAAGCCTTGGAAGGGCAATGTGGAGTTCGAATCGGGGGAGAAACTATTAACATCAGATATGCAGACGACACCGCGATCATCGCTGAAAGTATCGAAGATCTTCAATTCCTTATAGATCGAGTCACTAGAGAATGCTAAAATAACGGACTTGGCATAAATACAACAAAGACGAAGTTACTTGTGGTTAGCTAACAAGACGTGGGCCCTATGCATCTAATTGTCAATAATGAACCTTTAACAAAAGTTAACCATTTTAAACGAAACACTAAATCCCGATGAAGAAATTAAAACTCATATAGAAATTGCAAGAGGAGCAATAGGCCAAGGCGAAGGTGACTTAATCAAGATGATAAAAAAAAGCTTGAATATCTCAGACAAATAATGACAGGTAGCAGATACAGGATGCTGCAGTTAATACTCAACGGAAAAATCGACGGAAAAAGTGGAATTGGTAGGAAGAAATATTCATGGCTCCGAAACCTTCGTCAATGGACTGGCTTATCAGCAGATCAACTGTTGCATGCCGCACGTACTGTTGCATGCCACGCCTAACATTTGGGCACGGTACTTAAAGAAGGAGAAGAAACAAAACTAACGTAAGAAGTTTTACATTCCACGTGGCACATTTATAAGCACAATTATTATCAGGGCCCATATTCTTGAATTTCAGGGAGTAGAAATGGTAAGAGAAAGTGACGTAAAAGTAGGCGTGGCTCCCTAAAACCGAAAATGCTGTATTCTTGAAAAAAATTCTCTCAATCTTTGAGAGAAATGTCACTCCCCAAGGGAGTAATAATTTCTACTGGTAGTATGTAAGAGAAATTGAAAATGGGGGTGAAAATAACAATACATAACCTTAAAAAAGCGGAGAGAAGTCTCAAAACCGTTTATTTTATTTCTATATCTGCTTTCTTCAATATCCATGTTTCGAATACCTAATATTATGTGGCTATGGGAAAAATTAGAGCTCTTACCAGCTTTTACTTTGTTTGCATAGTTATGGTTAAATTTTTCCAAATTGTTATGTTTCATCATATTCATAGCTGTTTTTGTGATAGTAAGTCTTCTATGCATCTCTCTGTCACATAATATAATCTTTTCTGTCTGAAATATTTTAGCTGATCCAATTGTATCGAACTCTGGTTTTTAATTACAATTTAGAGAGGTTTTTTTATTGAGAGTTCCCAATGTCAGATTTTGTTGTTTTACACTGAAAGTCCACTGATTGAAGTTTACACTTCAATCCACATGTAGATGTTATAATGTAACTTCTATAAATATGCAGATTTATGGATAAATTTCTATCTATCTCCATATCTAAGTATGGAATAATGTCTATTAGATATCCATACAAAGCTATTCCAACAAGTCTGAATTATAGTGACTTCGAAGTAAATATTGGGAAGTCCTTCAATAACTAATATTTACGAATTACAAATGGTAACAACTCTATAACGTTTAGTGAAGATGTCACACATATAGTTTGTCATAAAATGGTAATTGTTTTAGTTCCATTAGTGTAACAATTCGAGTTATTTCATTTTGTAACTGATTTTTTTCCTAAGCGTTTTATTTTCTTAGTTGCAAACAGTTATATTTCTAAATTTTACACTTCAGAGTTAGCTTTGAATGTTAAAAAATTCAAAGACTGAATGTCCAAGGACAGGTGATGGAAGAAATATGTTTGCAAGAACAAGAAGGCATATATGTATATTCTTTTCCTGTAATGGAATCTCATTCATTACTGCTGAGCTCGCACACAGAGAATATATTTACAGGGGGGCTTGAACTTATCTGAAATGTATCGGTTGTATCTAAAGCAGTGCACAGAAAATAATTGTCAGTCTATTAAAGAGCATTTATATGGAAATATTTTTCAACATCAATACTCAAAACTGTAGTATGTATGTTGTTTTGACTTGTTAGCAGTTCAGGTTGTTCCAAACGAAGACAGAAGTGACGTTTTTTTATAAAAGAGGGCTTGCCTGTTACAATTACACAATTTACGATATACATAATAAACAAGGATATTGTTTTTTATGGCACGACAGGTAGTTTGTAGGGGTGTTAACAAAATAGGTGGTTGTTTGTTAAAATATTTGAGGGATCATGTTATAGTAAAATGTCATATTTGATTTTATTTATTCAGTTAAGCTCATTTGTACCTTTCGGCATTGGGCTCAAAAACGTCATATTTTACTCAGATAACTGCACTGGGCAAAATAAAAATAAATTTATATGGGCTCTTTAATCATACATTGTCTTAAATACACATATTAAAGCATTACTCGTAAGTTCTTTGTGGTAGGACACATCCAAAACTAGGGCGATACAATGCATGCTCTTATAGAATGTGAAAAATAAAATGCTCTGAAAGTAGGACCACTCTATGTGCCTTCACAACTAACACCTATATTAAATTCGGCAAATAAAACTGGAAACCCCTATATTACTATTGAATTTCGAGATTTCATGGATATTAAAGCTTTAGTTAAAAACGCAGCTAACTACACCAAAAATAACAGCGGGGAAACAATGAAATGGAATGATGTGCATATTGTTAAAGTACAAAAATTAGCCCCCTACACAATTTTATACAAAAAAATCATTTTTTGAGAAGAAATTCCAAAGTATAAATGTTGACTGGAGAACAAGAGGATAGCGAGCACATATTGATATCAGACTTCTCATATATGCTGATCAGTTATAATCAACGTATAATTTTATTATCGATAAATAAATATCGTCGCATCAAAGCAACAGTAGGGTATGTCATATCCTACTGTTGCAGGAGTGCACCGATCAACCAGTTAAGTGATATTGGACCGATGTGATGTGTGTGTATATACGCATATATGGTGCAATCATGCAACAGTAGGATATGACATCCTACTGTTGCTTTAAGGCGACAATATGTAAGTGGGTGTACAGATATTCCAGCCCTCATAAAATTCTTTTTTATACATACAAAAGTGTATGATCTCTCATTTTTTTTTTGGTTTAACATGAGGCCAAGTTATAATCATATTTTTGTGCTATTAAAATCATCTTTTGTATTATTTTATCCTGCTGTATAACAAAATTATTTTAAATAAAATAGATTAAAAAAATATGAATTTAATTTGTTGGTTACTTATTTATTCTACAAAGTTAGGTAGGTATAGTTTTATATATATTTAAAAAAAACAACCAATAGAGACACTGAATAACAAACAAAACATGTAACTTTAGTGAGACTAGGAGAAATCTTTGTCAACGTTGTGTACATACAGAAAGAGAAAATAAAGGCTGGCTTAATCTTAAACACAGTTTAATCAGTGGCGTAACTAGTCTGGCTGCGCCCCAATGCAAGTATTCCCCGTGCGCCCCTAATCGTAGACTCATTCTCCCCCTCCCCATAACCGGGAGTTTTGCTTCAAAATATTTCTTTGCTAAAAATTTTCCAGAATCAGTTTTTTGCGCCCCAATGCACCGCATTGGTTGCATTGGCGTTAGTTACGCCACTGAGTTTAATGTTGAGTTTAAGAAACCTTGACAAAGAAATAAAACTGGTAAACAATAATACTACTATCACAGCATGTATATGCAAAGCAACTGAAAGCCACAATCAAAACAACTAGCAGAGAGATCTATTTAGGAAAATACTCAGATACTCTACAGAAAAACTGTTTCTTTTTTGTTTGTCGAAGTCGAAAAATGGAAAAATCATTTAATGTAAACAAAAACAAATGATCAGGTTGACAGTGACAGTTGACGGTATCATGTCATTTGCCAATATTTAACTTTTGTGATTGGTTCAAATTTTCAACAACAATCCGGCAACACTGTTCGCAGTTTCTCTCATTCCTTTCTACTCCCTCGATTCAAGAATACAGCTTTTTAAAATCGAGAGAAATTATGAAGGAGTAGAAAAGTGAGTTAGCGTAGTGGGGAGTAAAATTTTCTCTCGATTCAAGAATAAGCGCACAGACTTAAATTCGGAAATGCTTCCTAACCTCAACATCTTTTTAAAATTAATGATGTAACAACTGATACATGTGAACATTGCGGGAAAAAGGAAATCTTAAACCATTTTTAGAGTGTTTAAAGCATATATGGATGCTTCAGAAGTCAAACGGTGTAAGTCACAGTCTCCCTAAAAATGACTTATGAGATGCAACACATATTACATACTATAATATTATATGTGTTACATATATTATATAATAATATTATAATTTCCTTATTTGTATTTATCAATATATTACCCATATTATGATAAATAAAGACGGTTTATTTGTTTTTAATAACTACGTACTTATATTTCTGTAACTACTTTCAGAAACATCTTAGTATCTCATTTTAAACACTTATTGACTTACACCAATTGGCTTCTGAGGCATCGATATGTAGATCGATCGAAAACCTTATTTTATAATCTTTTTAACATTATTTATTATTGACGTCTGCTGTACTTGTCGTTTTATTTCCAATAAAAATATTTCAAATACATCCTTGAATTTATTTTCCTTGCAGATACCAGTCAGGAGTTGTGAAGTCTGAATACGGCAACGAAAGAATACACCTCAACGCCGATGTTGACTTAAATAGTAACGGACCTGTCGTAAGAGGTTCGGCTGTCGTGGGCTATCAAGGATGGTTGGCTGGTTACCAGGCTGCCTTTGACGTTCAAAACTCAAAATTGGCCAAGAGCAATTTTGCATTAGGATTTTCAACATCAGACTTTGTTCTCCATACATGTGTGTAAGTATATAGTCTAAGCACAAACTATGGCCATACTACGAATATATGCGGATGTATTTATTGATTTTCATTCGCGTATTGATACCTCTATGGAAGGTTGTTACTGCATCTTTTGCGCGCCCGACCGATACTTCTTCTACCGATTGGTGATTTATCTCTTGCTATTTTGAATACTTTCTGCTTCCCCATTCTGCTTACGTGGTTATTCCATTCTTTTTTTTTTCATTTAGTGTCCATTCGTTTGTACACTGAACGTTACATTTTCTTCTAATGTTTTCACTACTCTTTTATGTTTCGTGTATTTTCGTATTTCCTGTAACTCTTCTCAGTACTGTCATCTCTGATGTTTCCAGTAGTCTTTGTGTTGTGGCTGTATCGGGACTTGTTTCTGATGCTTAATAGACAAGGCGAAAACGGCGGGTTCGAAGGGAAAAATATTCCCATGAGATATTTTTGCATAATCACATTCGTGAGACATCCCAGAATAAGGTTCAAGAAGTCGACCACGTGAAAAGTGGGCCAATTTTTTTTAACAATTCTTTTTTAATCAAATTGCAAGAATCATTATTTTGGCCCGAACAATTTTTTCTTTAATTTTTTGGACCATTCTGGACAAAAAAGGTCTCTTATAATTTTTCTCTAAAGTTGATTGTTTTCGACTTATAAGCAATTTAAAATTGAAAAAAAGAAAAATGGCGATTTTCAAGGCTTAATAACTCGGTTAAAAGTTATTATGAAAGTCAATATATGACTAAATTAAAGTTTAAAGCCCCCCCTACAAGATCCTGAAGAAATTTTTGTCATGATTTTATTACTAAGCTGTTATTTTTAAGTAATAATAATAAGCGCCATGCACGTGTGCGGGGCTGTAAATGCTGAGTGCGAGAGAGAAGCCATTCCAGTAGTCTAATTTTGCATCTTACTCGCACTCACATTTACAGCACCGTCAATACGATCTAACCACTCATTGTTATTAATTAAAAATAACAGCTTAGTAGTAAATTAATGACACATATTTCTTTAAGATCATGTAACGGCGACTTTAAGCTTTGATTTAGTCACTTTCTGACTTTCAAAATAATAATTTTTGACCGAGTTATTAAGTCTTAAAAATGGCCATTTTCGCGTTTTTCAAATTTTAACTTGCTTATAACTCGAAAAAGATCAACTTTAGAGAAAAATTATAAGAGACCTTTTTTGTCCAGAATGGTCCAAAAAACCTAAAAAAAATAGTCCCGGCCAAAAATATTGATTTTTGCAATTTGATTAAAAAAAAAATTGTTAAAAAAAATTGGCCCACTTTTCTCGTGGGCGACTTTTGAACCTTATTCTGGGATGTCTCACGAATGTGATTATGCAAAAATATCTCATGGGAATATTTTTCCCAACGAACCCGCCGTTTCCGCCTTGTCTAGAAATATGTCATTATTAGTCTTACACTGGCTTTATAAATTTTTGACTTCATCTCAGTGTTAATACAGGGTGAGTCATGAGGAACTGTACATACTCCTACCTCGTATAGAGGCTCCTATGGGGAATAACAAATGACCATTAAAAAGTGTCTGCTCCCATTGTTTAATAATATACAGGGCGAGTTTCGCATTTTGACAGAAATTTGTATTCGTCATAATTTTTGAACGGTCAGATCGATGTGTCTCTTATTTTGGCCAATCGTTACACTATTACCACCTAATCAACTAATTTATTCAAACTAGAGAAAAATCAGGTCCGGCTTTAAAAAAATTAGTTCGTTTGGGTCTTAGAAAAAATTTCACCCTGTATACGCTTTTTGAAAACTCTAATATGAATTTTACAAATTAAACAAATAGGCAATTAAAATGGCATATTTATTTTTTTCCGCACACGATGACTTAATTTTTTATAAAAAAATCAAATTTCATTATGAATTAAAAGTTTGGTAAAGTGAACCATAGATTTAAAAAAAATAACTTTTATTACAAAAATTAATTTTTTTTGCACAAATAAGTAATTTATGTTACCATCCAATCAACTGATTTATTCAAACTAGAGAAAAATCAGGTCCGGATTTAAAAAATTAGTTCGTTTTGGTCTTAGACAAAATTTCACCCTGTATACGCTTTTTGAAAACTCTAATATGAATTTTACAAATAAGACAAATAGGCAATTAAAATGGCATATTTATTTTTTTCCCCACACGATTACTTAATTTTTTATTAAAAAATCAAATTTGTCAAAATCGGAATTTTCTAAAAATGAAAAAAAATTAACTCACGGTTTAACTCGCTACAACTCTGTTCCATTTTAATATTTTTTTTCTGAAATTTTTACAGCACATACCTCTTACCATTATGAAGACTATGAAAATTGTTGTAGACTTTCAGTCTTCTTCTTGTAAAAGTTGCAAACTTGTAAATCACAAAAATTAGGTGGAAAAATTTAAAATTTACGTCTATCGTTTGATCACGTCTATGTTAAACTATAGAGTCCAAAAGAAGTGTTATGGGAAGTTTTAGATCTAGACGTGTTATAGAAAAAAAAAATGGTAAAACTTTTAATTTTAAGAAAAACGTTGTTTTTGTAAATTAATTTTTGTAAAAAAAGTTAATTTTTTTAAATCTATGCAAAAACTTTGCCAAACTTTTTATGCATAGTCAAATTTGATTTTTTAATAAAAAAATAAGTAATCGTGTGGGGAAAAAATAAATATGCCATTTTAATTGCCTATTTGTCTTATTTGTAAAATTCATATTCGAGTTTTCAAAAAACGTATACAAGGTGAAATTTTTTCTAAGACCCAAACAAACTAATTTTTTAAATCCGGGCCTGATTTTTTTCTAGTTTGAATAAATCAGTTGATTGGGTGATAACATAAATTAAATATTTGTTCAAAAAAAATTCATTTTTGTTATAAAAGTTATTTTTTTTAAATCTATGGTTCACTTTACCAATCTTTTAATTATTCATAGTCAAATTTGATTTTTTTTATAAAAAATTAAGTAATCGTGTGGGGAAAAAATAAATGTGCCATTTTAATTGCCTATTTGTCTAATTTGTAAGAATCATATTAGAGTTTTCAAATAATATTATAAATTTTTTGGTAATGTTCACATCCTTTATAATTTGCGGGGTGATACCCACCACATAATGCACATTTTGCTGGAGTTTCTCTAGTCTTCTTACAAGTTGTGGTATTATGGGCTTCTCCGCATTTGACGCAGACAAATGGTTTATTGCAATATGACTTGGAGTGACCGTATAATTGGCATCTCATGCATTGTATTATGTGATTTTTGGTTGTTCCGGAAGGTTCAATTTCAATAACTCTATTCTGTAGCCCCCTTAAGTTATAAATATCTTTGTTATTTGCTGCCGGTTCGAGATCCACAAAGAACAAATTAAGTGGCTTTTTAGTAATTCTGTGTTGTGCATTTATTATATTTCGAACTTTATGACCCAGTTTTAGGAGTTCGCTTTTATGTCCTCGGTGTTAGTAGAGTGGTGAAGGTATTTTATTACAACTCTATAGGCTCGATCCTGTTTTAACTGATATGTGTGGTGATAAATGTTATGTTCATTAAAGTATCTAACCATTTTTCTATATGTATCTAGCGTGCCACAACTTAATTTTACGACATTATTAGTTAAACTTTTTGTATGATATTCTTCCCTTTCTGCTACATCCTTAATTTTTTGTACCATTTTTTGATAGTCTTGTACACCGTGTATGAAAATTGGTGGAGGGTTTGCTGTGTTGTTCTCCTTGGGAGGGATAACTTCATTTTCTAGCGCTTCAAATCTATTTTCTGTTACAATAATATTTGTACTGTTTGAATTATTATTGTCTGTTGTTTTTCTGATTTTTCTTCTTTTTGTGCTTCTAATTTCTTGCCAATCGTTGCCGCTAGCTGGTTCGTTGTTTTCTTCCTCTTCTTCACTGGTGGATGGCAATCGTTGTAATTGATAATTTGAAGCAGAACTATGATATGTGATCGGCACTAGTGGAATTTGTGTCTGTGGTAGTGGAGGGTACAAGTTAGGTGGCATTGGTTTAGTTGGTGCTGGTTGCGACATCGATATTAGATATGGCGTGGTTTGTATTATTTCATGGCTATTTGCCCTTGGCTATTTCATGGCTATTTCATACATTCATGGCTAGTTGCCCTTGTGTGTTGACTTGTTGATACATTTGTGGGTTGGTTATTGAATTATTACTAAACTCTGTATTTATCCCGGATGGAAACATATTTTGAAAAATATATTTATCATCATTTGCGTACCTGTTTATTAGTTTTCCCGGACTGGGCTTGACACAGTCTCGAACAGGGTGTTTTTGCTGTACTAAATTACTTCGATATGTCGATACAAGAATGGACTGAACAAATTTTATCTACGTTAAATAATCTGTGGTTAAATCACAAAATTCGAAGAGAAACTTTGAATTATGTATTTAAACTTTGACAGTTATTTTGACAATAAGTTGGAAGTGACAGAAAAAGGTATGTCGGTGATTATACTCATTTATAAAATTTATTTTAGTTGTTGATAGATTTTTTTATGGCATAGACTTGGGTGTCAATTAGCCAGATGGCGCTATAATAAAACAATGATTACGTATTATCTATACGACTATAATAATCTGTACAATTTATACGACTTTAGAAATCAAAGAACATACCTTTTTATGAATGCAATAAACACGATTGATTTGTTTTTATACCAAATTGCAAATAAAAGGGTTATACTGCAATAACCTTTTCATATTTGGCTGGTTACGATTCTGACAACTGTCAGATTTAACTAAAATGTCATGTAATTATTATCTACCTCTACATTCTTAAAATCATATATTATGACGTCAAAATTAATGAAACACTGAAAGACTGAGAAGAACTTTAGATTTTAGTCGTATGGATATGTAATAGGTAAATCATTTTTTCCGATTATAGCGCCATCTACCAACAACTAGAATAAATGTTGTAAATGTGTATAATCACGGACATACCTTTTTTTCTGTCACTTGTGACGCACTGAAAAAAGCCTGTGAGAAGCACCATAATATCACTTGTGTATTTCGGCTGCTATAATGCGGCATTCCCGATTACAACTTTTTAACCGGATGTAATATAAAAACCGGAAGTACATATATATTTGTTGTCTTCTTGCTAAGACGCGTCAAATAATATATCGCTTGTACTATTTCGGTGTCATATGTACTATAATTCAAGGTTTTCACATTTTAATTTTGTGAAGTAGGTGAAAATAATATTTTACGTCAGTCTCGCTGTTTAATTGTCACATCTCGTAGGTACAATATAATATGGTACATACGCGCTGCAAAACCTATTGCGATATCTTGTTGATTTTTGCATTTTTTTAAAATTATTTTTTTATTGGAACACTAGTACCTAAAGGGCATATATTAGTTTGTTAGGCATTTTTTAAAATTAATGTTATTCTAATATTTAGTGAACATGACAGTAACGACGGCCAAACGTTTGGCGGTTCCATCTACCAAAAAATCAACCCCAAATTGGAAACAGCCATCAACTTGTCTTGGGCAGCTAGCGGAGAAAAGACCGACTTCGGTTTGGGCTGCAAGTATGACTTGGACGCCGACGCATCTCTTCGCGCTAAGATTAACAACGCCAGTCAAATCGGTTTAGGATACCAACAAAAACTACGTGATGGTAAGTTAAAATCATGTTATTTGCTATTTTCATTGTATGTGTTCATACAGTGATGAGTGCGGTAATAACTGACAAAATAACTTTAAAGGCGAGAAACATAATGCGTTGTGTAATAAAAAGAGATGGAACTTGTAGAGATGGGAAATTATCAATAGAAACCTATAAAATTACATTATATTAATAGTTTTCCACTTTTAGACGTATCGGTGGAGTTTGGAAACTACCATTGTGACAGTGATAGTTGACTTACTTCTCCAATACGTCTGAAGGTGGGAAACTTAGTGCACTCATCACTGTATATTCAGGCATAATTGCCTGTGTTTCGATAATTTGAAAGTAGAGTTATTTATCTAGTAAGTGTTATATTATATATTATTACTTTTAGTAACTTTTTTGTTTAAGTTATGATTTTAAATCTGCTTGCTGTCTTTACAGAGCACTTAGGAAAAAATCGATCAATTTTTAAATACAGCACCTGCAACTTTTTGCATAGTGTTCTAGGTGACGTCAAGAAAAAAATCTACAATAGAAAAATGGGTTTAAATGCATAATTGCAATTACAGTGCATAAAATGCATCAAAAAGTGCATAAACATCTAAAAATCACTATTTTAAGAGCCAAATTTTGTGACTCAGGGGTTCTTAGGGCCGCTGAACATGAATATGCCAGAACTGACTTCCAGAACACCTGGTGTCCAGGGTTAATAGTAAGGCATGTGGAGCTTCGACGGTTTTCGGCACTAAACTGATGCAAACAGATTATTCGGGGGATTTTTGGGGCCGTTGAACACGAATATGTCATCAGAACCGAGCACTGAAATACCTGATGCTCAGGATCACTGCTGAGGCACGTGATCTTCTGGAGTTTTGAAAGTTTACACACTAATTTGATGCAAACGATTTCTGGCAAGTTTTTGGGGTTGTTAAACATGAATATAACATCAGAATCCACCCTCGGAGCACCTAGTGCCCAGGGTGACTGCTATACACGTATCGGGCAACAAGTGCACTGAGGGGTCGGTTCTGATAGCGTGTTCATGTTCAGCAACCTCAAAAACACTCAATAATTTTTTAATCAATTTAGTACCGAAAACACTCGAAAACCCTGAAGATGACGTGCCTTAGCAGTGATTCTGGGTAGCAGGTGCTCAGGAGGTTGATTCTGATTACATATTCGTGTTCAGCAACCCCCAAAACCCCGTGTAATCTGTTTGCTTCAATTTAATGTCGAAATCCGCCCAAACTCTAGAAGATGATGTGCCTTAGCAGTGATTCTAGGGCCCCGGAAGTCGGTTCTGATGGTATACTCATGTTCAGCGACCCCAAAAAAAACCCGACAACAAAATCTGGCACTAATATACTGATCTTGACACGTTTATGCACTTTTGGATGCATGTCTACCAAGGGATGTGGTGTATAACCTGTATTATTATTACAGTGCCGGCAAAAAATCTTTAAAAAGTGAATATAAGTATAAGTTAACTAAATTGTAAAGCGGTAACGATGAATTTCATTTGGGATGTTAATTAGGGGGTAATTTTCACGATTTTTTACAAAAAAAAAGTGGCTAACTTTATTTTAAGTAACTTGCGTAGTTTTGATGTTAAAAACTTTTTAACACTTTAAAAAAGTTTTGATGAGTTTGAGGTGCCGAAGAAGAAACAAGTGACGGCCGTAGCTCAGCGGATAAGATACTGGCATATCTAGACGGACCAAGAGTTAGATTCTCGGCACGTAATTTTCAATTTCAAAAAATTATACTAGTCGTGTTTCGGAGGAGACATCAAGCCGTCGATCCCCTTGGCAATACGATATTATTATTATTATATAGTCGTAAGAAATCCTAACGGAAAAATTGGACACCAAGTATGACTAAAATCGGCGCACACTTGAACTATAACCCTAAACAAAATTAGGAGCGTTATAAAAACTTCGACGGATCGTGCTACCCAAATGTGTAAAGCCGGAGGAAGAATTTAAAAATCTAGAAAAGCCGTTAGTCGACAAAGATTTCTTGCTGCCTATTAAAAATGACGGATCAAATCGGGAAAATGTTGGCAGAACATTGTGCTTCAAAATAACGAAACAGACCAAAAAAATTTTAAGTCAGCCAAAGATACAAGAAAACAACGATGCTATAAATGATACTCATATTCGACAAGCACTTTTAGTTATGAAAGGTTGTTATAATATTTACTGCATCACTTTTGGGAGTATCTATCACAGTCTCAGACGAAATATCAGGATAAAGCAATTCCATACCACCGTTTAAGGTACGTACCCATACAAGGGTGAACCCCACTCCATGTTTCAGCTCCACATAGTGGATACGTTGGTGAACCCCGCTCGGCGCTCACCCTCTTCGATTCAACCGGTTGGCGGTTTATATGTAGGGGAGCGCATGTCGTATCCGTTTGTGCTGATACACGGAGCGGGGTTCACCCTTGTATGGATACGTACCTTAATACTCTCGGAAAACTATATTACTGCTTCATAACGTGTTTTCATACAGTTCATTCCTTCATGAAATATACATTTTTCCTTAATTGTACTAAAGTTATGGACTTTACAGTAACCGCCACACTAGTAGACACACGGGTACATTGAGCTAATACAGTCATGGGCTCTTAACTTATTTTACTGTTCACTTTTTTTTGTTATTGCTTTATTCATTGCTAATTTACCTTTACTTATTGAAGCTATACTTCTTTACAATTGAGAGTGACATTTTATAATTCTGGGCGCATGCGCACACAGACAGTATGTAGTTCGTTGCTAATCTTTCAAGTTATGTATGTACAGCGCAAATAAGTCATTAAAACAATATATTATTGTTTTTCGTAAATGTATTATTTATTATAATTTTTGTGTCTTTGGATTTCTCTTCCTCGGGAGTAAGATAATTAGTCCTGTCGCCAGGGGGGGTACAACGGCCTTCTTAATTCAGATGGACTTACACCCAAGTTTTTTTTATGTATTTTGGCCCGTAGAACACGAATTTTTTGGGTAACAGTTGATCCGGATGTCGATAAGATTGTTATAAACAAAGAACTTGAGGAATTACATAACAGCGATTTCTCGAAAAACAAAACATTTTTTTGTATTTTTTGGGTCATTCTAACCAAAAAATGTTCCTTCAAGTTTTTTCGTAGGATGCATAGTTTTCGAGATAAACGCGGTTGAACTTTCAAAAAATCGAAAAATTGCAATTTTTGAACCCGAATAACTTTTGATTAAAAAATAAAATAGCAATTCTGCTTACCGCCTTTAAAAGTTTGAGTCAAATTATATCTGTTTTGAATATTTGCATTGATAAAAATTTATTTTTTGATTGATAAAAAAAGCTGTAAACACATAGTGTTTCCCGTGCCTAATACATGCGTTTTAATGCATGCTACATAGAAATAGCCCCGCTTGCACTTCTACCTCTGCTACCTACTCGTTCGATTTTAAATGAGAAATCATTGAAAACATCACTCAAGCACTAGCTGTTTATAGCTTTGTTTAACAATAAAATAATAAATATTTGGCAATACAAATAATTAAAACCGATAAAATTTGACTTGAACTTTCAAATGCGGTAAGCAGAATTGCTATTTTATTTTTTAATCAAAAGTTATTCGGGTTCAAAAATTGCAATTTTTCGATTTTTTGAAATTTCAACCGCGTTTACCTCGAAAACTATGCATCCTACGAAAAAATTTGTAGAAACTTTTTTTGGTTAGAATGGCCCAAACAATACAAAAAAATGTTTTGTTTTGCGAGAAATCGCTGTTATGTGATTCCTCAACTTCTTGGTTTATAACAATCTTATCGACATCCGGATCAACTGTTACCCAAAAAATTCGTGTTCTACAGGTCAAAATACATAAAAAAATCTTGGGTAAGTCCATCTGAATACAGGAGGCCGTTGTACCCCCCCTGGCGACAGGACTAAATAAAATATCTATTATAACATTTTTATACTTCACTTGATCTATTTGTCACCGTGATGTGTAATTATATCCGAGACGTTACGTACACGGGGCTTGATAGCTTGGTTGGTAGAACATTGGACCAGAGATCGAGAGGTCCCGGGTTCAAATCCCGGACGAATCATATTCTTTTTTTTTGTATTGTTTTAATAAAATTTTTTTGAGTAGTGGTAGGTAAGAAAGTTAGTTTAATGTTTAAATAAAATACAAATAAATTGTTAAGTATATTTATTTCGATGAAATTATATAATAGAAGTATAACTTCTTACGTGCGTACAAAGTACACACACATTCTTTTTATTGCTAATTGTTTACTTTATGTCTAGTGAAAATTACATGACAGAAAATGTATAGAAACCGACTATAAACATAGACAGTTAACAGTTTATAGAACAGTAGTTGTATAAGTTATTTTAAAGCAGAGTAACAATTTATATTTTTGAAGTTATACTTATTTACGATTGAGAGTGAAATTTTATAATTATGGACGCATGCGCAATCAGACAGTATATCCGAGACGTCACGTACACGGGGCTTGATAGCTTGGTTGGTAGAGCATTGGACCAGAGATCGAGAAGTCCCGGGTTCAAATCCCGGACGATTTATACTTTTTTTTTTCTTATTTTTGGTATTGTTTTATCCGACGCCCTGAAAGGCACTAAGGATTATGAGAAAGAGTATTGTTTTAATAAAAAAATTTTGAAAGTGGTAGGTAAGAAAGTTAGTTTAATATTTAAGGGGGGGTATGGTTTGAAATCAACATATCAAGCACATTTTTGTGAATTTTTTCGACGCTATGGTAGAATTATTTTATTTTTAAATTAAATAAACATATTATGTACAATTCAAAGAATATTAAAAAAAATAAATCCAAAATATTGAAAAATAAGCCATTGGCGACAAATTTTGGCAGGCAGCTCAAAAGAAATTGATTTTGCGGTGGACATCAGAACTCATCACTGGATCATACGAAACAAAAAATTTAAAAAGATTTAATTAGCTTATGAGTTTCACGAGGTAACAACGTCGAGTTTTTTATTTTTAATGATTTTTGAATTTTTTTTATCACTCAGAAGTCAAAAATACGAAATTTTTGATAAAAATTGTGTGAAAACCAACAGATTTAATATTGTTGAACAAAAAATAAGCACAAAACGAAAAATATCTCGACGTTGTTACCTCAGGAAATGTCTAAAGAAAATCTATGCAAAATTTCAGGTAGATCGGTCAATAGTTTTTCAGTTACAATGTCCACCGCATTTGAAAAAGCAGTTTTGAGAAAAATGAGTTTAAAGTTTTGACAACTGCATCTTCATCTTCTTATTTGTCTGCCAAATCGTAAAGTGATGAACATTGGAATATGTTTTTTGAATTGCGGAGTAATCTACAAAAGAGAAGGCGAACAGTTGTTTAACGTTTCTCACTACGCTCAAGCGTGCTGGCGCGAAGCCGCGGCAAAGCGAGTCGAAGGTAGGGATATTCAACACCCTGTATCGCTGGTAATTTTACTCCGATTATTTTGAAATTTTCAGAGAGTATTCTTGAAAGTATGCACTTTTATTTGAAATAAAAAAAATTAATTATTTCAAACCATACCCCCCTTAAATAAAATACAAATAAACTGTTAAGTATATTTATTTCGTTGAAATTATATAATAGAAGTATAACTTCTTACGTGCGTACAAAGTACACACACATTCTTTTTTTTTATGGAAAAACAATAATTTTGAATAGTTTCATGAGTCACATGACATGACAGACATGAAAGTCACAGGTGAGAACGGGCCGATTTGCCCAAGCCTAGCAATTAGGTACCCGTGTGTCAACTAGCATGGCGCTTACTGTGCATTCTAAATATTTCTCATGGATTTTATAGTAATTTTAATAAATGCTCAATAACTTGTCACATTTACCTATTGTATTGCTGATTTTAAATAATCACGTTCACATGAAGTAAATATCTATTTATATGAAGCGTTTGTTTCAGGTGTAACTCTAACTTTGTCTACCCTCATCGACGGCAAGAACTTCAATCAAGGTGGTCACAAGATTGGTTTGGCCTTGGACCTGGAGGCTTAAATATGTTATTACATCTTGTTCCACAAATACATATTAGCGCCCATTTAATATATTTAAGAATCCTGTATTGTAGATAATAATTATTTAAACGGGACTTTAGTGTTATACTTTATTACTCCCGTTGTGTTTATTTCAGTTGCTCCTCCCAATTACTCCTTTTTTACACGCTATACGTATATATTGTTTTTATTATTAAACTCTGAAAGGCGCGCTTTTCTGGATATTTTCAAAGATTGATGTCAAGTTAGGAGCATATGCATTTTATGTCAAAAAATTAGATTGGGATTGTGGGTCTTAGATGGCTACAATCCGCTTTGTGTAGTTTTGCAATTTTGCAAAAAATTGCGAATTTTGCAGTAAATGTGGATTTAATAATAAAAACATTTCTTCTCTCCCAACGTGTTATTGTTGGTCTGTGGGGGAGTATCAAGTTTGACCTGTTTATTGTATGTCAAGCAGAGAAGAAGAAAGCTTCTAATGGTTCCAGTCTTTTTTTTATTTTAGTTGAAAGTTTTGTTTCAAATTGATTGTTCCGGAAAATAATATTGTACACAAAATGATTCAATATAAGATTTTAAAACTAGTTTTATTCAATAAATCCTAACCACATTATTCCATTAAAAAAATATATAAAATACACTCGTCACAAAAAGTATCGTATAAATGTATTAAGTCTAGATGTTGTGATTAGTATCTCCTAAATTTTTTTGGAAATGCCAAGGAATGAAACGAAGGAATATGTAACGGTGGTTTATTCCAGTAAAATGAAAAATTAAAGACTAACGCCAAAAAAATGAAAGTAACAATTGTTCAACAAAAATGAACAATACGAATGTACGAAATAAGGAATTTCAAGGACACATTGAACATTTTAGTATCTGGTATTAGCACCTCTGGCTCTAATGACGTCCCTCACTCACTGTGAAAGGTTTTTTTTTATCAGAGACTGTATATGCTCCAAATCCAAATTTTCCCATTCTTCCGTTAAAACATTTCCCAGTTCATCCTGGTTATCTGGAGCGACGGTACGGGCTCTTATATTCCTTTCTAGATAGTTCAAAACATGCTCAATTGGGTTTAGGTCTGGGCTGACTGCTGGCCAATCGAGAACTTAAATACCAACCCTTTGAAAATATTGCATTGTTATTCTAGCAAGGTGCGGGGGAGCGTTGTCTTAATAAGAACGAAGTTATCTCAAATAATTGACATAGTGAACAGGTCAAATAGGGAACTTGCGCATTTTTTTATTACATAATAATGTACAGTTTTGTTTAAAAATGAGATTTCCAAAATATCACACCTCAAAAACTGATAACAGCAATACAAATTTAAAATCTTCTGTGTATTTAAACCATTTCAAACGACCCAAAAAGCGTGCGAACACTTGTGACGTCACATCATTATATTTTATAATTACATTTGTCGTATGTCATTGTAATAATATATCGATGCCTCAGAAGCCAATCGGTGTAGTCAATAAGTGTCAAAATAAGATACTAAGATGTTTCTGAAAGTAGTTCCAGAAAAATAAGTAGTTATTAAAAACAAATAAACCGTCTTTATTTACCATAATATGGCTAATACAGTGTGTCTGCGTAACTTGGAACCATATGGGAAACTTTTTTAATATAAATTTTACGAAAAAAAGTATTCTTCATAAAGTGCTCTGCATAGTCTAAAACCTATGGTGGACTTTTTCGTTTCTGTTTTTTAATTATCGTCTATTGAAAAAAAAAATGGCCCGATTTTCATTGAAAAGTCCCGGATTTCAGGTATTTTTTTCAGCCTTGTCCCGGATTCGACTGAATTGGAGTTGGTCACATTAGATATGGTAGTGAGGAATAATGGGAAACACGTTCGAAAGAGGTGAATTGCGTAGCCACATAGATGTTATCCTGGCATCCAAAAACTACGCTAAAAAGATTACAAATACTTAACGTATGTTACTTTCCCAATGAAACACCCTGTATAACATTGATGTTTTTCTATTCTAACGCTTAATGGTCTTGATGTTTCACCTAAATAAAAATGTTCGCATTCAGAAGGTATTTTATAAATACAATTCTTTGTTCTTTCTTGTTCATTGTTAGGTTTAATTTTAGATAAAATATATCTCAATATTTTCATTTTTTTTTTAATTTTGAATTTATTTCCTACCGTTTTAAGTTTTCCCGATAATTCTTTTATGTGCGGTATTGTTATTTTCCTCGTAGTAGTAGGTATTTCTTGTGAGTGTTATAAAGTTGTTCTGTTCCATTCGGTCTATGCTTCATCATCATCTTGGTGCTACAGCCCTTAGAGGGCATCGACCTTCTCAAGCTTTCTACGCCATTCTCTTCTGTCCTTTGCTTGCATTTCCAGTTGCCGACTCCGATCTTCTAGGCATCTTGTGTTACCGCGTCCATTCACCTCAGCTTTGGTTTACCCCGTCTTCTCATTCCCACGGGTTGCGCTGTTAGAATCTTTTTTATCATGTTCGATTCAGGGGCCCGGCCTACATGTCCTGCCCACTGCAGGCGGATTCGCTTAATTATAGTGGTAATATCTTTTCCACCAAACGTATGCTTGTAGATATTCTGCAGTTCAAAATTATATCTACGCCTCCCTCCTCCATATTCCGTTCTCACAGACCGCTCCGAAAATCTTGCGAAGCACCTTTCTTTCAAATATTGATAGAGCGGATTCATCTGTTTTAGTTAGCGTCCATGACTCTGATCCATATGTAAGAACGGGGATTATCAATGTTCTATACAGCCTCATAAGAGTTTTTTGAGACAGACGTTTGTTAGCTAAGTACTTTGATAGACTATGATAACACCTGTTTGCAATTATTATCCGTCTTTTTATTTCCCCTGATGTGTTATTATTGGGGATTTGGGTTAACTGATGTCCCTAGATATATGAACTCTTTGACCCCTTCGAAGTTTTGGTCATTGATGATTAGATCTGCGTCAACATTTCCAGCTCTTGTGTTTGTGTTAGTCGCCATGAATTTGGTTTTATTTCGATTTATATGTAACCCCATTCGTTATGCTGCTGCTACTAGCCCGGTTAGGATTTCCGCAGTTCTCGCTCTGGTTCTTGTTATAATGTCCACGTCGTCTGCATGTGCTAGAATTTGGAATGATTTATTGAATATTTTTCCCTGCTATCTAAATTAGCGTCTCTTGCGACTTTTTCTAAGGCTACGGCTCCACGGGCGGGAAATTGACGCTAGCAGTAGCAGTAAAATGAACTTAAGGTTCCGCAAAACGGAATGGGAATAGCCGAACTGAACCGACTACGCACAAGCCCTGTAGTCGGTACAGTTCGGCTATCCCTATTCCGTTCCGCGGAACCTTAAATTCATTTTACTGCTACTGCTAGCGTCAATTTCCCGCCCGTGGAGCCGTAGCCTAAGGCTACATTAAAAGTTGACACGCCAGCGCATCTCCCTGCCTTAACCCCCTATGTATTTCAAATGGGGTTGACGAGTCGTTTTGAAATTTTACTTCATCTTCGCCATTGTCACTTTTATCACACATGAGTTTTTTTGGAATTCCTAACTCATTCATAGTGTTTTAAAGACCTGGTCTTGACGACAGATACTGGAAAAAGCGCAAGAGTGTAACATGGATATGTACCATATTTTTGTCGATTTTAAAGCTGCATATGACTTTCATCAGAACAATTAATTTTTATACAAGTAAATCATAATATAAGGATTTAATGATTCCCTTTTTAACCTTGATGTGATTTGATTTGTAATTTGGATATCTATTGGTATATGTTGGTTTTCTATACATTCCAGTCTCGTATCCAGTATCCTTTGAGATTAGAACATCGAGGAAAGTTAGTGTGTTATTATATTTCTATTCCATGCTAAATGTTATTGTCTCTTCTTTGCTGTTTTATTTAGGAATGTGCCCAACAACTCTGATCCATGAGACCATATTGAGAACAAATAAATAATAAAATAAATGTAGTAATGAAACACAGACTTACTCACAATCATTTAATTATACTTTGACGACCGGTTTCGATCTCTACATTATTCAGATCATCTTCAGGTCGGCGTTACAAGTAGTTAAATGCTACAATTAAAGAAAACCAGAGTTAGAACATTGTCTGGTTGCACAGATGCTAATAGAAAGCCAAATTTGAAAATTTTTGAAATAAAAGTTTGCAACTGTTGACATTTCAGAAATTCGATACATACAAATGCACACCTATAAGAAACATACTCATAAGCATGTATAAGCACATGGATGCATGCAGTTTATGACTATTTGTTGAGAAAAGGGTAAAACTTTAAAATATTAAAAAACTAATAAAAAATATTAATCAAAATTACATATGCTACCAAATTCAAAAAATATTTTTTGAATTTGGTAGCATATGTAATTTTGATTAATATTTTTTATTAGTTTTTTAATGTTTTTTAATATTTTAAAGTTTTACTCTTTTCTCAACAAATATTCATAAACTGCATGCATCCATGTGCTTATACATGCTTATGAGTATCTGTTTCTCATAGGTGTGCATTTGTATGTATCGAATTTCTGAAATGTCAACAGTTGCAAACCTTTATTTCAAAAATTTTCAAATTTGACTTTCTATTAGCATATGTGCAACCAGACAATGTTCTAACTCTGGTTTTCTTTAATTGTAGCATTTAACTACTTGTAACGCCGGCCTGAAGATGATCTGAATAATGTAGAGATCGAAACCGGTCGTCAAAGTATAATTAAATGATTGTGAGTAAGTCTGTGTTTCATTACTACATTTAATATGGACTCACATATGCAACCCATTCAATATTTGAATAATAAAATAATATTCAAATCGAAACTTCAAATAAACTTAATTTTAATAGGTTTGTTCTAGCATCAGTTTCAAACGGTTTGAAACCATCAGCGAATAGTGGACCAGCGCGAGTAGAGGGGATATCACTGGTGACTGTATTATGTTCTCTCACTGACCAACTGTTTGCTGACTAGTTTGACTGTTTGCTAGAACAAACCTAATGTAAAATTGTGGCTTATTTGATTTTAAAGAGAAAAAATGATTAAGGGCCGGTTGTTCAAACGCTAATCAAGAAGTTGATTATAATCAATCATTTATTGTAATCAATTTTCTTGATGGGAATCAAATCGCGACATGAAAAATACATGTAAAACACTAATCAGTTATTGATTGTAGGTAAAACAGTAATTAAAATATAGCCGCAGCTCTTAAATTATTAAAAATTGCTTATTATTATTATTGATTTGTAAGTAAAACAAGAAATTAACATCAGAAAGAGTTTAATTATGTTTTATTTTAAATTAAAACCAAAATAATAAAATAAATCAGTCAACATAACCTCAAAATGCGACATCTGTCAGAAGTACGCTTAATCAAATATAATTGTAATTAAATATTTGATAATGATCAGTTTTGATTAGCGTTCGAACAACCGGCCCTAAGTAAGCTTTGTGATTGATATTTAGATAATAAAAATGAATATTGACTGATTTATTCACTATTGCGAATAAATTGAGCTAAGAATCTTCTAAGGTAATGTTAATTGGTGATCAGTTTTGAAGAAGTAAGGTTGTTAGCTAATGGTTAATTAGGATGACACAGGATCAAATCAAACATGAGTTTAAGACAAGATTAAAGGGAAAGGTGAACAGTAAGTGTAATATTAAGCATAATTGACAATGGATTCCAAGTCTTCATACAGATATGATTGCAGTTTTCTCTTAGTTATTGTGTAGATTGACGCCATCTACACAAAAAATGGTGGTTGTTAAATTTTAAGTGAGGAGAAAAGCCGATGTGTTGTCTCTTTTAAAATGTCCTAACGATATGTATGGTCTGAAAAATGCAGGTGACATCACAATCGGAGCATGATAGTTTGTAAACCCCACAAAAAGGAAAGTAAGTCAACAGAAACAGCATTGGACCAAGTAGGTACTACTTAGAAAGAAAAACGTAGGCCTACCTAGGCAACGTTCCGTTCTCAACGTGAAACGCTCTATAGATGAAATATCAGTCATATAAGATCAAAATATAAGTCAAAAATGCTTCCAAATAATGCCGATAAAACCATAAAGCATCCACCAAGGAATATATTTTCAATTTATGGAAGACTAACTTCAGATATTTTAAGACAATATCCAACGAGTCAAAAATCTTACAGAAGCTGTTCGCACTAAATTACCACACCTACAAATCGGAAAAACGCATACTGCTCAAAGAAACAATGTGAAAACAAACAATAGAAGAAATCCAAGAAAAACAACTTTTCGTCTAAGATCCGAATAGGAGGTCAAAATGTACCCATCTGCTTGCCGGATGAAACATTTTTTTTATTAAATTTCATACATGGACAAACACGATCAGCATGGGTTGCCTATCAAAATCGTGTCACAGCTATCCTTAAGGGGGGGGCGTAGGGGTTGAAATCAACATTTCAAGCACATTTTTGTGAATTTTTTTGAAAGTAAGAGAAAATTATTTTGTTTTTAAATTTAATAAGCGTATTCAGTATAATTCAAACACTACTAAAAAAAATTCAAGGAAAAATAAGCCAGGCAAATTTTTAAAGACACCTCGAAAAAAAAATGGATTTTGCGGTGGACATTCGAATTTATCATTGGATCATAATAAACAAAAAATTCAAAAAGATTTTATTAGCTTATATGTTTATCGAGATAACTCTGTCGAATATTTTTTTAGTTATAACGATTTTTGACTTTTTGGTATCAGTCAGAAATCAAAACAACGAAATTTTTTGCACAAAAAAGGGCGAAAATCAACATTTATTATTAAATAAAAAATAAGCATAAACCAAAAAATATATCGACAGGGTTACCTCACCAAATGTCTAATGAATATATAAGCAAAATTTTAGGTGGATCGGCGTAGTAGTTTGTGAGTTACAATGTCCACCGCCTTCGAAAAAAGCAGTTTTGAGAAATAAGCGTGTGAAGTTTTGTTAACTTTTGTTTTTAATTTCTTTTTTGTGTATCAAATGGTAAAGTGATGCACACCGGAATATGTTTTTGAATAGCGGAGTTATTTATAAAAAAATGGGAACAGCTGTTGAACATTTCTCACTACGCTCAAACGCACTGGACAAAGCGTGTTATACGGGGTCCGAATATAGGTCGACCTGTACCCATCTGCTTGCCGGATGAAACATTTTTTATTAGATTTCATACATAGACAAATATTTCTAGCATGGGTTGCCTATCAAAATCGTCTCATAGCTATCTTTAAGGGGGGGGGGGGACGAAGGGGTTGAAATCAATATTCCAAACACATTTTTTTAAAGTATGGTAGAATTATTTTATTTTTAAATTAAATAGGCATATTCAGTACTATTCAATGATTACTCAAGAAAAAATTTAAGGAAAAATACTGAAAAATAAGCCAACGGTGGCAAATTTTTAGAAAACACCTCAAAATATAATGAATTTTGCAGTGGACATCAGAACTCATCACTGGAACATGGTAAACAAAAAATCCAAAAAGATTTTATTAGCTTACGAGTTTCTCGAGGTAACGCTGTCGAGTTTTTTAGTTTTATCTAATTTTGAGTTTTTGATATCACTCAGAAGTCTAAACAAAGAATTTTTTTGCAAAAAAGGGTGAAAATCAACATATTTATTATTGTTAAACAATAATAAGCATAAAACAAAAAATATCTCGACAGCATTACCTCAAGGAATGTCCAATGAAAATATATACAAAATTCCAGGTGAGTTGGTCAATTAGTTTTTGAGTAAGAATGTCTACAGCCTGAAAAAAAAAACAGTTTTGAGAAAAACGCGATTTAAGTATTGTCAACTTTAATTTTCAATTTCTTTTTCGTCTGTCAAATGGCAAAGTGATGCATACCGGAATATGTTTTTAAATCGCGGAGTAATTTACAAAAGAAAATAAGAACAGCTGTTGACCGTTTCTCACTACGCGCAAGCGTGCTGGCACGAACTTACTGCGAAGAGAGTCGAAGGTAGGGACGTAGGGAGATAGTGTTGAATAGCCCTATCTTCGACTCGAATTGCAGCAGGTTCGCGCTAGCACGCTTGAACGTAGTGAACAACGGTCAACAGCTGTTCTCATTTTGTTTAGTAAATTACTCCGCGATTCAAAAATATATTCCGGTGTGCATCATTTTACGATTTGAAAGACAGACAAAAAATAAATTGAAAATACTTTAAACGCTTTTTCCTCAAAACTGATTTTTTCAAAGGCTGTAGACATTGTAACTCAAAAACTACTTAACCGACCCACCTGGACTTTTGTATATATTTTCTTTAGACATTCCTTGAGGTAACGCTGTCGAGATATTTTTTGTTGTTGGGCCGGTGTAACTAAGCGGTAGTGTGCTTGGCTCGCATGCCGGTAGTCCGGAGTTTAAATCCTACCGTTGGCAAGAACAACTAGACATTTTTAAAATGTTTATAGACCCCAGGTTGACTCAGCCTGAATAAAATGATTACCTTGGGTAAAACCAGGGGTAATAATAGGCGGTTGAAGCGTAGCACTGGCCCTGTTACTTTGCTTGTATACCGTAGGCCCTAGATATAGCAGACTACCCTGCTATACTCCCAAAGCCACGTGAGCGGTATAAAACGGGAGACTATTATTATTATATTATTTTTGGTTTAACAATAATAAATATGTTAATTTTCACCCTTATTTGCAAAAAAAATCGTTTGTTTGATTTCTGAGTGATATCAAAAAGTCAAAATTAGATAAAGCTTAAAAACTCGACAGCATTACCTCGAGAAACTCATAAGCTAATAAAACCTTTTTGAATTTTTTGTCTACCATGATCCAATGATGCGTTCTGATGTCCACCGCAAAATTCATTATATTTTGAGGTGTCTTTTAAAAATTTGCCACCGTTGGCTTATTTTTCCTTGAGTAATCTATGAATTGTACTGAATATGCTTATTTAATTTAAAAATAAAATAACTCTACCATACTTTCAAAAAAAAATGTGCTTGAAGTATTGATTTCAACCCCTATGGCCCCCCCTTAAGGATAGCTATGACACAATTTTGATAGGCAACCCATGCTAGTCGTGTTTGTCTATGTATGAAATTTAATAAAAAAAATGTTTCATTCGCCAAGCAAATGGGTACATTTCGACCTCTTATTCGGGTCTCGTAATATTTGTTGATACGGCCATGTACAAAGAATGGAGGAACATCGACTCCCAAAGCTGATACTGGAATGGCAACCTCCGGAAAGAAGGAAATCAATGTCTGAGAGAGATTTACAACCAGGAGATTGGATAGATCGACGCGGCTGGAAAATAGGAACCGGAAGGCGCAGGATGCTATAACTCTGTGTTAAATAAATATGTTATCACTGTATACCGAGTAATGATTTGTAAATTGTCTTGAACCACTGCCAATAATTCTTAGCAATTGATGCAACATTATTTTTTTTTGTTCTTATTTTTGTTCAAAGAAGAACATATTTTAAAGTAAAAATAATAATAATGGCATTTATATAAAAAACATTTATTCAGTCTTTCCTTTTTACATACAAACAGCATCCACTGGCCATCTTAATTTTACTCCTTCAAATATTGCGCGAATCCATATACCCACGGCGTGAGCTCCAGGATCGGGATACTTTTTATCTCTCTTTGTCATACTGATAGCCTCTTCGGACTTGCGTACAGCTTTTTCAAAAGCTACTAACGCATCAGTACCTTTCCCCAACTCTTCTTTGGCGGTCACACAAAAGATGTAAATAGGATCGAAGAGTGTACCTTCTCCGAATCTCGTATTCCCGTACTTCTGCAACGCATCAGCAGCAGCCTTGAAAGATTCCAGCCACATATCTGTAGTAACATCTAAAATATCCTCAAAACCAGCGAATTTTTTGGCCGCGGCTTCAAAGAGAATACTGTATATGCAACCACTAGTACCTCCCAGACTTTTCTCCAGAAATCTGCTCATCGTTTCGAAAAACGTGAAAGGGTAATTAAGAATGACTTTGTCTTGGCGCATTCGTTTGATTAGAAGTTCTGCCACCGTTTTCATTCTTGTTCCAGTATCACCATCCCCTGCAAACAGAAACATGATTGTAAGTACTAATTTATGAATCAATGCATCATTACATCTGCATTGCAATACAGAATTTAGCAATGTTTACATAATTACATTTTTTATGAGAATATCAATTATGGAACCCCGAAAAGACGCAAAAAATTTTGCCGCTCCTACCCTAAAACTCACATACGAATAATAAAAAAAGGCCAGAATAAAAGCCTGGTATATATTATAAAAAATGGTATATATTATATTTCCACAAGCTGATAGAAATTGAATGAACAGTTTAGCAGCTATTAAATTGTTAATTAACAATTTACAGTTGCTATAATAACAATAATAATTATGATACATAAGAACAACTACGTATGCTGATTATTGTATCAAATGACACTATTCCTATGTAATGTACTTTACAGAATTGAAATTGAACTAACAAAATGAAGAGTATATACCAAATCGGTATAGACTCTTCCTGCACTCTCCGATTAGAGTATTATGTAGTCTCCTTACGAGTATTATGCAGCTGCTGCATTTTCGTGTTGCAAAGAAATTGAAAATGTTTATACATTTTTGAAATTGAACTATTTATGCGGCCTCAGGACAATTTTAAAATTATAAACAATTTTTTGGCTTATAAAACAAATAGAATATCGCGGCAACTATCAAATTAAATTAAATTATGAAAACGGTATTGGAAAGAACGTGACAGGACGCTTCTTTTAAAAGAAAAAACGTTTAATTATGATGAGTGGTTCCTCAGATACAACCGGTCAAAATTGACCTGCATTTAAGGCAAAGATATAAACAATAGGATCATAATTTTCGAACCATTACCTTTTTGTTTCGGTCCTCTTTCTCCACACCAATTTTCATATATTTAAAATACTCATAACATATATTATTATAATAAAAACTATCGATATTACGAGTGAAAATTGCAAAATAGCAAAATTCCAATTAAAAATTAGGTTATAGAAAATGTAATCTCAAAGTTCAAAATGGGTATTAAAAAAATGCATTTTCTCGGCTTCCCATGGAGCAATTTTCTTCATTCGTTTCTTGTTCCCAAGTAACTCGAGTAGAGCCATTAGTCCATTCTTTCACGGTTTTTGCTCTAAATTTTAAAGAACCGCTTGGATCGACATGAAATTTGGCATACGTATAGCTTACATGTCAAAGAAAAAAAGTGATATTGTGCCGATGTGTGCTTTTGCTATTGGGGTGACTTTCACCCCCTATTGGGGGTGAAAAAATATATGTCCAAAATAAGTCCGGAAATGGGTAAACTGACTAATTTTAAGTAACTTTTGTTCTATAGAGCTTTTCCGTTAAGTCAACACTTTTCGAGTTATTTGCTAGTGAATATGTTCATTTTTCAACAAAATAACCACATTTTTAGACGGCTTTTCGCAAATAACTCAAAAAGTAAGTATTCTGTCGAAAAAAACTTTCTTAGCAAAAATATTGCATATAAAAAAGTAAAAAAAATGGTGTACACGTTAGGTCTCTGGATATCGTAGAACCAGAGTTTTTATAGCCAATGAAAAATAGATTCATATTCACCAAATTTTATATAGAATATTTCGACGTGAAATATATAAAAAATTAAGCACTTTTTGGGGAAAACTCAATATAACTTTTTTAAAGTGTTAAAAAAAAGCTTTATTTCTGTTTTTACAAAAAGTTTCTAGCATTAAATTTAAGCAAGTTACGCTCAAAATAAAGTTGGTTACTTTTGTTTTTGCAAAAAAAAAATCGGGAAGACCACCCCCTAATTAGCAACTTAAATGAAATTAATCGTTACCGCTCCACAAATTATAATACTTATGTTGTGTTTATATGATTCAAAGTGCTTATTTTTGAAAAAATTTGGTTTCAAAGTAAAATTTTTAAAAATTTAAATTTTGAAAAATATTCTTTTTTTCAAAATAACTTAAAAATTGTTAGATACCAAAAATCTCGAAAAACAAAAAAAGTCAGATTTGCTTTTCTGAATATCACGTATTTTTTTGTTTTTCTGTTAGACAAAAATTGATTAAGATTTGGTGTTTCTAAATGTGCATACATTCGTGATCAGTGAGTCGTTGAACCCCTTTTAACTACAGCCCTTTCAATAATAAGGACTTTGAACCGATGAAACTTACAGATCGTATAAACAATATATACACGAGTCAAGAAACTTGTGAATTCGTAACGATTAAGTTCATTTAAGATACTAATTAGGGGGTGATTTTCTCGATTTTTTTTACCAAAACCAAAACTTTATTTTGAGCGTAACTTGTTTAATTTTGATGTTAGAAATTTTTTTTATCAAACAAAAATGAATCTTTTTTTAAACACTTTAAATAAGTTGTAATGAATTTTCCCCGAAATGTGCTTAATTTTTGGTTATTTCACGTTAAAGTATTCCATTTGGAATTTGACGAATATGAACCTATTTTTCATTAGCTATAACTCTGCTTCTACTAGGTGTAGAGACGTGATATATACACCATTTTTTTAAAATTTTTTACAGGCTATATTTTCGCTAAGAATGTTTTTTCGACAAAATACTTACTATTTGAGTTATTTACGAAAAACCGTCTAAAAGCGTGGTTATTTTGTTGAAAAAATGAACATATTCACTGCCAACTCAAAAAGTATTGACTTTGTGAAAAAACTCTATTCGCGGTGTGCAAGTACTTGGAAGGGGAAACGAGAAACGACCCTGCGCGAGTCGCAGAGAAATATTGCAACTATCTTCATATTGTCAATTGAAATTGTCAAATTGACGTATATTTCATACCTTCTGTCAATGAAGCAGAAAAATTATATATTGCTCCACAATATTGATATGATATGCAATTATTATATGAAGGTAAATTTAATTAATTTTATTTTGCTTGCAGTACTGCATTTTAATAACTAATTTTATTTACTACATACAATTGTTGACGTTTTCATAACATAACCTGAATCTTATTTTTTCTTATTATTTTTTTGGACTATGGCCTTGACAATTATCCAGTAACCAGGACTAATATAATTGGCCAATATAATTAAAAGTGCGAATTTTTGTATAGAGCGTAGAAATAGGGGTCGCTTTGCCGAACCTGCACGGTCCCAATAGAAGAAAAGTTACTTAAAATTAGCCAGTTTATCCATTTCCTGACTTTCTTTGGACGAATATTTTTTCACTCCCAAGAGGGGGTGAAAACCACCCCCAGGGCAAAAGCACATATCGGCAAATACCACTTTTTCTCTTTGACTTGTTTGCTATGTGTATGCCAAATTTCATGTCAATCCAAGGAACGGACTACATCTAACTAACGCGTTAGTAGCGATCAACAGGTAGCCAAAACGCGTTCCAAGATTGCGGCTGTAATTTTGAATATTTTTTCGAGATATTTGGCACACGTATTCGTAATATAATAAAGAATGGCGGTACAGAGCCCAATTTGAAAAATATATTAATATGTGGAAATTACTCTGTAATTAAATACAATATTAAAAAAACAAGTCTGTACCGCCATTAAGAAGAACAAAAAAATACACTTTCTTCAAATAAACTTTTTTATCCGATGCCTAGATTTTGTGTCATTTTGGAACTACTAATGAAATAAAAAAATTTAGTAGTTCCAAAATGACACAAAATCTAGGCATCTGATAAAAAAGTTTATTTGAAGAAAGTGTATTTTTTTGTTCTTCTTAATGGGCGGTACAGGCTCGTTTTTTTAATATTATATTTAATTACAGAGTAATCTCTACATATTAATATATTTTTCAAATTGGGCTCTGTACCGCCATTCTTTATTATATTACGAATACGTGTGCCAAATATCTCGAAAAAATATTCAAAATTACAGCCGTAATCTTGGAACGCGTTTTCGCTACCTGTTGATCGCTACTGTTTCCTCTTAAATGCCAAAGTTGCTTTTGTTATAATAAATTAATTTATTTATTATAACAAAAATGTTTAATTTGTTTAAACAAAGATTGTTTAAATAATTATACAGCTTTCAAATGAGAATATTTGTGTTTTTAACGTTAAAAGGTACACTTGTAGATTGTTTATCTAAAAAAAGTCAACTGAAAAAAATATGTAGTTTTCTTTTCTTATAAATAAATTAATCTATTATAACAAAACAAAAGTAAACTTGAGACATTTAATAATGCGTTAGTTAGATGACTCTACTCGAGTTACTTGGGAACAAAAAAAGAATGCAGAAAATTGCTCCATGGGAAGCCGAGAAAATGCATTTTTTAACGTATACCGATTTTAAACTTTGAGATTACATTTTCTCCAACCTAATTTTTGATTGAAATTTTGCTATTTTTGGCAATTTTCACTCGTAATATCGATAGTTTTTATTATAATAATATATTTTAGGAGTATTTTAAAGATATGAAAATTGGTGTGAAGCAAGAGGACCGAAAAAAAAGGTGATGGTTTGAAAATTATGATCCTATTGTTTATATCTTTGCCGTAAATGCCGGTCAACTTTGACCGGTTGTATCTCAGGAACCACTCATCACAATTAAACGTTTTTTTTTAAGAAGCGTCCTGCCCCTTTTTTTAATATTGTTTTCATGGGGTTTGTTCCAACTCGATACAAAACCGTTCTTGAACGGTTCGTGAACCGCGCAGTAACGAAAAATGTGTTACTGCGCATAATTATTCGTTATTGCGCATGAGCGTAACGATTCAAGAACGGTTTTGTATCCAGTTGGAACAAGCCTATGATTTAATTTAATTTAATATTTCCCGAGATATTTTATTTGTTTACAAGCCAAAAAATTGTTTATAATTTTAAAATATTCCTTAAATAGTCCAATTTCAATAGGGAACTTGCATAAAATTTTAAATTCGAAAAATATGTTATAAATCACAACAGAACATAATTTAAAACATGTATCAAAGATAAAAAAGTTTTGTTTGGCTTTCGTTTGGCCCCTAAAGACGATTAAAAATTCAAATTATTCCAGCCAGGCCAAAACGCGTCGTGACGTCATCCGTTTATATGTTTACATTCTTCCAACAAAGTAAACAGAATTTTAAATTAGACGTTATAAAGGTCAGTAGAAAATTCAGTTATGTGACGTTACAAGTGTTTTTGATCGTTTGAACTATTCATAGAAAACTTGTACTTTTACAAAATGGTTTTATTTTCCGTAGTAAACCTTCTTTCCTTTCCTTCAATAACTACATCAAACTCAAATGTCAACAAACTGGTATATATTATTACAATGACATACGATAAATGTTAATAGAATATAAATATTTTTCCTTTATTCCGCGACGAGGTATAACCAAGTAGGTGGAGGCCAATAAACTAAAGAAGAAGAAGAAGAATATACCTAATTATAACCATAAACGAAATCATATAGTTAAACTGTGTGACGTCACGGGTCGTTTGTAAAATACAAGACTTTAAATTTGTACTTCTAAGTTATTATGAGTTTTTGAAGCGTAAAATTTTGGAAATCTCATTTTTGTACAAAACTGAACATTATTATGTAATAAAAAAAATGCGCAAGTTCCCTATTCTGTAAAGTACATTAGATACGTTGTTCAGACCCTAGCTTAGCTTAAAAACATTGTCCAGCGCGATGCTTGGCAACGAGAGTTTATTAAAAGTTGTAAAAAGATACACACGTATTTTTTTATTGCTCTGCGAAAGTATAACTCAAAGTATTAATTTGCAATCGAAAGTACACAATAAAAAATCTAATTTAGTTCAGAGAAATAAGTAAAAAAATATCCTGTTAGTGACACAACCACCTCCAGGCCGAAACCAAATTTTTTGAGTAGTATGGAGATCTATAATAATACCCTATATGTTTCCTGCAGCCGATTTTGATGATATACATAGTTATAAACAAATGAAGATCAAGCAACGGCAAATTTTCGCTTTTTTCGTCTATTACCAAAAAGTTAAGCATTTTAAACAAATTTGAGAATAAGAAACTCATACATCATATAAAAAACTTTAATATAGTGTTCGCTGAATGTCTCTTTCCTTATTGGTTGCTTAGAAAATCGCAAAATAAATCATAAATTTTGAGTTTCTATAAATATTCATAACTTATGTAAAAATTAACTTAGAACGTTCTTATTAAACGGAATGCTGAGACTTCTGGTGCTTAAATCATACCCTAAATTTCAAAGCAATTGGTAAAATAGTTTAAAGTTATTTAATTTGTTTATCTCAAATTAATTTTTTTTGCAACACTATAAGTCAGAAAATGATGAAGTTACAGTAATACTTTGGATAGTTTATGAAAGAAGAAAATTTACACTATTAATTAATTAAAAATAAATGACAAAAAATAATTCTAAATATTGCAAAATTATTTTGCAAGAACATGTGAATTAAAAAAGGGGGCTAACTTTGTCCCTAATTGGCCTAGTCAATTGTTTTTCTTTCTAAATGTGTAGAAAAATACACTCTTTCTAAATATGAAAAAATAATTTTTCTACGGGTAACGGTTAAAAAGTTATTCTAATTGTTTGTAAGTAAGCAAAAAATCGACATGTTTTGCAAAATAATTTTACACTGTTTAAAATTACTTTTTGTCATTTTTTTGAATTAAGTTAATAGAATAAATGTTCTTTCATAAACTGTCGGAAGTATTACTGTAACCTCATAATTTTTTTACTAATAGTGTTGCAAAAAATGAGTTTGGGATAAACATATTAAATAACTTTTAGGGCCGGTTGTTCGAACGCTAATCAAAAATGATCATTATCAAATATTTAATTACTGTCATTAACTGTCAATGTCAACTTTGTTTGGGTTGCTGAAAACATAATTATGGATTACAATTATGAAATTAGTTAATCAATTATGTTAATAATTGTTATGTTAATTGATTAACTAATCTTATAATTATAATCAATTATGTTTTCAGCAACCCAATCAAAGTTAACATTGACAGTCGGTGACAGTAATTAAATATTTGATAGTGATCACTGTTGATTAGCGTTCGAACAACCGGCCCTTAAACTATTTTGCTAATTGCTTTGAAATTTAGGGTATAATTTCAGCACCAGAAGTCTCAGTAATCCGTGTAATAAGAAGGCTCAGGTTAAGATCAGAAGTTAATTTTTACATAAGTTATGAATATTTATAAAAACTCAAAATTTATGATTTATTTCGCAATTTTCTAAGCAACCAATAGGGATAGACATATTCAGCGAACGCCATATTGAAGTTTTTTATACGATTTATGAGTTTGTTACTCCCAAATTTGTTTAAAATGCTTAACTTTTTGGTAATAGACGAAAAAATCGAAAATTTACCGTTTTTTGATCTTCATTTGTTTATAACTATGTATATCGTTAAAATCGGCTGCAGGAAACATATAGGTTATTATTATAGATGCCCATACTACTCAAAAAATTTGGTTTCGGTCTGGAAGGGGATGTGTCACGAGAAAAATCTTATTTCTCTGGACTAATTATAAATCATAATCATAGGTACAGTATCTTTTTATACAAACATCATATGCTTCTTTTCATGAGCATTTTTCAGTGCGTCACAAATGATAGAAAAAAAGGTAAGTCCGTGATAATATACATTTATGACATTTATTCTAACATGACATTTTAGTTAAATCTGACAGTTGTCACATTTTATTTGCAATTTGGTATAAAAACAAATCAATATTGTTTATTGTATTTATAAAATGGTATTTTCTTTGATGTGTATAGTCTTATAAATTGTACAGATTATATTCGTAGATATATTATATAATTCGTAAATAAGTTTTCTTCGATTATAGCGCCATCTATCAACAACTAAAATAACTAGAATAAATGTTATAAATGTCAGACGTGCCTTTTTTTCTGTCATATACAATTTAATGCGTTAGAAAGAAATCGAAAAACTGTGACGCACTGAAAGATGCTCATGAGGAAAAGAATAGTTATTCTTATGTATCATAATTATTGTGATTATTATAGCGACCGTAAATTTTTAATTAACAATTCAATTGTTTCTAAACGGTTCATTCAATTTCCATCATCTTCTGGAATTATAATCTATACAAAAGAGCTTTTACATTACCAAGTTATTTAATTATTGATAAACAATTACTTATCTAAAATTTTAGTTGAAAATTAAAGATTTTGTGGAAAAACCCGCATTTTCCGGGGAAAATTTTCGTCGAATTAAATCGAGAAGAGCACGTCGCTATGCAGAATTTAATTACGGTGAATATTTATTTGGGTGTTTTTGGTGTAAAATTTTAATCTTTGGAGTTATAGAGCACAAATTAAAAAAAAAAACACCATTTTCGATCGCCATTTTGTGTACAAAAAAAAGTAGCACACTATCTGCGGACTTTGCATACCTATATTATTAATACATAGAATCATAAGATTCGATTCCAGCAATAAAATTGCTGGTAAATAACTTTTTCCACCTACCTCTACCGAAAGTATACTTTTCCGGACCTGATTGTAGGGAGCAAAGTTGTACTTTTCCTCCCTAGGGAGGAAAATATTTTTCGTCCCTAGGGAGGAAAAGTAAAAGTGACGTCATGGTATTTCATTCATGACGCCCTGTACAATATCTATTTTCTATTACGTAAGTATCTATACATTTTAACGTTTATTTAAAAACACTGTATTTTGCAGAATGGTAAAAAACAGTAAATTGTTATTTTAATTTAACAATGTTTACATAAATAATTTGACTTATATTTTGACAGTTGACAGTTATATTGTACCTACTTGTTAGTTTTAGTTCTAATAAATTTTGTTGGTTAGTTACATTAATAAATTAAGTAAAAATGAAAAAATGACTTGTTATTTGAGGAAGGTGGAAAAGCCATATGTATAACATGGGAGTAAAGTGCCTTTTCCTACCTTGAATGATTACTGCCCTCCGCTACGCGTCGGGCAGTAAACTTCATTCTCGGAAGGAAAAGTAGCACTTTCATCCCTTGTTATACAAATAGCTATTCCTTGTATGTTGCTAATTAGCCCAGAGTATAACAAATTTAACAAAAATGGTAAATAAATATTACAATATTAACATAAAATAATATGTCATATGTGCATCATAATCTGTTTAACGTCAAATTATTTTCGCCAAAAATTTCAGGCGACTACGCTAGGTGTCGCGTCAGTCATGCACGGAGCGAATACACGAATACATATAAATGAAAAGTTTTTTAATGCTAACCACAAACCATACATACTTATAGACGTTTCACGACCATGTTAATCTTTCGGATCGAATTAACGCCATCTCTTGATTGGAATGGGAACTAAATTGACAAATTTTAGTTACGTGAGAATTTCAAATTATAAATTTTGCGGGATTTTTGATGAAATTTCGCAAGAAATTAAAACAACAGAAAGACAATTCAATGTTTTATTCCATATTTTACTGAAAACTTCAAATATTCCAATTTGTTTTCAAAATGCTAAACACTACTGCTATGTGTCACGTGAAAGCACTGATGTGTATCGAGTTGAATGAAAATTTTTGAAAGAATCTTGTACATAGGATGATTGTTTAGATAAATATTACCTTATAATCTTTTACAAACTTCCAAAAATATATAGTTCCGAAATGTTGATGACACACTTGTCTATTGGAATAAACTGTTTCAGGATCTATTATATTGTTTTTTTTAATGTGGAGAAACATAACACGGGATGATTAATGTAAACTAAAAATTCTACTCATAAAAATGGAGAGGAGGTTAATACACTTATTAAAATTGTGATTAAATCTAATTAAAAACGTAACACCACTATAATAAAATAATTAAGCCACAAACTGTAAAATAAAAAGAAAATAAAAAATTAATTTAATTGTCAACTGTCAGTTGTTAAATATGACAAGAGAATTGACTGACAGCGACATCTCTGGATTGGAATGGTAACTAATTTGCTGTCTTGACCTTGACAATTTACGTGAAACGTCTATGAGTATGTATGGTTTGTGATGCTAACCTTTCTCGGAGTCAATAACATTGAGCTGCTTCTCACATGAAATTAAAGCATCACAGGCAAATTGCATAGCAAAGTACATAATGTTTGAAGCTTCATCGCTAAGTTTCGGTCCTCTAATGGGTGGTGTAATTCGCTCTTTCCTTTTTAGGTTACCTGGCATCGTGACTGTTGTTGTTAGTGATGGTCCAATACTTTGATTTACAGCCCTCCATCCTACAATTAAAAAATGTAGGTGATATTGTCGTTACCGTTATTATACATGGTGTTTGGTAAAGAATGGGCCATAGCTTTAGGTTAAAATAGACCGATTTAAGCTAACTTACCTTAGTACAAAGTTTATAATAACCGAGATACAGGGTGTCAAAGTTAAACTTTTTTTTATTTATTATTGAATATTTCCTGACAGGTATGAGATAACAACATGAAATTTGGTATGTGGGGGTTTTTTAGGTCGAGAAAACTAAATTCCCTACCAAAAATTATGTATTGCCCAGAGGACGCCACATACGCCTTTCAGCACTCATTTATTACGTTCATTTTTTTTATCCCTCACTCTGTATAATTTTGACATTAAAATTTATTCTCCTATTAATTTTACTTAAAATAGGTATACTTTTTTCATCTCCCTAAACTCAACCGTTTTCGAGATAAACGCATTTTAAATCTGCGATACACCATCATTTTTAGCATAATATCATTGTAGTTATGTACACCCGAAAAATAACTTAAAACCATAATAATTGTGCCAGTTCTCAAATTTATGTCATTGCATCGCAAATTCCATTTGAAGAAATTTGCGATACATATTTGGATAATTTTATGGTTTTAAGTTATTTTTCGGGTGTAACTACAATGATATTATGCTAAAAATGATGGTGTATCGCAGATTTAAAATGCGTTTATCTCGAAAACGGTTGAGTTTAGTGAGATGAAAGAAGTATACCTTTTTTTTAAGTAAAACTAATAGGAGAATACAAATTTTAATGTTAAAATTATGCAGAGTGAGGGATAAAAAAAATTGAACGTAATAAATGAGTGCTGAAAGGCGTATGGCCCTCTGGGCAATGCATAATTTTTGGTAGGGAATTTAGTTTTCTCGACCCAAAAAACCCCCACATACCAAATTTCATGTTGTTATCTCAAACCTGTCAGGAAATATTCAATAATAAATAAAAAAAGTTTAACTTTGACACCCTGTATCTCGGTTATTATAAACTTTGTACTAAGGTAAGTTAGCTTAAATCGGCCTATTTTAACCTTAGGAACCTGAGGTTAAGCTATGGCCCATTCTTTACCAAACACCCTGTACATATCTTAATGTACGACTAGTATATTATTTGACAAATAATGACATGATGTCAAAGTCAGTTAATGATATACACATCGCGTCAGAAAAAAAGGGCCACCCACAAAATTGGTCCTTTTTAATAAATGTCGAATTTTCTAAACCTGTTGTCCGATTTAAGTAATTTTTTAAATATTTTATAGCCTTTTACCAATTTCGCTGTAACAATATTGTTGCTAGACAGGTAAATTGCTATTGCAGCTATACCGGGTGTGCCAATCAAACTGTGATTGTTTCTGTTAAAGTTCGCGTGACCCTGTGGAATATTCTAACATTTATAAAATACTGAACTTAAAACCCAACTATAGCCTCAGGTTTTCTTAACATTATGTTTTTTGATTCATTAGCTTATGTTGGACAATAAAAAACTTAGGTACCTTAACAACTAGCCATGTTCTTCATCAATATAGGGTGTTTCTAAATAAGTGCGACAAACTTTAAGGGGTAACTCTGCATGAAAAACTTATAACTGTTTGCTTTATAAATATGTCCGCAAATGCTTCGTTTCCGAGATACGGGATGTTGAATGTTTTCTTACAAACTGACGATTTATTTTTTGCTCTAAAACCGGTTGAGATATGCAAATGAAATTTGGTAGGTTTTAAGAGGTAGTTATTGCGCATTTTTTGACATACAATTACATTACCATTGACGTGCATACGGGGAATATGACAGAGATGAGAGTATCCGAAAGAATTACAGGAAATATGCTGAGAGATCGAAAGAGGAGTGAAGATATCAGAAGCAAATGCTATGTACAGTGTATGAACGAATGAACACTAACTAGAAAAAAGGATGGAATATCCACAAAAGCAGAATGGGCGAGACCCGTGTGGACAGAATAGCGAGAAATAAATCACCAATCGACAGAAGTATCGGATGACGGCGCAAAAGATGGAGTGAGAACCTTCCAAAAGAGTTATTAATCTACCAATCAACAAGCAGGATTGCTTATAAAGAGGAAGAAGAAGAAGAATAATGTCCAATATCGTTCCTATGGCTCCCAAGTATATTTAATTTTATATCATTCGTGTTTCCTATCTTGTTCTCTTTTCCCGCATCGCTTTGTTCCCATCATTTCCCCTTTCAGACATCCTTTCCTTTTTCTTATCGGTTTCCACTCAGTTATTTTATATATTTACTATTATTTCTAGCTCTTCAATAATAGGGAACTTGCATAAAATTTTAAATTCGAAAAAAATGGTATAAATCACAACAGAACATAATTTAGAACCTGTATCAAAAATAAAAAAGTGTTGTTTGTCTTTCGTTTGGCCCCTAAAGACGACTAAAAATTCAACTTATACCAGCCACCCCAAAACGCGTCGTGACGTCACGGGGTTGTATGATTACATTCCACACCAATTGTATATATAATTTTAAATTAGACATTATAAACGTCAGTAGAAAATACAGTTATGTGACGTTACAAATGTTTTTGATCGTTTGAACTATTCATAGAAAATTTGTACTTTTACAAAATGGTTTTATTTTCAATAGTAAACCTTCTTTCCTTTCCTTCAAAAACTGTATCAAACTGCAATCCCAACAAACTGGTATATTTTATTACAATGACATAAGTACGATAAATGTCATTAGAATATAAATATTTTTCCTTTATTCCCCGACGACGATCTGGCTAAATACCCAAGTAGGTGGAGGCCAATAAACTAAAGAATAAGAAGAATATATGTAAATATAACTATAAACTGAACCACATAGTTAAACTCTGTGACGTCACGGGTCGTTTGAACTATTTTAAGATAAAGAAGACTTTAAATTTGTACTTCTAAGTTATTATGAGTTTTTGAAGCGTGAAATTTTGGAAGTCTCATTTTTATACAAAAGTGAACATTATTATGCAATAAAAAATGTGCAAGTTCCCTATTGTACATAATATTTATTTACTATAAAAGGTCTGGCCATTAGGTACCGAATCTGTTGGTATAACATCTTTATTTTTAACTATTTAGATGGGAAATAAGCCACAATTAAATTGAAAAATAAATTTATTAATGTTTCGACGCCCAAATCGGGTGCCGTTGTCAAAATACAAAATACTACTAAAATAAACAAAAATGTTGTTGCTAAGTAAAAAAATTCTTCTAATAATTTATTTAATCTGACTCATTTATATTGGCAATTCAGACGTATATTATACATTTTTAAGTATGTCGGGATAGTATCACGAGGTTTTTCCTGGTTTTCCCTCGTGATTTACTATGGAATTTTTAACGCGAGAATTTTACTGTCATCGTTGCATTTGGTTGTCTTTTTAAAGACAGATCACATGCTATGATTTTTTTTTGTGACGGATATTTTTGAGTTGGGATTGATTTCATGTAATCGACTGAACTATCTTTTAATAAAGTCGTCCCAGGAACGCAACTCATAAATATTGGCGATATCATTTTAAAGTCTTCTACTTTAAAATGTATAATATACGTCTGAATTGCCAATATAAATGAGTCAGATTAAATAAATTATTATAAGAATTTTTTTACTTAGCAACAACATTTTTGTTTATTTTAGTAGTATTTTGTATTTTGACAATGACATCCGATTTGGGCGTCGAAAAGTTAATAAAATTATTTTTCAATTTAATTGTGGCTTATTTCCGATCTAAATAGTTAATCATAAAAATGCCACAAGGAAATAGCTTCCGAACAACATCTTTATTTGTAATTTTTTATAATTTTCCCTTTCCCCTTCAATATACTCTTCTACCGCATCTATACACCGCTCAATCTATACACTCTTTTCTCGGAACCGCAGGGTGTTAAATCCGATGAATAGAGCGGGTGCTTAATGACTGCGGCCAAGTTTTAAGCCAAATAGTCCTTGACAGTGTACGCGTTGTGTTTCGTACGTTGTGTTCCACATTTCGGTCTTTTTTCGCAAATTTTTCTCGGAATCGTCGTAAAACCTCTAATTAATAATATTGATTAACTGTCCGACCTTGTGGTACCTCTTCTTGTGAACTACACCCAAGGTGAGAGAAGAAAACACTGAATATGAAAATATTTTCAAAAATGAATAACCATTTTCAATTTCGTTGCAAAACGAAAATACAGCCGAACCATATTCTAGTCCAATCAGAGAGTGCAGCAAGCACCTCTACCGATTTCGAAACTTATTAGTCTTTCATCAGGAGGCACATATGCTCCTCTCTCTGATCCAACCAAAACAAACCACAGCGTGCAGTCCCGGATTGCAACGAACGAAATGGCATAGATGCCCTAGCGGCAACTGCTAGCAAAAAGACTAAGTTTTCACTCTAATGGCATATAAAACAACACACATAATGCTATTCTACATCCCACCAGAATAAAAGCAATGGGAACCTTTGTAACGATCAGTTATTACTATCGTCACTAAAATAGTTATTTCGGTAGGAACTAGGTATGCAACCAACTTTACAGACACTTGTATATGAAGTTGCAGGTGATCGACGACGATGTTGGTAACTTTTGGGGAATTCAGGGTTTATAAGTTGGTTCGTGTGTCGATACGGCTTCCGACTGACGTGTTTGTCATTGCTGCAGGAAGAGCTAGTCGTCACTTAATTTTCAACTCTTGTGCTGTCAAGACATCAAGTCTCCAGTGGCCATTGTAAGAATTTACCTTTGGTTGAAATATTAAGTTATAAGAAGATTAATTTATGTTGGAGGATGTTTTGTTTTGTTTGGGGTTGTGGAGTGTTAAAGAAGAGTTTTTGTTTCCAATTGCTTTTTTTTTGGAAAGCAATGGGTACGTAGATATGTTTTTTTCATTTCTTTTCACTGTTAAAAAAAATAACCATCTAAATCATTTTAATACCATATTCAGATTATATTAAAAGTTGCTGTCCTTCAATTATCACATTTTCAATTCTTAAATACTTCTCATCTACGTTCTACAAAAAAAAAAATAGAATTCTTAGAATTACACTTTCACTCCATAAGTTTGAAATCAATGATCATTCTCATTCTCTCCTTTATATATCTCCATAGAGTAATCTCGATTATAAGATCCATATTTACTTGTTCAAATACTTCCTTATATTCGTTTAAAAAGGCTTTTTCCAGTCAAGGACAATCAAGGTCAATGACACTTCAAGCATGTACTTCAAACCTCATTTTTTACTTAGATTTTTTCTCTGTCAAGTTCTGATAAGGTGGTACACCTTTTTGTCGAGGCCCTGTTTCTTGTGTTCTCAAGGACAATCAGCTGATCAAGGTTTTTTTATTCTTTTAGCCACTGGAGAAAAAGAAGATTAAGTCAATTTATTTTTTATTTTACCTTTATGGAATTGGATTAATAATTATTTTGGAATCTCTTTTGGATGGAATTTGGATGTTTTGCTTTTGGTTTCTTTTGGAATAGTCTTTGGGTTTTCCGATACTATGAAGTATCTCCTTTGATGTTGAGTACCTGACTAGGTGAAGGGAAAACGGAAGATACCTTATTTGGCGCTACCCTCATCAGCTTCGCAGGATTTGGAGAAGCAATACGCCTACTTTTTGTAGCGACAGGTTTTTATAATTAAATTTGCATTTCATTTTGTTCTAATAATATTTTTCAATTTTTACTATTCTTTTTATGTCAATAACTTTAAAAACAAAATCCTCTAATAATAATATACCTTCATCTTTTCTTAAAATATAGTCAATAATATAGTAATATTCAATAATTTTTCAACATATTTTATATTCCACCGTTGTATCATTCATTTACAATAGTCTGGCGATTATAAACTATCTGCGAAGATACTGTGCAAATTATCTAAAGTTGTTCCCTTATTTAAAACCTTTATTTCATGTGTCAGGTATTATACTCAGGTTTGTCGCCTCCGAGCAGGTGTGCGATTGTCAACCAATATTGTATTCCTCATTAATAATAAGTTTGTACACACATATCTACATCAATTTACTGTCTAATATAATAAATTCATTACATATTTTTTTTCCATATTGTAAAACCTGCGTTATCGACAGGAGCGTACTAGCCTAGTACATCGGATGGTTAGCTAGTGTATAAAAATTGTATATAGGGTTTATAGGTATAGTTCATTAAATTTGTTGGTTGTAGGATTATAAAATTGTATATAGGGTTTATAGGTATTTTTTTTTCATTAAAATTTGGTTGTACATACTTATATGTTTTATTGTCCTACCATTTTATAGTATCTATTAAAAGTATTAGTTAGGTGCAGCAATACAAGTCACTCGGCGAAGCATTTATTAAATCCTTCCCTGGCGCCCTCATACGTTCTCAGTAATATCTTCTCGGTCAGTAGTTCTCTTTCTTTTCATTACTCCTTATATTCATTTATTTTCTTTAATCATTCAAGTATTTCAGTAGGTACCGTCTTATTAGGGCATGCAAATTGGCCTAATCCTCCCCTGAGCCCTACTGAGAAAGTCTCTTAAATATCCAGCTAGCCTAGTTTCAGAAAACTTCCATAACTAAGTAAACTACCCCTTTAAAGCTTACATCATATATCTATTCTGTTACATCAGAACCTCTACGTTACACCTTCTCTGGTTACACCTCCGAGGCTTCTACAATTTGCAAGCCATACGGATGTTGAGACTAAGGAAGATGAGGGAATTCTACAATTTACAATTCACGTCCCATCTGCTCAGCGCGGTAAAGTTTCAACGAGAATGGTTAACTTCGTACTCCAATAAGAGTAAATGTAAATCAAAAATGAATAACCATTTTCAATTTCGTTGCAAAACGAAAATACAGCCGAACCATATTCTAGTCCAATCAGAGAGTGCAGCAAGCACCTCTACGGGTTTCGAAACTTATTAGTCTCTCATCAGGAGGCACATATGCTGCTCTCTCTGATCCAACCTAAACAAACCCCAGCGTGCAGTCCCGGATTGCAACGAACGAAATGGCATAGATGCCCTAGCGGCAACTGCTAGCAAAAAGACTAAGTTTTCAATTTAATGGCATATAAAACAACACACATAATGCTATTCTACATCCCACCAGAATGAAAACAATGGGAACCTTCTCTGGTTACACCTCCGAGGCTTCTACAATTTGCAAGCCATACGGATGCTGAGATGATGGGACGTGAATTGTAAATTTTAGAATTCCCTCATCTTCCTTAGTCTCAGCATCCGTATGGCTTGCAAATTGTAGAAGCCTCGGAGGTGTAACCAGAGAAGAGGTAAATAGGGAGAAGTGTATTTTTGAAGTGTGTAAATTAAATAATTCCTAACTGAGCGCTTTCGGCTTACAAAGCCATCTTCAGAGCTATGGTCAAAAGGTTCAAAATACCACTAAGAAGATAGATGGATCCCATGTATGATATAAAAATACTTCTATTTCTTATGCAGTTTTTTATTTGATGGAAAAAAACCTTGTCTGACTGTTGAAAAAATGCTCAACTATGCTGTTGTTTTTTAGGTCGGAAAAGTTAAAACATCTATTACAAACACAAAGGACTTTCACACGAAAAATTACATTACATTGCACAAGTCCTTTGTGCTTGTAATATATGTTTTAATTTTTCCGACCTAAAAAAACAACAACAAAGTTGAGCATTTTTTCAACAGTAAGACAAGGTTTTTTTCATTAAATAAAAAACTGCATAAGAAATAGAAGTATTTTTATATCATACATAGGATCCATCTCTCTTCTTAGTGGTATTTTGAACCTTTTAATCATAGCTCTGAAGATAGCTTTGTAAGTCGAAAGCGCTCAGCTAGGAATTATTTAATTTACACACTTCAAAAATACACTTCTCCCTATTTACCTGTTGTCATAAGTGTGTACAAAACTATTTCAGTCTTTACATTTATTTAACCAGAGAAGGTTCCCATTATTTTCATTCTGGTGGGATGTAGAATAGCATTATGTGTGTTGTTTTATATGCCATTAGAGTGAAAACTTACGCCCGGTTTCATAATCAGTTAAAGTGGACTTTAAGTTTTAAGTTGGTACCCTTGTCAATGCAATTCATATGGGTAAATGTCAACGTTAAAGTGAACTTTAGTTAATGTTCACTTTAAGTTGATTATGAAACCGGGCGTTAGTCTTTTTGCTAGCAGTTGCCGCTAAGGCATCTATGCCATTTTGTTCGTTGCAATCCGGGACTGCACGCTGGGGTTTGTTTTGGTTGGATCAGAGAGAGCAGCATATGTGCCTCCTGATGAGAGACTAATAAGTTTCGAAACCGGTAGAGGTGCTTGCTGCACTCTCTGATTGGACTAGAATATGTTTCGGCTGTATTTTCGTTTTGCAACGAAATTGAAAATGTTTATTCATTTTTGATTTACATTTACTCTGCGTGAAGTATGAAGGGAACCATTCTCGTTGGAACTTTACCGCGCTGAGCAGATGGGACGTGAATTGTAAATTGTAAAATTCCCCCATCTTCCTTAGTCTCAGCATCCGTATGGCTTGCAAATTTTAGAAGCCTCGGGGGTGTAACCAGAGAAGGTTCCCATTGTTTTCATTCTGGTGGGATGTAAAATAGCATTATGTATGTTGTTTTATATGCCATTAGAGTGAAAACTTAGTCTTTTTGAAAATATTTTCATATTCAGTGAAATAACTTCACAGGCTCACTGTGAGTCAAATCTTGCACATCATAAATAATAAAAATACATTTGTTATTAAAAGAAAAAAATATACTTACCTGGAACATTGCCGTAGTTAGCATCCAGATAAGTCAATACACTGCTATCCTCCACTTTCAACAAAGTTACTGTTAACGCCGGATTATCAGAACATTTAAGAAAATTTCCAACATAGAATCTTACTACATTGATATCAAATGCCGTTAAATAATCCAGTATATCTTTAACACAAATATTTTGCTCAGTTGTAGTGATTACTGCATTGTTATTTAACAAGATCACCAGACTATCGCTACTGCAGACTGTTAACTTTGCTGTGTCAACAACTTTTGATTGGTCAATTCTGAAACTGTTGGTGTCTTGTATTATATGGATCATAGTGGCCAAAGGTACCTATAAAATATAATAAAAATTCAAAGATTTACAATAATCAAATAGTGCAAATCACTGAAGGTGGATAATGAGCTATTACCTCCGATTTCGTTGAACCTACATTGATTCGAATGAAAATTGGTGAGTGGTTAGATGATACCTCAAGAAACAAAAGTGACATGGTGCCAACTTGCGCTTTTTACCCTGAGGGTGGATGCCACCCAATCTCGAGGGTAAAAATTATTTTATTAAAAATAACATCAATAAAGGGACAAATTCTAAGCAAAATTTGTTATCCAGTTATTAAAATAAATCTATACTTTTTGAGTTATTAAAGATCAAAGATTTTAATAGGTTTGTTCCAACACAACGAAGAACCGCAATGTAACAATCACGTTACTATAAAATAATACGTTCCATGCGTTCTGTGTCTGTATATCGTGCGTTCCATGGGTTATTTTGTTTACTGCGCAGGACGGTGATCGTTACATGGGCGGTTTCTCGTTGTGTTGGAAAAAACCTAATATTTCGTAAAAGATGCATGTTTTAAACAGGTTTTTCATAAATAACTCAAAACTATGTATGTATTTAACTAAGGGCATCGGGGCAAAATTTCGCGCAAATGTGTTTTAAATGCATTCATTTTTTTATGAATCCTGAGAAAACTAATAAGTATGTATTTTTGAAAAATTTAAACGCATGTCCGCAAATGCTTCGTTTCGGAGATACGGGGTGTTGAAATTTTTCTTGACGATTTATTTATTGCTCTAAAACCGGTTGAGATACGCAAATAAAATTTGGTGGTATTTAAGAGGCAGTTATTGCCCATTTTTGACATACAATTAAAAATTTTATGTTCACCATTTGCATACATACGGGTAATACGGGGTATAAAATTCCTAATTGTATGTCAAAAAATGCCCAATAACTACCTCTTAAAACCTACCAAATTTCATTTGCATATCTCAACCGGTTTTAGAGCAATAAATACATCGTCAGTTTGTAAGACAAATTTCAAAATCCCGTATCTTGGAAACGAAGCATTTGCGGATATATGTTTATAAAGCAAATTGCAATTATTTTTTCATGCTAATTACCCCTAAAAGTTTGTCGCACTTATTTAGAAACACCCTGTATTGATGAAGAGCATGGCTAGTTGTTTAAGTACCTATTTTTTTTATTATCCAACATAAGCGAATAATTCAAAAACCAGAATTTTAAAAAAACCTGAGGCTATAATAGGGAACTTGCACATACAAATATTTTTGCATAAAACTGTTAATTTGTGTTTAAAAATATCATATTCTAAATATTTCGTCTTAACAATTAATAGTGTACGTACAACAACTGATAATAATTCCGCGCCCAAATTTACCCTTTCAAACAACTTCAAAAGCGCGCTCTGGGGTCTGACGTCACCAACCATGATGTTTACCACTATTCTCGTTTGGCTAGTGCCAGGCATGTACTGTACAGACAACATTTTGAAATTTTACAGACTTTCATTCATTTATAATATTATTTTTAGTTTAGGGAAATACATTATTTTTATTTTACAACCTATCTCAAATGCCAATATATGTCAACACATAAAGTTTGGATAAAATTAAATACCTATATACCTATTTATTAGGGTGGGCAGAAAATTTTTTTTCTGGAAAATAACAACGCCTGCGGTCAAAAAAGTTGAGTAATACTAAAATACAAATTTTAAGTCCAAAATGAGTAGTTAAAAAATATTTTTTTCCACTGCCACAAAGACTCTATATTTTTTTAATATAAAAGGTCATTGTGGCAGTGGAAGAAATAGAAAATAATAATTATTTCAAACGCAGATCTTCATATTTTTTAATTATCTAATTTTTGAAACATCAGGGTTATTCATTTTGTAACTTAAAAAAAAATTGAAATAAAATCTGTATTGTTCTGGCGGTTTGATGCATACTTTATAACGTATAGTAAACTTTATTTGCCTATTTTTCCACTAAATAATAAGTAGACAAAAATTTATTTTAGGAACCTACTTCAAAAAGTGTGCCCAAATTCCCTAATAACAATAAAGTAGACGTTAGTATAAACAAAGTTAAAATTACCGATTATAATATATTATTATCGACTGTAAAGAGCATTTCTTCTAGACCAAAGAACTTGCTGCAAAATGAAAATCGGTGCACATTTCAAAAAGTTGAATCCCAGAAACTTTTGCAGAAGGAGGAAAAAGCATTCATAATGGCTTCGTCACATACATCAGAATCAACTAGTGTAACAGTCAATAAAAAAGTTCAATCTTCTTGTGAATCACCGACAGATGTGTGTGATAAATATGATACTGAAGATTTTGACCCAGACTTCTCTATTTCATATGCAAATACTTCAAAGTTTCCCGTATTTAACTTACAACCTAGCTTATCGAATTTGCCCAGTACCTCAGAGGGCATTCAACGCAATCTGAAAGAAATACCAAGATTAGCTGAAACACTTGACCGGTATTTGGTTTCAGACCGAGCAGGAGCAGCTATTGCATCAGCGGTGCTACTAGATTTTGGTGCCATAGATCCACAAAATAAAAAAATATCATCGATAAGAACCAAATAAGAAGAATAAGAGAAAAGAAAATAATTGAGGTTCAGAACTATTCCATTCCATTATGTCTTCATGGTCTCTAAAAACTGTGGTGGAAGAGCATATCACAATATTAGAAGAACCTGGTTCTATGTCCCTGGGTCACATTTGTCCTACGTCTGGCACTGCTACTAATATAACAAATGCAATCTTGGAGTTTACAAAAAAATGTGATGTGGACCTCAATAACTTAGAAGACAGCCTTCTAAGATACAGCCTGGAAAATGGTTCATTCTCGGTGGCTTACCACTATTTCCCATATCCTTCGGTTATATGTAGCAACCAGAAACCCCTCGGAAAATTTACAAATACTCAGCCATTTTGTAATGAAAGTGTATGCGCCCATGTGATTTTGTATTAAGACTCAACCGTCATGCATTTATGGTGCAAGACATCTATTCAAGACAATAAGACTCTGCGACTATTTACTACCAGAATTGAAAGATCTAGTCTATAAATGTATTCAAAGAAATGGATACTTTCGAAGCCCAGAAAATATTATTTTGGCTATGTTATTTGACGAATGAAAACACATAAGACAATTGGGTTTCCAAAGAATTTTGAAGAGCAGACAGTTAAATTACAATGATCAGCGACATTTCGTAGTACCAGAATTATTTTTTGACGCTAAGGAGTACTTTGACATTATCGACTGCCAGAAAGTTTTATGGGCAGAGCCTCCTGTAACTATGAAGCTATCAAAAGACCAACTAAGAGAAGTTGTTGAAAATCCCGAAAAGAGTCTTGTCATACGTAACAGCATACCCTTGTCACACACAAGCGGTTGAGAGGTCCGTAAAAATAGTAACAGAAGGTTCAGATTCTGTCTATGGAAGTGAAAAAAGAGACGGATATATATAAGGAACAGGCTGAAATCAAGGGAAAATATGCCGAAATATGAATCAAAGAAAGATTTTTTTTGAAATAATGTGATTGTTACTTTTGAAAGGCATTCTGTTTTTTTATCGTTATAGATTTATAGAACTATTTTTGTATTTGTATTTTTGTATTATGTGTTCAAAACAATGTTAGCTTCAGTATAAATTAATTTTTTGTATAAAAAAAAATAAATCTACCATACAATAAAAAATATATTTTTCCGCAAATCGCCAGGAAATTTTGACATTCCTGTCAAAATTTCTTGAAGAAAAAGTCAGGACTTCCTTACTGTAAGGAAATGTCATTTCCTTACTGTAAGGAAATGATATTTCCGTACAGTTGTTAGTGTTCTACATAAATGATAGAAAACATAGTAACCATAGTAACCCAAGTAATTTTATTAGGAATTTCAAAGCACCATTTATTTGGGAATAAAATTATCGCGTTTTTTTTAAATCAATCAATATCTGTCGAATTTTAAACGATTTGCGGAAAAATAGTATGTTTACCTCGTAGGAAAAGCCACATTCCTGGACTCTGTGTTGCTAAGTCTCGGCTTGCGCCTCGACTTAGCAATCTTCACAGTCGTCCAGGAATGTTAAGCTTTTCCTACCCGGTAAACAATGTACTATTTTTTGAAAAATTCTTATTTTGATACAGCGCTGTGGCAGTAGAAAAAAAAATAGTAGTTGTCAAACAAAATACTATGATGAAATTTATCTTATAAAACACTTTTTTTTGACTCGGGCAACCATAATAAATTAAAAAAAAACCAATTTGACATATATTAAATGATTGGATTTTTTCGTAAAAATCTCATTATTATATAGCTCTGTGGCAGTGGAAAAAAATTAAATTAATTATAAAAAAACACTGTGAAGTAAGTTATCTTATCATACATCTTTTCTGGGGTCAGGCAACTTAATTAAAAAAACAAAACAAAAACACATTACTCAACGGCCCACCCTACTATTTATATCATATTTCTTAAAAAATGTAAGGATATATTTGCAACTATACTTGTGCATTGTACATTGTAACATTGGTTATTTTGTTGTCTATTGGTTATTAAATGTTCCAAATATACTTCTGGTCGTAATATTTTGTAATAAGCAAAACTAAAACCTATCATTTATAAATATTTTAAATTTATAACAAAGAAAGAAATTAACTTAAAAATAAACAAAACTTTTAGTGAAGTATAAATGTAAGACTAACTAAAAACTATTGTTATAAACAAGTTAAACATGCTTATTAATAATACTTACTTATTTGCCTTAACGCCTCGCATTTCTCCAACAGAATAACTTTCACTGATTTTTATAAAATTTACCACCATGAAGACATCAACTGTAGATTGTCAGATTGGCCTTGTGAAAAACCCTAGTCAGTCATATTATGCGTTTATATACTTTATAAAGTAGCACTTAAATTGATAAATTTCAGTTTAAAACAATACTAGAACAAAAATACCCTGGAATATCCAATTAAATACGATTAAAATGGAATTAATACAATCCCCGAAATACCTTTTTTTTTCAATCAACTATGTACTACATGAGAGTTTTGAGTAAATGCGAATGAATTTGTAAATAAATTTTGAAATATCCTAGCGGCTTTGTTGTCGACTCATAGAACTCTAGCAGATAGACCGGGGGTCGTGACGTCAGACCCGTTTACGCGCCTCTGAAGAAATTTGAATTTTATCGCTTTTTCAAAGCCTCGTAATAAGCGTATGGGTTAAAAATATTTGTTTTTTTTTGCATGCATGCGTTTTAAGATGATGTTGCCTTATGGTTTTTAATATTATTTTAATATTTAAAAATATATGCAAGTTCCCTATTGGGTTTTAATTTCAGAATTTTATAAATGCTAGAATATTCCACAGGGTATGGTGAACTTTGAAAAAAAAAACAGAGTTTATTTGGTATACAAAAACAGAGTTTATATACAATAACAATTTACCTATCAGGCAACAATATTATTACAGCGTTATTGTTAAAGAATAAGGCTATAAACATCACTTAAATCCGACAACAGGTTTAGGAAATTCGAGGCATCAAAAATGACTCACTTTGACGGTGGTGCGTTTTTTTGGAGTAGTGTATATATTCTACTGCTCACCAATTTTCATGAAAATCGATGACGGTTTAACGAAATCGGAGGTGAAATCCTTCAGTGACTGCACTAACATGGGTCTTAAAAAAGTTTGTGAGCATGCCTTACCAAATATGTTATCTAACCTTAATAGTTGCTACTGTATGATCCATTTGTGACAGTGTTGCCTTAATACTACTAAATGTGCCATCAATACACATACACGTAGAATTTGGTGTCACATAAGGGTTGGGTAAATTGACTTCCATACTTTGTACTTGCTGACATATTTTCTGACAATACGAATATATTTCCATAAGAGACTTTTTGGCAGCAGACATGGCCCCAGCTATCTTATATAGTAAAATAATGGCACTTAAAGTTCTTTGTGATATTTGTTGGTGTTTGTCATTAAATAAATCATCAGATACAGTCAACATCTTTAACACCAATCCATCATTTATAGCTCTTTCTATGGCAAGACCAAAATTTAACGTACATCCTGATGAAGCAGGTATAATAACAAGAGTGCCCATCATGTGATTGTATGACAACTCTCTCAACGTACGCAAAACGAGACTGGAAGTTGGAGCTGTGAAATTATCTCCTAAAAAATAAATGGATGATAATTAACCTAATTATGGAATGACTGGGAAAAGAAAAGTATTTTTTCTACAACCACTATTCAAAGTGCACTTTTCTGCACGGTTTTATGTTAGCAAACTTGATATTTTCTCACAGTATAAGATATTTGACATTAGTGTGCCGAAAAGTGACGTTTCTGTGCCGCAAAGTGACGTTTCTGTGCCGCAAAGTTCTTTTCTGCACAGTTGACTACCTCATTCTGAGTAACGTTATATTCTGTTTACATCCGTAGACTACCGCATTCTGAGTAACGTTATATTCTGTTTACATCCGTGGTTAAACTTTAGACAAATATATAACCTATAAGACAATTATTATATTTAACTATAGCATAGAAACTAAATTATGGATGTTACAACTGTTTTATTTTACAATTTTACTCTTATTAAACATTTTATAATTATCAAATAACCAATAAGGATTTAGCAACCTGTGCAAGAGACGTCGAATGAAGTAGGTTTTGTGTAAATCCGTGACTGCATAAATATAATGTCAATAATGTGTAATAATTGTTTAAATTTAAACAAATTAAGGCAGTGCATTAATTTTTTAACTGATTTCTGTGCAATTTTTTTAAGTATAAGGAATTTAAATTGATTAGTAGGTATTAATTAAATACAGTTTAAAATTTATCACATAGGTACCTATTATAATTAATCGTCGTTTGGAAATTGTGATTTTTATTTTTAGGAAAAACTGTGCTTGTAGAAAAAGTATAGTGTGAAACACGTGCAGAAAGGTAATTTCTCACTCGTTTGAATTGCGGCACTCGCTTGCGCTCGTACCGCAACTTTTCAAACTCGTGAGAAATTAGTACCTTTCTGCACTTGTTGCACAATATACTATTTTCTACGGCCGTGCCTAAACAACCACTTTCCCGCACGCATTTTGTTTCCGAAAGTTGCACTTTCCCGCACTAGTGCGGAAAAGTAGAATACCTTGTAATATGGCATTATAATATATTATAATATATGGAATAAACTAATATTTAGATATTATTTACTAATTTATTTCAAATTTATCTTATTGTGTTCATGTTTTAATGAAATTAACGCGAAAATTCTTTGAAAAAGAATTATTTTGACATCATTTTCATAAGTCAAATCAGTGGACAATCACAATAGTTTTGAATATCGTCGTCATTGAAACCATTATCGTCGTCATAGTAACCAAGTTTATTGAAAGTTTGATTTTGACAACCTTGTCAAACAACGTATGCATATGTGTGTTTTCGCTGCAATTTTTAAAAAATTACATGGATTCATCGGACGAAGAGATCCCGGAAGCTGTCTTGATAGCCGCCGCGGAAGCAAATTTAAATTTGTTGCCTGCCAAATCCAAAGAGAGGTATCAAAAACAATTTGTCCATTGTGTGAACTGGTGCGAATCCATGAAAGTAAGGAGCTATAAAGAGGAAGTATTTTTGGCATACTTTTTAGAATTGAGCAAAGTGCTTAAATCAAACACACTTTGGTCACGCTATTCCATGACTAAAAGTTTAATGAAAATAAAGCACAATATTGATATAAGTAAGTTTTATAAATTAACAACTTTTTTGAAAAAACAAAATATGGGTTTTCGAACACAAAAAGCAAAAATTTTTAGTAAAGAAGATATAGCCAAATTTATGTTACACGCACTAAACGAGATATATCTTATGATAAAAGTAGTTACCATTTTTGGTTTATCTGGGGCTTGTCGTAGAGCCGAACTTACGAAAATCACTCTCGACGATATTGAAGACAAAGGGAATCTAATAATCGTCAAAATTACGGACTCGAAAAACAACTCTGCGAGATCATTTGTTGTCTCAGAAGAAATAAACAATGGAATGTTTTTGAAGCTATACAGAGAATACGTCAGTTTACGATCTTCAACCACAACTCATCGGCATTTGTTTATAAAATACCAGAAAGGAAAATGTACAGTGCAATGTGTAGGAATTAATACCCCATTACCCAATTACCCAATTAATCTACCCAATCCTGAACGTTACACAGGACACAGCTACAGACGCTCATCAGCAACCTTCCTAGCCGATTCTGGAGAAACGATTACAAATATAAAACGTCTAGGAGGTTGGAAAACAACTTCTGTAGCCTAAGGTTACCTAGAAGACTCTGAAAAGCAAAAAGGGGATGTGTGTAACAAAATTTTAAGTATCGATTCTTTAGAACCATCTCCATCTACGTCGAGTGATCACAGCGAGCACAGGTCGAGGGAGAATACACAGTGCCAATTCAAGGATCAGCTTGCATCCGTTATAAATTTGCAGAACGCTACGAATTGGTCATTTATCTTTAATATTACGAAGCAATAAATAGACGTTCTTCTTTTTCCACTAAATATTTTGTTGTATTTACTAGTAAATAAAAATTGATATAACTCTATTTGTTGTGACTTTTTTCCAAACATACGGCCGTAGAAAAAATATTGTTCCTAACTCATGCGGAAAGTATCACTTTCCGCACTAGTTAGGAAAATAACTATTTGAAGTAATTTCAAGCTGAGCGCTTTCGGCTTATAGTGCAGTCAATGAGGGTATTTGTCTCCGAATTCCATCCTACTGCATGGATTTTAATGAAATTTTGGAAACAGCCTCTACTTATCTCCTAATTCAAAGTCCCCATGCCGATGTGCGATTTTATCTTAGGGGTGGTTTTTTGGTCAAAATAACCACGCAAGTGGCTAGGGAACCTAATTCTAAGCAAAAACTGTTCTATAATTTTTTTTTGAAAACTATACTTTTTCAGTTACTCGTGGTAGAAAAATTTTCATTGAAAAATGTCACCTTTTTGGACGGTTTTTTGCGAATACCTTGAAAATTATGCATCTAACGAAAAAAACTATATAAAACATATTTGTAGCTTATGAAAAATCAAATTGATTCGTTTCTTCATAAATCTTCTAGATATAATACAAAAAGGGATAGGTGAAAAGAGATTTTTTTGGTGCATGCTCAAATTAGTGTGTTCAACTTAAAATAATAGAAAAATGGGGTCGATTTTAGGGGTATAATTCTACGGATACCTTTTGTAGTGGTTGAAAAGACCTTTAAAATGAGCATTGTTAAATGTCGATTACATTCAAATTAAGCGAGATAGGGTGCAAAAAAAATTATGACTAAAGTATTTTAAGGAAAATGAGAAGTATATTTTTAACCCCTCATCTGCCAGAATTTAAATGCCAGTGGCGGCTCGTGGCTTTAGGGACAGGGTCGGCAAGGTTTTGTCTCCTCAGATAGGTATGCCATCTAATTAAAAGGCTTCAATTTCATAGGAGATTTTTGGTTTTTGTTTTTTTTTAATTTAGAACCTAAACCTGTTTATAAATTAACTCTAGTCTATGTCGTTTCGAAGTAGCAAAATGGGTTATAACGTCGTTATAAAATTTATTATTGTTTTGGAGAGATTTTAAAAGTTTTTTTCTATTGACATTTGAGACAAGCTTGACATTCTCTCTTGTTTCATGGTGTTTCAACAACACGTTTTGACTCTTTTGAGACAAGAGAAATCTCGTTCATTTTAGGCAGATTTTGCCCACATTTGAGAACAATAATTTATTAATTTCGGGAACAGTTTGTTGTACCTAATGAATTGCAGTATATAAAATTATACATATTTTGTAACTTATCCCACCTTCCGAAAATATTTGGATCAGCATATACAATTTCATTTTCGTATTTTATTTGATTAAAGAATGATGGATAATTTTTAATGAACTTGCCTAATAGATATTTTGAAAATTCTTTGGCGTAACTTTTAAATTTTGAATCGTTAAAGAGGTAAATGACTTATGACAGTGAGTAAATAAAGCGAGGGTGAAATAGTTTTAACTTTTGCCTGGAGACCATACAATTCACCGGACATAAGTTTGCCTTACCAATTTATTTTTGATATCAAAAAATTTTAATCTGTCCTTTAAAACACCAAAAATATATTCTGTCTTATGGCTTCTACTCACGTCTGAAAACCTAAAACCTCTCATAAATATTAGACTTAACGCTTATCGAAGAACAATTGATAATTGTGAATGACATGTTACCTCTATCAGTAGTTTCGTCTACTTCTCCCGAAAAGGATCAAAATGTAACTACTAATTGATTCTTTCATTCTGTGCTGTTTTAGGTACGCCGCTAAATCTCTTCGAGACAGAAAGTAAATTAGAAAATTCCAGATCGTATTTGTTAAACAATTTTATTTGTTCTCTATAATTAACTTGATTTAACGAATTCTCCGATTCATCCTGTCCCCTAAATGGTAATTCCTGGAAACTTAAAAAAACTACAATATCAATAATTAAACGACGTAAAACTACTTATTTCATAGTTTCATCCCGGGCGCGCTAGCAAGGTACGTGGCTAGGTACGTGCCTTGCTGCCGTTTGCAGATCACCGAACGGCAAATTGGTATCTGCCGGACTTGGCATTCAAATGAATACGGGGAATGTATAATTGGTTGCCTATCGGCTAATATTCCATAGCTTCTTATTACAAGCAAATCGTCAATCTGGGGACGGCTTGCCGAAGCGGGCCTATCGCAATCGGGTGCATGGCTATAGGGTCATTAATTTGAAAAGTCTCTTACGCACAGCGCATAGGGATCACTTAACGTATCGGATCGATCGAATTCTTTTAAAAACAATGAATAAAATTTAGTCTGTATTATCTCACAGATATTTTTTTATTTCACAGAAACGAATATCATCAACTCTGATTAAACTAAATATTTAAAAAAATCTATATAGGGGAGTGCATATAGATTTTCACTTTGGAAAAAATCAAACAAGATAGAACTCTTTGTAATTTCATTAAGAAATGTTTAATAAACAACATATCAAAAAGTTCTACTCGAAAAGTGGTTGCTGCATTTTTTATTAAACAAATGAACTACGAAATTAAATGTTTTTTAAATAACTCCGAAAATATAAATTTTAGAAAAAAAAAATGACTTGACCATTGAAAAATTCAGAAAATTTTACAAAAAAAAACCTTATACAGTAATGAGCGTGCTAATAACCGGCAAAATAGCGCAAAAGATGGAAAACATATTAAATTGTGAGATAAAAAGAAATAAAACTAGTAGAGTTGTTAAATTTAGCACTAGTAACATATAAATTGACATTATATTGATTGTTTCCCACCTTTACACGTATCAGAGGAGTATGTCAACTAAAACTGTCACTGTGACAGTGGAATTTCTCAAATTCGACCGATACGTCTATAAAGGTGGGAAACAATCAATGTAATGTCAATCTATAAGTTACTATCGCTAAAGTTAACACCTCAACTAAGTTCATCCCTTGTTATCTCACAACTTAATATGTTTTCCATCTTTTGCGTTATTTTGCCGGTTATTAGTGCGCTCATCACTGTATAAAGAATTTTCTAAAATTAAATCTGTATCTTCTATAATTTTTTATTTATAACGCTAAAGTCACCCTTCTCACAAACATTGGCGCACTGTAAACTAACGTACGGCGAAGTGCACGGTTAAGTTATTTTAATGAAATTCTTTAACTAATGGATCAAACGAAATTTTACAAATTGAACATGAAAGAAGAATAATTGAGCTATCTTATGGTAATAATAGAAAGAAATAAAATGTATTGGCATAAGTACGGTGTGGGCGGAGAGTGAGCCTTACATGAATTTGGTTTAAAAATTATTTAAAAATGTGTAACTAATACAATTTTTCTTTTAAAACTCTCAATTTTACACAACTTACCTTTCAAGCATTTTACTAAATAATGTTTCATTCAAAAAAAATCTAAAAAATTTAATTCAAACGATATGACGTCTCAAAAAATGTAATTTTTGAAATCTTCTTAGTTTTATAGAATTACCACTAGTCCCGTCGCCAGTGGGGGTACAACGGCCTCCTTAATTCAGATGGACTTAGCCAAGTTTTTTATGTATTTTGACCCGTAGAACACGAATTTTTTGGGTAACAGTTGATCCGGATGTCGATAAGATTGTTATAAACAAAGAAGTTGAGGAATTACATAACAGCGATTTCTCTCAAAACAAAACATTTTTTTGTATTTTTTGGGTCATTCTAAGCAAAAAATGATTTTACAAATTTTTTCGTAGGATGCATAGTTTTCGACATAAACGCGGTCGAATTTTAAAAAAATCGAAAAATGGTAATTTTTGAACCCGAATAACTTTTGATTGAAAAATAAAATAGCAATTCTGCTTACCGCTTTTGAAAGTTCAAGTGAAATTATATCGGTTTTGATTACTTTCATTGCTAAATATTATTTTTTTATTATTAAACAAAGCTATAAACACAGTGATTGAATGATGTTTTCAATGCATTTCTCATTTGTAATCGAACGAGTAGGCGCGCATACAGACAATTTCTACGTATTACGTACATTAAAACGCATGCATTAGGCACGGGAAACACTATGTGTTTATGGCTTTGTTTAACAAATAAAAACTTAATTTTTAGCAATGCAAATAATCAAAACCGATAGAATTTGACTTGAACTTTCAAATGCAGTAAGCAGAATTGCTATTTTATTTTTTAATCAAAAGTTATTCGGGTTCAAAAATTGCACTTTTTCGATTTTTAGAAAGTTCAACCGCGTTTATCTCGAAAACTGTGCATCCTACGAAAAAACTTGTAAGATCATTTTTTGGCGAGAATCACCCAAAAAATACAAAAAAAAAATGTTTTGTTTTGCGAAAAATCGCTGTTATGTGATTCCTCAAGTTATTTGTTTATAACAACCTTATCGACATCCGGATCAACTGTTACCCAAAAAATTCGTGTTCTACGGTAGTCCTGTCGCCAGGGGGGGTACAACGGCCTCGTTAATTCAGATGGACTTACTCAAGTTTTTTTTATGTATTTTGACCCGTAGAACACGAATTTTTTGGGTAACAGTTGATCCGGATGTCGATAAGATTGTTATAGACCAAGAACTTGAGGAATCAAATAACAGCGATTTTTGGCAAAACAAAACAATATTTTGTATTTTTTGGGCCATTTTAAGTAAAAAATATTTCTACAAGTTTTTTCGTAGGATGCACAGTTTTCGAGATAAACGCGGTTGAACTTTAAAAAAATCGAAAAATTGCAATTTTTGAACCCGAATAACTTTTGATTAAAAAATAAAATAGCAAGTCTGCTTACCGCATTTGAAAGTTTAAGTCAAATTATATCGGTTTTGATTATTTGCATTGGTAAAAATTTATTTTTTTATTGTTTAACAAAGCTATAAACACGTAGGGTTTCCCGTGCTTTTACATGCGTTTTAACGCATGTAACGTAGAAATAGTCTTGATTGCACTAGTACCTATTCTACCTACTCTTTCGATTTTAAATGAGTAATCATAGAAACATCACTCACGCACTAGTTGTTTGTAGCTTTGTTTAGCAATAACACAATAAATTTTTAGCAATGCAAATAATCAAAACCGACATAATTTGACTTGAACTTTCAAAGGCGCTAAGCAGAATTGCTATTTTATTTTTTAATCAAAAGTTATTCGGGTTTAAAAATTGCAGTTTTTCGATTTTTTGAAAGTTCAACCGCGTTTATCTCGAAAACTGTGCATCCTACTAAAAAACTTGTAGAAATATTTTTTGCTTAAAATGACCCAAAAAATACAAAATATTGTTTTGTTTTGCCAAAAATCGCTGTTATTTGATTCCTCAAGTTCTTGGTCTATAACAATCTTATCGACATCCGGATCAACTGTTACCCAAAAAATTCGTGTTCTACGGGTCAAAATACATAAAAAAAATTTGGGTAAGTCCATCTGAATTAACGAGGCCGTTGTACCCCCCCTGGCGACAGGACTACGGGTTAAAATACATAAAAAAAAAAACTTGGGTAAGTTCATCTGAATTAAGGAGGCTGTTGTACCCCACTTGGCGACAGGACTACACCACTTTAAGACGGTATTACTAAAGTTTGAACATATCTATTACAGTTTTATAAATGCTTTTTTAAAGCTTAGGATGTAAACTTTAAATGCATTAAATTATTTTACTTTAGAAATGAAATAAACTATTTCTTTTTAAGAAAATTAAGAAAGATAACAAAAATGTAATACAAAAACCGAAAATTACCAGCTAAAAAAATGTTTATACAAAGTGATAAAAACTTTTTTCTGTAAAACTTCCCTAAAATACATTTAATAATAAGCTTCAACAGTAATAAATGTTCAGCAAAAAAATTTGTTTTTGGCTCTTTATAAGTATGTCTGCGTAACTTGGAACCTATTGATAACTTTTTTATTATCAGTTTTACGAAAAAAAAGTTATTCTTTATAAAATACTCTGCATCGTATATAATCTAAGATGCAATCATCAAATATCAAATTTAATTAATGTTATACGAGGTATGTCAAAAAATATGAATTTCCCTCAAGAGTAAAGTAACTTTACATTTCACAATATCGAAAATTGTTATTAACAAAAGTTGTTTGGAATTAAACAATTTGTTTTAGTGTTCAATTACATCCTTCTAATTAAAATATTGTGAATAATAAAGGCACTCATAAGAAAAATTCATATTTTTACATACCTCGTATAAAATTAAAAAAGTTTGATATCTGATGGTTGTATCTTAGATTTTAGACCAGGGAGAACATTTGATGAAGAATATCTAACTTTTTTCGTAAAAGTGATAATAAAATATTTATCATAAATTGTAATAAAATGATGATGCGTACCTATCCGTAATTTGAGAAAAAATTGAGTTTTTTTTTTCGATTAGAATGATGTAATTTTATATTTAGACATAGTTTTTAATTTGAAACAACTTTTCATTATAGCATTTTTTGATATTCTGGAATATAAAGGTATGGTACGTTTAAGGCCGATGCCACATTATGCGTTTTTACCGGATGCGGTGAAAACGCATCCGTTTCCAACGCAACCGGACCGACCTGTCACACTATGCGTTTAGTCTGGTGCAGTTTGTAAGCGCGTGCCGATGACTCAAAACACATCCGTTTCCAACGCAACCGGACCGATCTGTCACACTATGCGTTTCCAACGGATGCGGCGGAAACGCATCCGGTCAAAACGCATAATCTGACATCGGCCTAACAGTGAATGGTTGACTTCAATGGTCAATACTTGTACTGGTACTTCAATAGTATAAAAGGCCCGGTTTCAGGTAAAATTTAAGGCACAGTCAACTGTCAGGGTCTCTCCAAAAAGAGACCCCTCATCAAGAATATCCTGTCGAAGCATAACATCCAGATCCTCGCACTCACAGATACTCTGTCGAAAAGCGATCCACACTTCGCAGGATATTCGATCATCCATCGAAGCCGCTGTCAGGTTTCACGCGGGAATGGTATTCTCGTTAAACACGGAATACCGCACACCACACACACATTCCCACAAAATTTTCGTCCACCTGATGTGGACTTCCTGGCAATTGACGTGCATATCCCCAATAACGAAACCCTCACGATAGTCTCTTACTACAAACACCCGGATCAACCACTCAACAGGCATTTGCTGGAGTATTTTTCGAGGCTCGGCAAAGCTGTGTTGATGGGCGATCTAAATTGTAGACACACACAGTTTGGTGATCACCGTCAAAACCCAGAAGGCATCCGCCTCACGGATTTTCTACTAGACCTTCCTATTTCTCGAATCACCAACACTGAATACACGTTTCTGAACGCTGCTGGGGCCTCTATTGTCGACCACATCCTAGTTACAAGTAACATTCTGGATCGGTTCGAGGATAGGTGCCACATCGGTGACTCGGTAACGTCAGACCACGTACCACTTCTTGTCAACACTGACATACTAACTCCAAAACAACCCAATCCTCCAAGAACTATAAGAGACTATCGTCACGCTAACTGGACTGAATTCCAAAACTTCATCACTCAAAATCTCCCTATGTTAGGCGAACTTGATACTAACGACAGTATCGACACCGGTGCAATCGAAATTGAGAACCTCATCACCGAGGCGATCACGCACGCTATTCCACTTAAACAAATAACCTATACATCACCGGTACTTCCACAATACATCATTGCCAAAATCCAACAAAAAAGACGTCTTCTACGTCAATATAAGGCCAACAGAAATCCACTAATCAAAACAGAATACAACCGGATCTGCGCCAGGATAAAGAGAGAGATATCTGACCTAACGGCTCGCCGGTGGGAAGATGCTACCTCAAAACTGGACTACAGAGACGGTAGTAAATTCTGGCACAAATTCAAAGTCCTAACAAAACAAAAAGTATCTCAACCATCTCATCTGTTGGTCAACAATCATATTGTCAATTCCCCAGAAGGGAAAGCCGAAGCATTCAAAAATTCGCTTCAAAACAACTTTCAAACCCCAGACAACCCGAACTTTGATCACTTGTTTAAACTCAACACAGAATACATAGTAAATGTTACTCTCAATCACCACGTTCCAGTCTATGATCCAATCATGGACCCCCTCACAAACAGGGAAACGGAGAGCTTTTGCCAAATAGGTAAAAACAGCGCTCCCGGACCTGATGGCATCAACCGAAGATGCCTCAAAAAACTTCCAGAGAGTATCATCCCTCTTCTAACTAAAATATTCAATGCATGTCTCAAAAACAGCCACTTTCCTACTCCTTGGAAAGTGGCCAATACCATCATGCTTTTGAAAAAAGGCAAACCCCCAACCAACGTGGAATCCTATTGGTAGGGGAGCAAAGTATGCTAAATGTGCAGTCACTCGAGCGCTTTGGAGACCTATTGGGTTGTGAAGAGTAGGTCTTAAAACCAAAAAAAAGTTAAGTAACATTTTCCATTTTAGTGGGCGCTTGCCATTTTTTAATTTAATTTTCCATTTCCAACAATCGTTTTTTCCGATTATAACGCCATCTATGCATAATTCGAAAAAATGTTTCGAATAAAAGTTACTTCTTTTTTCGTAAGGAATCCAAATCTGCAATAAAAAATGGGGCTCCTTTTTAAGATTTTAAAGTAACCACCCATCCCACCTCCGTGTGGGATCGTGTTTGGTGCCATTCGATAGATTTTTTAAAAATATTAAATAAGTGTATTTTACAGTTTTTCGATCAGATGTTCATTTCGCGAAATATCGCGGGATTCGTATTTAAAATATTAAATTTACCCCCCACCCCTCTCCGTGGGAAGTCGTGTTTGGTATCATTCGATAGATTTTTAAAAAATATTGAGAATATATTTTTTAGTTTTTCGATCTGTCATTCATTTCGCGAAATATTCGCTTTTTTCTTGTGAAACTTTGGGACCCGCCCATTTCCTTACGCCCGGCTCAAATCGTCAGATTTTTGAAATATACACTCTTTTGCATGTGCTTAACTTACCTTATCTTAATCTGACAATTTCGAGTATTTTTAAGGATAGATTTTTTTTTCGGGCCCCCCTTAACGAACTCCCCTGTGTTAAGAGCCAATATATGGTAAAGGTACATCTGCAGGGTACCACGTTTCTCCCCATATGATAATCTGACGCGCTCGAGTAACTGCAAAAATCCCCGCTTGGGCTCCCCTACCATATAGACCAATTTCTTTAATCAACACTCTGGGCAAAGTTCTTGAGCTAATCCTAAAAGAGAGGCTCAATGACTTTCTCGAAAACCATAATATCATACCAAAATTTCAATATGGATTCCAGTCAGGTAAATCTACCAAACATGCAATAACTGATTTCACCACTAAAGTTACTCAAACCATCAACGATGGTTCATTCGCCATAGCCACATTCCTGGATGTGCAGAAGGCTTTCGATCAGGTCTGGCACGACGGACTTGTTCGGAAACTTTTGGACATCGGGCTACCATTGCAATTTACCAAAATTGTACACTCATACCTCCACAACCGAACTGTCAGAGTGAAAATAAGTGATCAAAAGTCCACCCCCTTCACTCCACAAGCTGGAGCTCCCCAGGGTTCAGTCCTAGCACCGCTGTTGTACATCATCTACAACAGCGATATCACTAACCAAAATATCCCAGGTACTCGGCTGTTTCTCTATGCGGACGACACGGCTCTGCTCACAACAACCTCTCGATACAACCCAAGACTCCTCTTCAGAAGAGCCCAGGCTCTGTTGGACGGTGTCGGCGAATGGTGTTGTAAGTGGAGAGTCACGCTGAACGCGAACAAAACAACAACAATTGTGTTTCGCGCCCCTTCTGTGTCACATAGAATCATAATTAATGAAGACGACCAATATCCTCTGAGATTGTTGGGAGAAAGGCTTGTTATTAGCCCGACTGCGAACTATTTAGGAGTTCTGTTCACCAGGACTCTTAACTGGAACGCAGATCTAAAGGCAACTTTAGATAGGGTAAGGAACAGGGCCAGACTTCTCAACTCTCTCTCTGGACGAATTGGCAAGACACACAAGAAGACTCTCATTCACACGTACAAGACCTTTATTCGACCCGTCATGGAGTACAAATCTTGCCTCTACTCTCTTTGCGCTGGAGCAAAACAAGAGTGGTTGTTGCGCGCTGAACGTAGAATCTTGCGTAGATGTAACTATGAGCACTGGCGATATCCCTCAAACGAAATCCATAACATCTCGAACATCCCCAAAATCACCGAGAGAATAAACTCTCTGAACAGGAACTTCACAATCAAAGTAATCAACGGCCCCCCCTCCGACACACAAGAATCTCTCAAATGTTCCTGTTCATCTTCCGGCCACGTACTCCACCGAAAGCCCAAACGCAAAAAGATTCATTTACCGTCCGCTCTAATGCAAACATGCATTGATGAACTCCCGGTGGAGTACGAAAACATCCTCGAGGCTACCCCGTTAGCCTACCGTACCCACCTCTAACATTTCCTCTTCCCTACCCCGAACAGGGAGAAGTTGGTTTTTTGCGGTTTCCCAACTTCATTGCACAATTATACCTGTTCGTCCCAAGAAAATAGCCGCAACTATTTTCTCCACTCGAACGCACACTGTCCACGCTGCGCTCAAAGCCACCTCCTGACCGCCGACGAGGGACGCAGGTTCGCCTGTCGTTGTACAATGGTTTCTAGGGAGACTGGTCGAGAGCAAAGCACGGACAGTACACGTAAATGTCTATGGAACCAACAACAATCCATCAAACTTTCTTCTCTGTTGACTTCTTAGCCTTCTGGACACCACCGTCCGGCATAACCCAGGATCCAAAAACACCAGGACACGGCGCTTGCCCCAGTGTGCTTTTCGGACTGTTTGCTTTTGCTGCCAACACTACACATTCACTACAAACCCTGAAGAGGACAAAATCCTAAACGGGGACAATCATTGATCGCATTTCCACATAGCATTTTATCTATACACGCAAATCAAACATTGATAGTAGTAGTAGTAAAATTTAAATATGTTTGAATGTTTGTTTTTCTATAATCTTAGCAATTAAAATAGATTTAATTTATTTTAAAACTCATTTGAAAACATTAATTTCGGGAAGGCAAAACAAGGTTGTTTTGCCTTCGCATTGCAACTGAATAAAAATGGAATTTTTATTTTATTTTTATATTGATCGTTACTTCTTTGAGTAACTAGGTCCATTTTCTGTTGGAATTTACCAGCTGAACAGACGGGGTTGTGAATTGTAAGTTTTTGAATTCCCTCTTGTCTTCTTCGCTTCAGCATCCATATGGCTTGCAAATTTTAGAAGCCATGGACGTGTTACCAAGGAAATGGACCAATAAGTTTTCAATTTAAAAATATTTTAGTAACATTTTAATATTTTTAAATATTATTAATATTGCTATTAGGATTGAAAACTACTTCATCGTTAAATGTTTATTTGATAAATAAACATTGTTTTTCGCTTAAATTCGATGTTAAAATTGCCACCCACCTGTCCCTTAGCAGTTTGAACATTGAATTTAAGCGAAAAGCAACGTTTATTTGTGAAATCAACATTATTAACCCGTGTTGAGCTGCCCCCCCCCCACTTGCAAAAATTACAAAACAAATAGCCTTGATTTATGAGCTTTCATATTCCGCAAACTAAAAATTTTGAGCTCGTTCCACTGAGCAGGAATTTAATACTCTAGTGGGGGGGGGCTGAGTCAGCCCCCCCCCCCCACTACTTAAAAATAGGAATATTGAATCGGTTTTTGCGGCAGAATTACGAGCTATTTATGAGCTCTTGAAATTATATAGTTTCGATTTTTGAGCTCATCCCCTTCACCCCCAAACAACCCTTTAATTGATTTAACTTAAGAGAAAAATGCTGAGAAAACTTAAAATATATCGTATTGCGGATATAATTCCTATAGCTTATATACTCTAAGAATAAACTATTAAATCACGTGCATTTCGATTACTGAGCTACAACCCCTTCGCAATAAAACCACCCTATCCTCCCGGCTTAAGAGAAAGTTGTACTTAAATGCAATAAATTAATTATTTGGCGACTACATATCGTTTAATAATTTATAACCTTCCAAATTACGCGCATTTAGATCAGTAAATTGCAATTTATTTTGTATAGTGCAGTCACTGAAGGTAAAAATCAACGATTACCTTCAATTTCGGTGAACCTTCATCGATTTTCACGAAAATTGGTCAGTGGTTAGAGGAGACCTCAAGAAACAAAGGTGACATGGTACCACCTTGCGCCTTTACCCTGAGGGTGGATACCGCCCCTTATCGGGGGTGAAAATTATTTTATAAAAAATAACTGCACAAATCTATAAAAGAACAAATTATAAGCAAAATTTATTATATAAAGTTATTAAAATAAGTCAATACTTTTTAAGTTATTAAAGATCAAAATTTTTAATTATTCCTGAAAAAATCCATGTTTTGAAGCGGTTTTTCGTTATTCACTGAAAAACTGTAAGTTTTTACAAAAAAGTTAATAGTAGTTTAATTCGTATAGCTTATATCTCAAAAGAGATTCAAATCACTCAATCTTAAGAGAGAGTTGTACTTAAAATAATTTAAATTAATTATTTGGCGACTAGATATTGTTTAATAATTTATGAGCTCGCAAAATATACGCATCTCAATAATTGAATTGCCAGTTTCTTTCTATAGTGCAGTCACTGAAGGTAAAAATCAACTATGACCTTCAATTTCGGTAAATCTCCATTCATTTTCACGAAAATTGGTGAGCGGATTTTGATGCTATCAACTTTTTCTGGAGCTCATTTTTGATAGGTATTTCTAAGTACTTTGACAAGTATTTAGTACCTAAGTGTTATAAAATGCATCTCTTTCCCGTTATTTTAGTTTGAATCCTTAGATTTGAACAGTCGCAGAAAAAAATATACATTTAATTACCAATAACTTACTTTAAATTAACATTAAAGAGCTTTTCAAGTAAGCAATTTATTATATTTTTTATTAGCTTCAATTTTAGTGATGAAAACTTTTTTGTAAAAACTTACAGTTTTTGAGTTATTTATGAAAAATCGCTTTAAAGCATGCATTTTCTGTCACAAGAATTAAAATATTTGATCTTTAATAACTAAAAAAGTATTGATTTATTAATAACATTATATAACAAATGTTGCTTACAATTTGCCCCTCTCTCGATTTGTGGGGTTATTTTTAATAAAGTAATTTTCAACCCCGAGAAGGGGTGACATATACCCCAGGCTGAAACCGCAAGTTGTTATTGTCAATTCGTGAAAATGAATGGAGATTTGCCGAAATCGAAGGTCCTAGTTGATTTTTATCTTCAGTGACTGCACTATAGAAAGAAAATGGCAATTCAATAATTGAAATGCGTATATTTTGCGAGCTCATAAATTATTAAACGATATGTAGTCGCCAAATAATTAATTTAAATTATTGTAAGTACAACTCTCTCTTAAGCCGAGAATATGGGATGGTTTTCTTGCTAAGGGGTTGTAGCTCTATAATCGAAAGGCGCGTGATTTAAGAGTTTATTCTTAGAATATAAGCTATACGAATTAAACTACTATTAACTTTTTTGTAAAAACTTACAGTTTTTCAGTGATTTACGAAAAACCGCTTCAAAACATGCATTTTTTTCACGAATAATTAAAATCTTTGATCTTTAATAACTTAAAAAGTATGGACTTATTTTAATAACTTTATATAATAAATTTTGCTTTTAATTTGTTCTTTTATTGATTTGTGCAGTTATTTTTTATAAAATAATTTTCACCCCCGTAAAGGGGCGGTATCCACCCTCAGGGTAAAGGCGCAAGGTGGTACCATGTCACCTTTGTTTCTTGACGCATCCTCTAACCACTGACCAATTTTCGTGAAAATCGATGAAGGTTCACCGAAATTGAAGGTAATCGTTGATTTTTACCTTCAGTAACTGCACTATACAAAATAAATTGCAATTTACTGATCTAAATGCGCGTAATTTGGAAGCTTATAAATTATTAAATGATATGTAGTCGCCAAATAATTAATTTAATGCATTTAAGTACAACTTTCTCTTAAGCCGGGAAGATAGGGTGGTTTTATTGCGAAGGGGTTGTAGCTCAATAATCGAAATGCACGTGATTTAATAGTTTATTCTTAGAGTATAAGCTATAGGAATTATATCCGCAATACGATATATTTTAAGTTTTCTCAGCATTTTTCTCTTAAGTTAAATCAATTAAAGGGTTGTTTGGGGGTGAAGGGGATGAGCTCAAAAATCGAAACTAAATAATTTCAAGAGCTCATAAATAGCTCGTAATTCTGCCGCAAAAACCGATTCAATATTCCTATTTTTAAGTAGTGGGGGGGGGGGCTGACTCAGCCCCTAGAGTATTAAATTCCTGCTCAGTGGAACGAGCTCAAAATTTTTAGTTTGCGGAATATGAAAGCTCATAAATCAGGGCTATTTGTTTTTTGATTTTTGCAAATGGGGGGGGGGGGGCAGCTCAACACGGGTACATTATTATCTGTTTTTGTAATAGCAGTAAAATGTATTTTGAATTAAATAAATTGCTTACATTCTTCTTTTTGTGTAAATTAATTTAATTAAAAAAATATTTTTGTACACCCTGTATAAATAATTATCTTATCTATAGTGTTTATATTACTGAATAGAGAATTAAATAACCTTTTAAATGAGGTATCACATAACCCCTACTCCCATTTAAAAAAATCATCGACTACGTCATCACGCCCAGATGGATGAGGTCACTAGTATGACATATCGTCGGCTTAAGATGCAAATGGCCTAACTCCACTTTTAGCTCAAATTAACATTTTAGGTTGGTTGGGTTCATAAAAATTAACCGCGTCGACTTAAATACGCCTAACAACCGAAATGTCAAAAATGCCGCGACAAAATACCAGTCGAAACTCGCCTATCTCCGGCTTGATTTTCAACAATACGCAGTTGGCCTAACTCCCAGTGTGTAATGGTAATAACAGGTGAAACGTTGTTGTTCTTAATTTTATGTGCATAAAACAATATCTGAGGTAAGTATCAATAATTTTTTAATGCTTTAATTACCTTTGACGTTCAAATTATCTAGAGAATATAAATTTAGTATTTAATTTTTGTGCGTTCTTGGGTAAATCTGATGTTAAAATATCGTGTTGGAGTTAGGCAATTTTCATTTTATATTTACTTAGTTTGGATAGGAGATAGGCCATTATAGTTTCGATGATAAACCACATAGGTACCTACCTTTAATATTTTTTTCCCTATAATAACATTCTGAATTTTTGCTTAGCTAGGTACATAAAAGTATACTTTCTAATTAACGCTGTATATTTCAGAATGAATCCGCAATCCCGTGCGATGAAAATGCTTTTATTGGCTAAGCAAAACATCCAGGAAAAGCCCAACAGACAAAGCGATGCCGAAAGCGATGTAACAAGAGATTTGTTAACATTTTGTGATACTTTTGATCAAGATAAGGATTTATCTACACTCTTAACTGATAGTACTAATCTAGCAAGCTCCTCAGCATCTAATCACCACTTATTAGCTGACGACAATTTAATTACTGATGATGATTTACTCACCCTAGCTGAAGAAAAAGTTGCTAACCTGAATTTTATCTCCTCAAATTTTCCTGAAGATGAAATCAACATTGAACCAGAAGATCGTCAGAATTTCGTTCCAGAATCAGTTCATGGTGAAGAAGTGCCAACCTCCATTTTGGAAGAAGAAGTTATTGAAGCTTCTTCTAGTCGTTCAGATAAATCTTATGAACCCAGTGAAAATGAAACAAGTTCAAGTGAAAATGAAGTAGTAGAAGAGCTACAAAATAACACTCCAATGCAAACCCCTTCACGGACACGCAGAAAGAGACGTCATGTAGATCAAAAGGAATGAAAGAAAAATAAAAATAAGATTTTGAGACAAGAAGGAAAGGAATATTTTGGAAAACAAAAGCAAGAAGAAAAATGGAATTATGATATTAAAAAAAAAGCAAAAGCTATAGGACCGAGATGCAAATGCAGTGGTAAATCAGTAATGAATAATGGGAAATCAGTAATGAAGTGCAATGAGATAACAGAAGATCAAAGAACAGAAATTTTTACAAGATTTTGGAATTTTTTGTGGAACGAAAAACAATTGTTTCTAAGGACGCTGGTTGAAAAGAAAAGTACTTCAAGAGCTAGGGATCGAAAAAAAGAGAACGAGTCAAGAAGGGAATTTTCCTATATATATTTTCTTCAAACAACATCCAAGATAAGGGTGTGCAAAACAATGTTTTTCAATACTCTTTCAGTTGCACCAAGAACTGTTGCACATTGGTTGATTGAAAAAAATAAATCACAACACACTGCAAATGATTTGGTGGATGATGACCTTAATGATACGCGTGATAATAATTCCTCCCAAATAGTTATTCCTAGAAAAGCGAAAATCGACAAACAAAAAGAAAATTTGTGCAATTTCTTTACAGTTCTTCCAAAACTAGAGTCACATTATTGTCGAAAGAGCACAAAGAAATTATACCTTGAAAGATCTTGGCAAACAAAAATGGAATTATACCGGTTTTATAAGAATGACTGGTGTACAAAAAACGATTCACAACCGCTATCTATTGCAGCATTTAATAACAGTTTCGACGATTTTAATTTAGCACTTTTTTCACCTAAAAAGGACGAATGTGATACGTGTGTGGGTTACAAGACTGGTAATATTGACAAGGCTACCTATCAAGAACATCAGAAGAAAAAGGAGGAGGCACGAAAGGAAAAAGAGGTTGACAAAACAAAAGAAGATGTAAAAGTTTTTTCAATGGATTTGCAATCAGTTCTACTGAGTCCAAAATCTAATGTCAGCGCTCTATATTATAAAACAAAATTAATAGTCCATAATTTTACAATTATGGACATTAAATCCTTGGATGGATATTGTTTCCTCTGGCATGAGGGTCATGCTGGACTAACTGCCAACACATTTGCTACCATCATTTACAAGTTTTTAGAGACTAATATTATACCCCAAAAAAACTCTACTAGTAAAGTCATTTTGTACAGTGATGGTTGCACTGGACAAAACAGAAATGCAATTCTTGCCAATGCACTTTTCAACTTTGCACAAAAGCATGGGATTACAATTGAGCAAAAATTTTTAGAAAAAGGGCATACGCAAATGGAGTGCGATTCAATGCACTCCACAATCGAGCGAAAACTAAAAAACCGAGTCATAAATGTCCCAGCAGACTATGTCAATATTTGTCAAACTGCTCGTATAAATCCGAAACCCTACGTGGTGGAGTACTTGGATCATACATATTTCAAAAACTTTCAAGAAGTTCAATACATTAGTTCCATCCGTCCTGGTAGATCGTCAGGTGATCCTACTGTAACAAACATTAGAGCACTTCAGTATAATGAACACGGAATTCTCTTTAAAATCAGGCATACAGAAGAATGGATGCCTTTGCCTTACAGAATCACGAAAAAAGATAAAAAAATCTGGAATTTAGAAGAGTTGCCGTTAATGTATCCGACTCCAATACCAATTAAATCGGAAAAATTTCAACACTTAATGGACCTTAAATCGTCAATTCCTAAGGACTTTCATTTTTTTTATGATAACTTACCACATTTGTAAAATGCCTCTTTCTTTTTGTCTTTTGTCTTGTGTTGCCGTCTTTAAATTTTTTTTATACTTAAGTTGCACAATTAATTAGATTATTGCCTATCTCCTGATGCCAACCCATGCTCAGGGAACGCATATTACCTAACTCCCAATTTTTCAAGAATAAAAGGATCCCCCAAACCGACGCGAAAGTTTTGCGACGCGAATTTTCCGTAGCGGAACATTCGCAGGCGGAGCGGTAGCGGACAAGGGTTCCCCATACTGACGCGAAAGCCGACGCGACTATTCGCCATACAAATGTGAACAAATTATATTTTTAAATCGGCCAACAGGTTTAGGAAATACAAGACATCAAAAATGACCAAATTTTTAAGTGGGCGTAATCTCTATATTACTCTCTATATTACTCATTCTCTCAAATTAATAATAATATTATAATATATAATGAAAACTTATCATTTTCTCCTAATTCTGACCCTATACTATTCCAGACTTTATCCTTTTTTCTTATATTTTTATAATCTTCGTCCGTTAAATCATATATTATAGGATATTGTTTAACAATTTCAATGAGTTTTTCTGTAACAACCATTTTAAAACACGCGAAACTACAACGGTAGTTCTGCCGCGACCGTTGCGGATTCCGCGCAAAGTGGTCTGAACACCTTCATAATCCGCCGTGAATATCGGTTCGCCGCGATTCCGCGTAGGTTGCGGTTGCGAAAGTTTCGCGTTGGTTTGGGGGATCCTTAAAGCCTATTTTTGACAAGAGCAAGTATTTTCTATGTTGTAGCATTAAACAAAATAAAATATTTTGGAAACTTACCTTGTTTTATTATTATTTTCTAATTCTGACAAGTTTTTGCATCTCCTGAATAATTTAAATTTTTGGAGTTAGGCCATTTGCATCTTAAGCCGACGATATATACCAAAAAGTCATAATTTAAAAATAAAAATCGACCTGTCTCAGGACTTCTAATAAAATTCACCTATTTTCGAGATAATGTATATGAATGTTTATATTAGTGAATAGAGAATTGAATACCCTTTCAAATGAGCTATCACATTACACCTATTCTCATTTAAAAGAATCATAGATTACGTCATCACGCCCAGATTGATGACGTAACTAGTATGATATATATATATATATATATATATATATATATATATATATATATATATATATATACATCCTACTATCAATTTGGCATCGATACATTATGCATTTACCATCGATTTGGCATCGTCTTGCAAAGTGGCATCTGTATATCGATGCCACTTTACACTACCTTAATAACTTTATTCCTGTACTTGCTACCAGAAGTCTAATCAGCTCGGTAGTTAGAGATTTGATTCCTTGATGTTACTTTAATATATCAGCTTTCCTTGTTTACCTCTTACTAAGTTATATAAGTTTATTCCATAAAATGTTTGAGTCCAAAATGATCGTACAGTGAAAATATTATATACATTTAGTTCAGTGTTTTACCGTTTTGTCGCTGCCGTTATATACATGAAAACGTATATCCCACTTTCATTATCAATCATTTTGGCATCAGAAATTTGGCATCACTGTTGAATACAATATTATTCACAACGAAAAATAGACAATTTGAGAATGTATATATTATTTTCATAAAGAAATCAGTCTGGCATCATGTTTTATTGTTTTCACCCAATTTTGAAAAAATGTGAAAACTTTGTATTATCCACGTCCGTCTGTCCGTCTGTCTGTAACCACAACTCCTCCGTCAATATACCAGCTAGAATGACAAATGAGGTATCAAATGAAAGCTGATAATCCAAGGATGGTACTAAAGGTGAGATATTTGACCTTGGCGGTCTGTCCGTCGGTCTTTACGACCGCGAATATAACTCCTCCATCATTATACCAGGTAGAATGACAAATGAGGTGTCAAATGAAAGCATATAATCCAAGGATGGTACTAACGGTGAGATATTTGACCTAGGCTGTCTTTCCGTCGGTCCCTCCGACCGCAAATATAACTCCTCCGTCATTATACCAGGTAGAATGACAAATGAGGTGTCAAAAGAAAGCTTATAATACAAGGATGGTACTAAAGGTGAGATATTTGACTTAGGCGGTCTGTGACTCGGTCCCTCCGACCGCGAATATAACTTATCCGTCATTATACCAGGTAGAATGACAAATGAGGTGTCAAATGAAAGCTGATAATCCTAGGATGGTACTAAAGGTGAGATATTTGACCTAGGCTGTCTTTCCGTCGGTCCCTCCGACCGCGAATATAACTCCTCCGTCATTATACCAGGTAGAATGACAAATGAGGTGTCAAAAGAAAGCTTATAATACAAGGATGGTACTAAAGGTGAGATATTTAACTTAGGCGATCTGTGCGCCGGTCCCTCCGACCGCCAATATAACTCCTCCATCATTATACCAGGTAGAATGACAAATGAGGTGTCAAATGAAAGCTTATATTCCAAGGATGGTAATAAAGGTGAGATATTTGACCTAGGCTGTCTTTCCGACGGTCCGTACGACCGGGAATATAACTCCTCCGTCATTATACCATGTAGAATGAGAAATGAGGTGTCAAATGAAGGCTGATATTCCAAGGATGGTACTAAAGGTGAGATATTTGACCCAGGCTGTCTTTCCGTCGGTCCGTACGACCGCGCATATAACCCCTCCGTCGTTATACCAGGTAGAATGACAAATGAGGTGTCAAATGAAAGCTGATAATCCAATGATAGTACTACAGGTGAGCGATTTGACCTAGGCTGTCTTTCCGCCGGTCCGTACGACCGCGACTATAACTTTTGCGTCTTTATACCAAGTAGAATGACAAATGAGGTGTCAAATGAAAGCTGATAATCCAATGATGGTACTACAGGTGAGCGATTTGACCTAAGCTGTCTTTCCGCCGGTCCGTACGACCGCGACTATAACTTCTGCGTCTTTATACCAAGTAGAATGATAAATAAGGTGTCAAATGAAAGCTTATAATCCAAGGATGGCACTAAAAGTGAGATATTTGGCCTAGACAATCTTTCTGTCGGTCCGTACGACCGCGAATATAACTTCTCCGTCATTATACCAGGTAGAACGACAAATAAGGTGTCAAATGTAAGCTGGTAATACAAGGATGGTACTAAAGGTGAGATATTTGACCTAGGCGGTCTGTCGGTGGGTCCGTCCGACCGCGAATGTAACTCCTCTATCATTATACCAGCTATAATAATAAATGAGGTGTCAAATGAAAGCTTATAATCCAAGGATGGTACTAAAGGTGAGATATTTGAGCTGGGTACTCTTTCTGTCGGTCCGTACGACCGCCAATATAACTCCTCCGCCATTATACCGGGTAGAATGACAAATGAGGTGTCAAATAAAAGCTTGTGGGTGAAAACCTAGGACTTACGAAGTCCAATTTAAAAATAGGGCATATCAGAGATATGCCTTAGACATCATAGAAGACAATGACACAGAAAAATCAAACAAGCAATATGTCAAAAGGGCCTTAGTTATGTATCTTCGGTCCTGTTGGTCCAATCGTGATGTATAGCACCTCAAATGATAGGATTTGACAAACAGAATACAATGAGAGAAAAATCAAATACAACCTCATGTCAAAAGGGCCTTAGTCGCGTATCTTCGGTCCTATAAGACCAATCGTGACGTACGGCATCTCAAATAATAGGACTTGACAAATAAAATACAATGACACAGAAAAATCAAATACAGCAACAAGTCAAAAGGGCCCTAGTTATGTATATCTAGTCCTATTGGTCCAATTGTGACGTACAGCAGCTCAAATGGTAGGGTTTAATGAACAGAATACAATGACACAGAAAAATCAAATACAGCAATATGTCAAAAGGGCCTTATTTACGTATCTTCGCTCCTATTGGTCCAATCGTGGCGTACAGCACCTAAAATAACTGGATTTGACTAATATAATACAATGACGTATGAAAATCAATTACAGCATCATGTCAAAAAGGCCTTAGTCTTGTATCTACGGTTCTATTGGTTCAATCGTGACGTACAGCGTCTGAAATGATGGGATTTAACTGGCAGAATAAGATGGCGTAGACAAATGAAAATGACGGCATGTAATAACACTTTAAAATTGTAGAAATAAAATGGATTAACACACATGGTATGACATATTAGGTGAGAGTATTTAACAAATAGAATACGATTACATACGTCCAGTTTTTGACAGGCGACTTCTCTACATATGATAAACGCGAAAGGGCCCCAACGTTCACTGCTCGACATAGGCCTCCCGTTCACTGCATATACCCACTGCTTTCTGACGCTGTGACTTGAGAGGATAGGATTTAACGAATAGAACGACAAAGAAGACTAAACAAGGCAGCTCACGGGAAAAACACAACTGTCCGTTTTATACTCTACAGGGAAGCATCAAATATTCAACGTAAGAATATATTAGAGTATAACGGTATGATAAATCTTTTTCTTCTTTTTTCATTTAGTGCATTCCGTACGTTTTTTAAACATAATCAGGAGAAGTTGTTGAATTTCTGAAGTCTATAAAAGAATTTCTTAACAAACCTTTTTTTAATTAGGTTATGGATTATTTTTAAGAATGTGTTTAAAAGGCAGTTCGCAGGCTTATTGTTCAATGGTCTTATCACTTTCAAGCGCCTGTCTTTTTTGTAGGACTATTAATTGTTACTTGTGATTTCAACCATTCTAGCGGGGCAATGCCTTTTCTATAACTGAAATGAATATTGTTATCCATTTAATTTTTTTCCTCAATTAATTAAATGCCTCCTACTGGTGTTTGGTCTAAGCTTACCGCTTTTCCCCATTTAAGCTAAACTGCTCGTCAAAAGTTAGGGATATAGAAAATTATGCTCATTTTCATAGCTAATTTTTTCGAGAACAGATTAACGGATTCCACTATTTTTTTTTAATATTTTAGATTTTTCTTTAGTATTTACACAGTTGTGCAAAGGTTTACACAAACTTCTTTTTTGTACTTATACCGAGTGGTAGGTATAAGTACAGAAAAGAAGTTTGAGTAAACCTCTTGATAGGTATTAGTTACGTATCTTCACTCCCATTGGTCCCAACGTGTCGTACGGCGGCTCAAATCATTGGAATCAGCCAACAGAATACAATGACTAGGGAGCGGATTTATATGCGATCAATTTTGATGAAATATTCGCATATATATGCGGTAAAAAATTACGAAATATGCGCAAGATATGCACAAAAATTCAAAAAATGCGCATTTCGGGAAACCACAAATTTTCTGTCTTATTTAGTAATCTTATTTATTATTTTTCAAATAAAATCATTTTTTATATATGCAATTTATTCACAGTTTTTACAAAAACTGCTACCAATAGTTACCTATTTAAAATAAAACAACAATATCACTATAAATATATCTTCGATTATAATTCACTACAATGTGTTTTTCCAAATTCTTTACGAGGAAACATATTCTTTGATCAGACAAAATATTTTTATAACTTGAAAAACTCCTTTCAACATCGATAATTGGTGCGTATTTAAAATAACTTGTTAATTTCCGTTAGAAAATCGTAAAACTTTGGCTAAAGGTGTAAATTCTCTTAACAATAGAGGATTTAAAAAATCACCAGAATTATAGGTAGGTACCTACCCTAATAGCACAAGGACGTCCAATGGACGTCCTTCACGGACTTTAGGGACGTCCATTGGACGTCCGTTTTCGTCCGAGGAACGTCCTTTATACGTCCTATTTTGGTCCAAATGTCGCGCTACCGAACGTCCATTGGACGTCCATCTAATGCCCGAGGGGACATATATTGGATCTTAATCGGACGTAAATTGGACCTTAATCGGACGTCCTAGGGGACGTAAATTGGACCCTAATCGGACGTAAATTGGACCTCAATCGGACGTAAATTGAACCTTAATCGGACGTAAATTGGACCTTAATCGGACGTAAATTGAACCTTAATCGGACGTAAATTGGACTTTAATCGGACGTAAATTGGACCTTAATCGGACGTAAATGGGACCTTAATTGGACGTAAATTGGACCTTAATCGGAGTAAATTGGATCTTAATCGGACGTCTTAGGGGACGTGAATTGGACCTTAACAGGACGTCCAATTTTGGTCCAAATTCCACGTTGCCAAACGCCCAATGGAGGTCCACCTAACGTCCGAAGGGACGTTCGGTGGACGTCAATTGGGCCTTCATAGGACGTCCCAGTTTGGTCCAATGTATTGCTGCCGATCATCCATCTAACGTCCTGGGAGGACGTTCGGTGGACGTCTAGAGACGATATTTATACCTGTGGAGAATGTATTGTGGGAAATAAAAAATATATTTTTTAAGGAACTTATATTACATCTTATATTAATTTACAATTATTGGATATTAGATTATTTACATTAAATTATAATTACATTTCTCCAAGAAATTAACGCACCACCTTAAAAATGGGCCATTTTTGATGTCTCGAATTTCCTAAAGCCATTGTCCCATCTAAGTGATTTTTTTAATAATATTATAGCCTAGGCTATATGGGCTACCTCCATAAGCTTGTCATGCACGGGGAGCTATACTGTAATAATATTATATCACATCGCTGAGGGAACTCTACATTACATATACTTTTCGAATCAAAACTTTTATTCTCTTAATATTATTACTTAAAAAATATATACTACATTCGTCTCGCTAAACTCGAAAAATAACTTATAAACCATAAAAATCTCCAAAAATATAAATGACATAAATGAGAATTGGCACAATTATTATTATGGTTTTAAGTTGATTTTTCGGATTTAACTACAATATTATGCAAAAAATTATGTTATATCGCAGATTTAAAATGGGTTTATCTCGAAAACAGTTATATTAAGTTTAGCGAGATGATTGTAGTACACTTTTTTTAAGTAAAAATATTAAGAGAATAAAAGTAGACTGGTACGCAGTCTGATTTTTGCATAAGAGTTTAATGAAATGGTAACAAATCAATTGGAAGTTCTGTCCGACAAAATACATGGAACGTTTTCGGTAGTCTGATGTTCCAAGTTTTTAACCTGTTCCACAATTAAAACTTCCCCGGTTCCAGTATTCCCGTACATCAAAGTTTGTCCGACTAGACACCGTGAAGCTATTAACAAATTTTCAGCTTGCTGTTAATCAACTTTTTTTATTACGCGGGATCCAGGTCTATAAATGAATACAATAAATAAGTAGGTAGGTACATATTATACACTTATTTATACGAGTACAATTAATAGTAGAGCTGGTTTTTGGGATGTTACAAGCAGCATTTGCATTTCCACAGAGATACTTATGACAGAAATAATAAAATACCGAGACGGACTATTATTATAATAATTTACAATAGGACCCGACGGCCGACGCTATAGGGACAGGTAAAATTTATGACTGAACAATGCACCGAGCATCGATACAAGCAATATGTACCGGTCGAAGGTTATTTTTTATTGTGCCAAATGGACGTATATAGTACCTACCTTTAAAAATCGAATACACAAATTAAAAGATATTTAACAACCATAAAGATTTGTCAAACTCTATCACCGACTTCATGAAAACAAGTATTACTACATTCTTTGATGGTTTTTGCTGTAAATTTTAAAGGATTGACATGAAATTTGGCATACGCATAGCTAACATGCCAAAGAAAAAAAGTGATATTGTGCCAATGTGTGCTATTGCCCTGGGGTGAGTTTCACTCTTTCTCTGGGGTGAAAAACGTTCAAAATAAGTCCGGACTTCGATAAACTGATTAATATTAAGCAACCTTTATTCCATACTTACAAAGTATGTGTACTTACAAATTAGTATGTGAATTTGGGGGGTGAGTTTCACCCCGAGGAGGGGTGATATACAAAATATAGATAGATACACAAAAGATATACAAAAATGTTTCAAAACATCGAAAAAATGTGGTAAAATGCAAATATACATATCATATTATGATAAAATTGCGATTTTGGCGATTTGCCTTTTTGGATAGAATGATGATGATGTTGATTAGGATAAAACTGCGAAGAATTTTTTTATCGAAATATAGTAAAAAATATGAAAAATATACCAAAAAGCTTGAAAAAATATGTAAGTATGTAAGGAAAAACATAAATAATTAAATAAACTTTTGACAACACAACACAAAAGTTTGAAACACTCACTATTTGGATTGGTTGTCCTGGCTTGTGATTTTCTTCTTTGCAGATGACGCTCACGGATCGATGTCAATGTCCAACGGACGTCCAATGGACGTCCAAAGGACGTTCATATTTATTCAATACGTAAGTACGTCCAACGTCGGACGTCCGAAGGACGTTCATATTTATTCAACACGTAAGTACGTCCAACGTCGGACGTCCGAAGGACGTTCATTTATAGTCCATCCGCATTAGGACTAAAACTGGACCTATTTTGGGCACACGTACGCTCAACTTCAAAAAGATGCTCTCAATATTCATCTGTAGTAAGGATACATTGATAAAAATTATATTTTTGCTTATTAGAATTAACCACCAAACTTCTATCATCTTGGTAACGGGAATAATAAAACATTATAAAGTCCACTTTACATCAACAATAATTGAACAAGAAATTGACGACAAGTTATTCAAGGTCAAATTTGGCTTATACAAAACACAATTCTACTTCCAATTTTGCCGTGAATAAACAGAAAATAAAGAAATTTGACAAAATAAAACATATCCAATTGTTCTATTTCATCAAATTCCTTCATTTTCTTTTACAAATCATACATTTTGTACTCGTCAAATTTGGCCTTGAATAACTTAGTCAATTTCTTGTTCAATTTATTGTTGATATAGAGTGGACATAACGAATAATTTACCGATCAGATTTTCACACTTTACATAAAAACAAAAACATGTATTAGATATTAAACTACATATACAGTTTTGAATTAAATATGATTTATAATCTTTTCCATTTAAACTATTTTATTAACATAATTAAGTTAATATTTTATTAAATAATTTTGCTGTTTAATCCCCTTATTGGTAGAATATGTCCAATATGGACGATTGGAAAAGGTCCGTATTTCGTCCGAGTACGGACGTCCAAAGGACGTTCATATTTATTCCACCCGAAGGACGTCCAACACCGGACGTCCGAAGGACGTACATATTTAGTCCACCCGAAGGACGTCCAACGCCGGACGTCCAAAGGACGTACATATTTAGTCCACCTGAAGGACGTCCAACGCCGGACGTCCAAAGGACGTACATATTTAGTACACCCGAAGTACGTCCAGCGTCGGACGTCCAAAGGACGTCCGTTTATGGTCCATGGACGTTAGGACCAAAAATTGACCTATTTTGGACGTCCAAAGGACGTCGTGTGCTATTAGGGTATTAAATATAACAAAAGTATATAAAATTCGGATTTCCGGGTAAAACATCCTTCGTCATTTTAACATCCTACAATCATTTCATAACGGCGGCGTATTATCCTATAAGTACTTTGTGTAGAGATCGTTTATTTTCTAAGAAAAAATGAAAGGCGGTTAATGAGCTGTCTTTCTTGGTTCTCGAATTAATACAGACCACAGCCTGTGCGTGGAAATATTTTGTCGAATTAAAAAATTTAAATTTTGTTTTGGACTAATGAAATAAAACATTTTAGTAGTTCCAAAATGACACAAAATCTAGGCATCGGATAAAAAAGTTTATTTGAAGAAAGTGTATTTTTTTGTTCTTCTTAATGGCGGTACAGGCTCGTTTTTTTAATATTGTATTTAATTACAGAATAATTTTCAAATATTACCTAATATATTTTTCAAATTGGGCTCTGTACCGCTATTCTTTATTATATTACGGATACGTGTGCCAAATATCTTGAAAAAATATTCAAAATTACAGCCGCAATCTTGGAACGCGTTTTGGCTACCTGTTGATCGCTACTGTATCATCTTAAACAATTTTTTAAACAAATTCACAAAAATAATTTTTTTATTACGAACGATTTTTTAGATAAGTTGGGTTATTCTGAGCAAAAAAGGTATCTTGAGATTTTTCTCTAAAATTGATTTTTGTCGAGTTATATGGCCATTTTCGCATTTTTCAGTTTTTAAATCGCGTATAACTCGACAACAATCAATTTTAGAGAAAATTGACAAGAGACCTTTTTTGTTCAGAATGTCCAAAATTATCTAAAAAAAAATTGTTCAAAGTGAAAAAATTATTTTTGTGGATTTGTTTAAAAAATTGTTTAAACAATTTTTCGACCACGGCACCTTGTGAATATGTTATAAGGACCTCTTTTTGAGTAAGTTTGTGCAAAAAAATCGAATCGGAATAATTTCACTAACAGGGGCGACGATAAATCCGGGACTATAGCGCTAATTATTAATAATTAAAAATAACAGCTTTGTAATAAAATAATGACAAAAATCTCTTAAGGACCTTGAAGCAAGGGTTTGAAACTTGATCTGCTCACTTTTTAATTTCATAATAATAACTTTTAATCGAGTTATTAAGACTTAAAAATGGCCATTTTCGCATTTTTCAAATTTTTAATCGCATATAACTCGACAACAATCAATTTTAAACAAAAATGGCAAGACACCTTTTTTGCCCAGAATGACACAAGTTATCTAAAAAAAATTGTTCGAAATGAAAAAATTGTTTTTGTGAATTTGTTTCAAAAAAATGTTTTAAACAATTTTTCGACCAATGCACCGCCCGGCACCCTTTGGATATGTTATAAGGACCTCTTTTTGAGTAAGTTTGTGAAAAAAAATCGAATCGGAATAATTTCGCTAGCGGGGGCGACGATACTGCCCGGTCTACTTTTGATGCTGATGGTGATAGAATAGATACTTTTTATATAACAAAAATAAAACTTTTTTTAAACTCTTTAAAAAATTTGTGGCGGGTTTTCCCCGAAAAGTGCGTTATTTTTTGGACATTTTACGTTGAACTAGTCGATTTGGAATTTGACGAATAAGAACCAACTTTTGATTAGCTCCAACTCTGTTTTTATTGTGTGTCCAGACTTCATACATACATCATTTTTTTTACTGTTTTATAAGCTTTATATTTGCTAGGAATAGTTTTTCGATCAAATACTTACTTTTTGATTTACTTGCGAAAAACCATCTAAAAACAAAAGTTACAAGGAATTTAATTAGTTTATCCACTTACGGACTTATTTGGACCTATATTTTTTCACACTCGAGAAGGGGGTGGTACTCATCCCCAGAAAAAAAGCACACACTGGCACTCTGATGTTCATTTCGCGAAATATCGCAGGGATCGTATTTAAAATTTTTAATTTACTCCTCACCCCTTTCCGTGGGGGCTCGTTTTTGGTATCATTCGATAGACTTTTGAAAAATATTGAACACGCATTTTTTAGTTTTTCGATCTGACGTTCATTTCGCGAAATATTCGCTTTTTTGTGAAACTTTGTGACTCGCCCATCATTTCTTCAGATTTGGGAACACTTAATAATCGGAGGGGGCCAAGTCAGGAGAGTAAGCCGCATGAGAAAGTAATTAGAACCCCAACTCGAATTTTTGCTACTGTCACAACGCTCTTGTGAGTCGATGTATTGTCTTAGGTCTTGAGAACACTTTTTTCTTCTGCTTATGGAGTCGTTTTTCATTCATCACATACCGGAACTCACCACATAAATTTTGAAGACCCTGACATCAAAACTGTATTAAATTATATGTGATCTAAGTAAGTTAATGAAAAGTCAGAATAGATAGAGTAGAACACTTATAAAAAAAATTGTAACAAGCAATTGGACATCGTAAGTTCTAATTTTTCACAAAAAGTGACCGGAAGTTGAACCGGCAGTCGATATTTGAACCCTTCGTGTAACTTTTTGTCAGCTGATATGACGGATGAATTTTGTTCACCTACAGATATGGACGAACAGACAGGCATGAAACCGGAAGTATGTATTTGTTCTGGTCTTTCTTAGTCGTGTTGACCAATAGTTTGTACTATTTCGACGAATTTAAAACAGTACTTTCGGTTGCAACTCTGGAACAGGCAGTCCGAGGTCAAACTTCTCACATGTAATATCATATTTTGGTTATAGGCTTTCATTTGACACCTTATTTGTCATTCTTTCTGTCCTACTAATAGACGAGTTGTGTTTATTGACGGACAGACATGGATAATTCTAGGTTTTCACATTTAATGATAAAAACAATAATTATACAATTCAGTTAACCTGACTATATCATTGTGATAATGACTTCTTATCTAAAAGTGACAACGGCAATAATTGCCGTTGTAATAATTATTATTCCATTCACTCACGATAAAATATCGCAAAACCTCCAGATTTTAAAGAACCGCTTGGATTGACATAAAATTTGGCACACACGTAGCTAAAATGCCAAAGAAAAAAGTGAGATTATGCCGATATGTTCTCTTGTCCTGGATGTGACTTTCACCCCTTCTTGGAGGTGAAAAAACATACGTGCAAAATAAGTCCGGAAGTGGATAAACTGACTAATTCTAATTCTAAGCAAATTTTGTTCTATAAAAGTTTTAGGTCAATACTTTTCGAGGTATGTGCGAGTGAATATGTTTATTTTTCATAGAAAAACACGTTTTGGACGGATTTTCGCAAATAACTCAAAAAGTAAGTATGTACATATTTTATCGAAGAAAATATTCCTAGCAATAATATAGCTTATGAAAAAGAGGTGTCAGTATAAGGTCTGTAGACCCAGTAGAAGCAGGGTTGCAGCTAATGAAAAATAGGTTCTTATTCTTCAAATACCAAATCGAATATTTCAACGTAAAATAACCAAAAAAATAAAGCACTTTTCGGGAAACACTCATCATAACTCTTTTAAAGTGTTTAAAAAAAATTTTTTTTGGTGTTTTTAAAACAGTTTCTAGCGTGAAAAGTAAGCAAGTTACGCTGAAAATAAAATCGTTCCCTTTTTTTTGGCAAAAGAAAGTCATGAAAATTAATTGTTACCGCTTCACACGTTACTTTAGATAAATGTATTGTTTATACAGGGTGTCTCCGAAAATAGTGCGTTCCTTTAAGGTGTGGATATAATACACAATTTAGAACAAAAAGGTGTTGTAACATTTTTTCCTAAAGTTAACCGTTTCAACAAAAATTACGTTGTTCTCCATAAGAGTAAATTTTTATTTTCATAAATTTATATGACCTGGCAACATGGCGTAGAAGAACCTGTGACTGTGAAATTTAATCTAATGGGACCCCTTGTTTATTTACTAATTGAGTATCAATTTGCATATCAAAATGTATTTTCGTTTTTTTGGTCAAACGGCTGAATTTAGAATAAAATGTTATAAGACTTTTTTGCTCTACATTGTGCTTTCTATCTATACCTTTAAGGAACGCACTATTTTCGGGGAAACCCTGTATATGATCTGTAAGTTGCATTGGTTCAAAATGCTTATTTTTGAAAGGGGTTTTGTTGAAAGGCCTCGAACGAATCACTAGTCACGAGTATGTATATGTAAATTTTGAACAGCCATATCAATTTTTGTCTTCCAGAAAATCAAAAAATTCCAAATATTTAAAAAAGCAACACCTACATTTTTTACTCTTTAAGATATTTGGTATCACTAATAATTTTTAAGTTATTTTGACAAAAGTCTTTTTTTCAAAATTAAAGATTTAAAAAAATTTACTTTAAAACCAAATTTTTCCACAAATAAGCACTTTGAACTGATGAAACTTACAAACACAAACAATACATAAAGTTACTTGTGAAGTGGTAACGATTAATTCCATTTGGGCTGTTAATTAGAGGGAGTTTTTAGAATATTTTTAACCAAAAAAAAAAGGAACAACTGTATTTTGAGCGTAACCTGCTTACTCTTGCTGCTGGAAACTTAAAAAAAAAAATAAAAATAAACGTTTTCTTAAACACTTTAAGAAAGTTGTAATAAGTTTTCCCAGAAAAGTGTTTCATTTTTCTTATTTCACGTTAAAATATTCGATTTGGAATTTGAGATATAAGAGCTTATTTTTCACTATAGTCTGTTTTTAAACAAGAGGAGTCATTCAAATTTCCCGCGCCGTACACCTTGTTTGTAATTGGTACAACCTCAGGCAATTTTACTCATATCAAATTTTGACACTATTGGCATTTCATAGGTCAGTTTATTTATTTTATCAGCAATTTTTGTATTTTCTGCGTTCTTCCTTTTATTTTTAGATTTTTAGTGAAGATTACCGTCAAAGGCCGATATGATCAACCAAAAAAGAAGATTTATCTGATGATATTTCTAGTGACTTTCTTGGGTGTGAATCTGCCATTTAGTTTACCTACTCCTCTTGGTTTTAAAACAAAGCTTAGCAATAACTCTGCTTCTACTGGGTCTACAGACCTGACACATATACCATTTTTTCACTTTTTTATAAGCTATATTTACTATTTGCTAATTTTTTTTCAATAAAGTACCTACTTTTTGAGTTATTTGCGAAAAACCGTATAAAAACGTTTTTTTTTTTTTGTTGAAAAATGAACATATTCACTCGCAAATATCTCTAAAAGTATTGACTTAGTGAAAAACGCTATAAAATAGAAGTTGCTTAGAATTAGTCAGTTTATCCAATTCCGGACTTATTTGAACGTATTTGTTTTCATACCCTATAACCGACGAAACTCACCTCCAGATCAAAAGCACATATCGGCACAATATCACTTTTTTTCTTTAACATATTAGCTATAGGTACGTGTCCCAAATTTTATGTCAAACCAAGCGTTTCTTCAAAATTCTGACCAAAAACCCTAAGTAAATTAAACGAAAATATAAAATGAATTTTTCAAACAAATATTTTAAGTCGGTATGAGAAATTTTAATTTAACAGATGAAATCAAATAAACACAATTCAACTCGTAAAATATTTAGACCCTTGCTTGGTAATCCAGCTGAACAGGTAAAGAACCTACCTTTTATGTAGTTTATAATCTGAGAGGATGGAATATTTTACCAAAATATTCCATCCTCTAAGTTTACAATAGACCTTTTCTACCTGTCCTCAAAAGATCGGTATTTTTAACTCGTGGCAACGTCGAAAAGCGGCAAAATGATGGGAAATACACATTTTTATGTGGTGGAAGTCAAAATGGTTATGAAGTGTAAAAATTTTTGTATATAATTTAAATTTTTAAAATTAAAATTTTAGAAAACTGAGAACGATACAGGGCGTTAAAAAATGCGCTCAACAAACATACACGAATTAAAATTCGAAAATGATAGTATTTCTTGGTGATGCCAAATGACTGCAACATGAAAAGATGACATAATGATAGCGGGATGTATATATATATATATATATATATATATATATATATATATATATATATAACAAGGTTGAAATATTGGGGTAGCAGCAATCTCAAAGAAAACTCTTTATAATAATTCCAAGCTTTCGATAATGTTTATTATCATCTTCAGGAAAATTATTTGAGGATGTAGAGCCTAGTTGTTAAATACTGACATAACAATGAAATTTTGTCTTGGTAAATAGTAAATAATATAAATTAAAGTAAAAACTATATAAAAATATATATATATTATATACCTGTTATTTATATATATATATATATATATATATATATATATATATATATATATATATGCCAAAAGATTGTAAATTAAAAATAATTTTTCCTTAAAGTCGCCTGTTTACGAAATAATGAATTTATGCGTTACTTTATGGACGCACTGTATAATTTTTTTCGTTACAATCATAATGTTAAAGTATTCGCAAAAACCGTCCAAAAAGCTGACAGCTTTCAATGAAAATGGTAAATTTTCAACCAGAAATAACTCAAAAAGTATTGAGTTTAAAAAAAATTATAGAACAGTTTTTGCTTAGAATTAGGTTCTCTAGCCACTTCCGCGGTTATTTTCACCAAAAGATTTTCCGACAAGGGGTGGGGACCACGCCCAAGATAAAAGCGCACATCGGCATTGGGTAGACTTTGAATTAGGAGATAAGTAGAGGCTATTCCCAAAATTTCATTAAAATCCATGCAGTAGGATGGAATTCGGAGGTAATATCCTGCTTTTCTCTCATGGACTGGTGTATTACAAAGTCTAGGCCACAAAATAAAGTATTAATTTGTAAAATTAAAATAATAATCATTCTGATTTATGTGTTTTATTCACTTTGTAAAGATTTCTTGCCAGCACTGTAATTTAATACAGGTTATAGATACATCACATCCCTCGGTAGACTGCAAGCTAGAGCAGAAACGTGATGCCAGACCACATACTATTACTATAGCGACACCCTCATTTGTTAGCCAAAAATTTCAGGATGCACACTTCTAGGATTCTGCTGAAATAAAACTTTTTTTTTTTTTTTAACTAAGTTAATGGCACTGGCGTAGCCAAAAGGCCAGTCATGTTTTCTTATAGTTTTATCAACCATTGCTTACTTATACTTACATTTATATACGTGGTACATTGAGTAACAATAATTTGTATACAATACAATATTGGTATGTTAGTAAATGCCTAATGATTTTGTTTGCATATTTTATTTTTTTTTTTATGTATTTTTTTTGTTTTTTTTTGGTTTTTTTTTAATTTTTTTATTTCTCTTCGTTTTATTAGGATTTATGTATTTTTTTATTGTTTTGTTTTTTTTATATTATTATTATTATTTTTTTATTTTTTAGTACATATTTTATTTTGTTGTTTGTCTTTTTTTATTTATTTTTTTAATTATTTTTTCGGTTTAGGCTTACAATGAAAAAATTTTTTTTGTCTGTCGCAATACTGCTTACAATGTAATGTTAGTAGATTTTACATACTGATATATAATATTATAAATACTATTATCCTCTAATGTCAATAGATTTGAAACATTTATTGGAAATTTCATATTGTAAGATATTAAATTTTGATAAAGCTTGTCAATTTCTAATTTTTTTAAAGGACATTCTAAAATAATATGTTGTAAATCGGCAATTTCATCACAAAGACATTTATTATTATCTAACAAACCTATTTTACATTTATACACGGGAAATAAGGCATGATTACAGCGCATTCGACTTATAATCCGAATAATTGAACGATTACATATATTCTCAAACCATGGTTTGTCCCTTATTTTTGGTTGTATATTCTTAAAAAACTGTCCCTTCTCTCCTAATTCATATTTTAGCTGCCAATTTTCCTTTAGTTCCTTTCGAAAAATTGGAATAAAGTCAGACTCTGGTATTTTTGATCCGAGTATTCTTCCATTTTTCGCACCATTTTTTGCTAAAGAATCCACTTCTTCATTTTCTTCTATACCTGAATGGGCTTTGATCCATGAAATATAAATTTGTTTTCCCATACTTAATACATTGTGATACAATTCCAAAATATCAAGAAGTATATAATTTAAATTAGGATTTAAACAAAGGTTTTTAAGTTTTTCTACAGAACTTTTAGAGTCTGTGAATATAACAAATTTATCATCTTCTTGTTCCAAACACATACTAATTGCTAGTTTTATGGCAATAAGCTCTGCACTGAAAATTGACAACATTTCTGGTAGTTTGTATATTAACTTAATATTTTTAGAAGGGTAATAAACGGCACAACCAACTCCATGTTCCGATTTCGATCCATCAGTATAAATTTTTCCATACTCCTTCCACTTAACTGTACATTCCCGATAATGTTCTTTTTGTATAATATCACTGTTTTGACACAAGTATCTAACATTAATATGAGTCTTTACTGGATATAGAAACATTTCATAGGGATAATTCCATAAAGGGATACCATTGGATTGATAAAGTTGTTCATATCTGTGTACATTGGTAATAAAACTTTCAACTAATAACGGTGTTTTTTTCTTCTCCCAATATTTAGATGTCAAAACCATACTGGCTAAACTGGATATTTTAGCCAACACCTTAGATTTCTGAGAACTTAACTTTAATACGAATTTGTCAGATAAAAATCTTCTACGCAGGTTCAGTGGTGGTTCACATGTTTCAGCTTCCATGACGTCTATAGGCGTGCTTCCCAAGTATCCAATACTGAATCGAAGACATTTGTTTTTTATTTGATCTATTTTTTTAAGATTTGATTCCGCTGCTGAATGGTAAAATAAAGAACCATAATCTAAAATAGATCTGACAAGTGTTTTATAAAACAGTAACATTATTTTTGGATCTCCTCCCCAGGAGGAATGACTGAAAGTTTTTAATAAATTTACACTATTTTCTGTTCTTTTGATTACATAATTTATGTGTTCTTTCCAATTTAATTTACAATCTAAAATTACTCCTAAAAATTTAATAGAAGATTTGTAAGGAAATACATATTTTGATAACTTTATTTGAGAAGGACAACGAAATCTTTTTCTTGTAAAAGTAACTAATACTGATTTTTCTTCGGAAATTGATAAGCCATTATTGAAAGTCCAATTGTCTAAATTTTTTACTGCATAATTAAGTTGCTTATGGCCTATCTCAATGGATTTGTGACGAGTGTAAATAACAATATCATCGGCATATTGCAAAATATATACATTTTGTGGGATGTCAACAATTAAATCACTTGAGTAAATTAAATATAATATAGGACTTAATATACCACCTTGTGGCAGCCCCATAGATGTTTGTCTGCATTCAGAGAATGAGTTATTTTCTCTGAAAAATAGATTTCTGTTGTTGTATAGAATATATACGTGTTTAGCTAGACTTTGAGGAATTCCCATTTGACACATTTTTAAATATAATATATCTAATTTTACGTTGTCATATGCCCCTTTTATGTCTAAAAATAAAGCTGATGTTGACTGGTCATTGGAAAGTGATAGTTGAATATCTGTAACAATATTGGCCAGGTTTTCATATGCCGATTTTTTTTTTCGAAACCCAAATTGAGAACTATGAATAAGGTTATTAGATTCTAAAAAAAATTCTAGTCGTGATTTTATCATTCTTTCATATGTTTTTAAAACACATGATGATAAAGAAATGGCCCTATATGACGATGCTTGATTTTTTGGTTTTCCTGGCTTAAGTATGGGAACTAAAATATAGTTTTTCCATTGTGAAGGTATGTCGATTTTATTTAACCAAATATCGTTTAGTAGATTTAGAAGCAAAATTTTTCCTGGTTTAGAAAGATTAAACAACATAGAATAATGCATATTATCAAAACCTGGGGCTGTATTGGCAGACTTTTTAAGTGCCGTATCTAATTCTTGTTTTGAAAACTGATTGGTGAGATAATTGACACTACTATGATGTTCTGTCACCCCTGGACAGTCAAGAAAGATTGGATCAGGTGATACATATGGAGGAGTTAAAATGTTATGAAATTCCGCTCGCCATTCTTCTTGATCTGATTGAGTTTGATTAGAGATTTTGCGATTTTTAAAGTTATTTACCTTTTTCCATATAGTCTTAAGGGGTACTGATCTATTGAGAGATTTACAATAATTTATCCAGCTATCTTTTTTAGTTTGCTTAAAAGTTTTTTTTGCTATAGCATCAGTTCTTTTATATTCTAACAAATTATCTAATGTGGGATTATTCATATATTTATGAAAACTATTTTTTCGTTTCTGTACTAAATACTGGCATTTTTCATTCCACCATTGTTTATTTTTATTTGAACATTGATTGGATTTAAATTTAGGTATAGAAAGGTTTGCTGTGGTTTCTACAATTTGTATAAAAGAATTGTAATCACCAACTTCTGTTTTACTAAACTGTTCATGGGACTCCATATAATATAGATCCCAGTTAGCCTTTTTAATATTCCATTTTCTACAAGATAATGATTTATTAATTTTGGGAGACATATATATTTGTGTAATGCATGGAATATGATCAGACCCGTAAAGATCCTTCAATGTTTGCCAATGTAGTAAATGTTTTATACAAGGAGAACAAATTGTCAAATCGATAGCTGACTGAGTTTGTAAATAATTTCCTATAAATGTAGCTGTTCCATCGTTTAGATAGACAAGATTATTTCGATCTAGGGCTTTCATAAGTGTTATGCCGTGGCAGTCTGTGTTTGGCCCACCCCAAGCAATATTATGCGAATTAAAATCTCCTGTAAAGATTACAGGTGGCTTAAAAGAACTGAAGAATTTATCCCAAATATGCAAAGAAATTTTAGTTTTTGGTGGAACGTATAGCGATACAATAGTAATATTTTTTTTATCATTACATTTTACAATAATGGATGTTTGATTACAATTAGGAAGGAGAACAGAGATCGGTAGTTCCGTATACAAAAGTTTCGACTTAATAAGGATGGCCGTTCCACCACCACTGCGGTCTAAACGGTCATCCCTCACAATATTGTAGCCTGGAAGATTAAAATATTTATTGGATGTAAATCTAGTTTCTGACAAGCAAGCTATATCAATGTTTTTCTCATTTAACAAATATTGTAAGTTTTCTTTATTTGAATTTGCCGATTTAAGATTCCATTGACAAAGAGTTATCTGATCCATGTTCAAAAAGGTTATTTAAACTAGCTTTAATAATATTTGTAATTTCGTTTTCTTGTATATCGAATTTATTTTTGCTCTTTATTATATTTATGGTTGATAAAACTATCTGAAAAATTAAGTTTGAAATTTCATTACCTTCGTTTTCTGAATTATTTTCTTTTTGGATATTGGAAAGATATTGTTCTGTGCTCAAAATTCCTCCTTTTTTAAACGGAAGGTTAACTGAACTAACAATGGACTGGTGCTCTGACAATGTAGGATCGGGAGATAAAGGATACGATCTTTTACTTTTTTTTGGAAAGCTATTTAATTGTGCTTGAGAATATGAATGTGGATTTGATCGTTGAGAAATGGGTCGCGTATTGGACTGGTACGATATTGGTGGAAATGACTTGGACGATGTAGACGGTACATGAACATTAACTGAATTTAATAATGAATTTTGTTCTAGATTAGAATTAACTATTTTATTATCAATTGTGGTTGTAGTTAAATGCTTAGATACTATATCAGCGTAACTTTTTTTAGGAACACTACTATTTGCATCCTTGAAGGAACAATTTGACTGTGACATAATTTGTTTAATTTTTTCTTGTCTATTGTATTCTGGGCAGGGTATGGTGCTGATAGAAAAGGCATTCAGGCATCAAATATCCAAAAATCTTTTCAGGCCATAATAATGAAAAGACCTTCTCCAAACGAAATAAAAACTTATACTGAAATGATGGCATCTCCTGAGGTAAAATGTTCCGGAAGTAAAATGAGCCTCCATTCGGATCTCCGGGTGAGGACTATCTCAGGGGGAACACCATTGCAGGTTAGAAAAATCAGGATAGGGTCTTGGAATCTTGGTAGTCTTACAGGTAAGAGTCTGGAGTTAGTGGATGCGCTCAAACGAAGAAGAGTTCAAATTGCTTGTATTCAAGAAACTAGGTGGAAAGGACAAAGGGCGAAAGAACTAGGTGATGGATATAAATTGTGGTATGTAGGGAGTAGTAACACTAGAAATGGAGTTGGTATAATTGCTGATAGTGAAATGAAAGATAACGTAGTAGATGTTGTAAGAACGAGTGATAGAATGATGTCAGTGAAATTTGTAATTGATAAAGAGGTATTGAATGTTGTGTGTGTGTATGCTCCTCAAACAGGTCTGGGTGAGAATGAAAGAAGAGCTTTCTATGATCAATTGGGAGACATACTGAGTGATATTCCAGCGGAGGAGAAAGTTATAATAGGAGGTGATTTCAATGCACATGTGGGCCAAGCCAAGACAGGATATGAAACAATACATGGGGGATTAGGCTTTGGAACTAGAAATGAAGCTGGAGATGACATGCTAGAATTAGCAACAACATTGGATATGGCGATTGTTAACACATTCTTTAAAAAGAGAGAAACTCAACTTATTACCTACAAAAGTGGACAACATCAATCCCAAATAGACTACTTCATGATAAGGAAAGAAGACATACGTGAATGCAAGGACTGCAAGGTAATAGTTAGTGAGACAGTAAGCCAACAACATAAGCTGCTTGTTCTGGACATCGAAGTAAAAAGCGAAACTAAACAAAAATATCGGAGAGGACCACAAAAAATCAAGTGGTGGATGCTAAAAGATGAGAAGGAAGGTCTATTCAGGGAAAGAATAGTAGAAAAAATATGTTGGAACATGAAAGGAAGCCCTAACACAATTTGGAGAAAAATGGCCAATATTATTAGAGAGACGGCTATTGAAATACTTGGGAAAACGTCAGGAAAGAAGTTTGAAGATAAAGAGACTTGGTGGTGGTCAAATGAAGTACAAGGAAACATAAAAGAGAAGAGAAAATTATATAAAAAGTGGCAAGAAACCAGATCGGACATAGATCTTCAAAACTATATGGTCGCCAAAAAGGAAGCGAAAGTAGCAGTAGCAAAAGCTAAAGCAGAAGCGTATTCAAACCTATACGATCAACTTGATACCAGGGAAGGCGAAACGAAGATATATAAAATAGCCAAACAGAGAGCAAAGAAAGCAAAAGATTTTAATCAGATTAGATGTATCCGAGATGAAAATAATAAAATACTAGTTCACGAAAGGGATGTCAAAAAGAGATGGAGAAAGTACTTTGACAGCTTATTAAATGAAGAATTTGACAGACAGCCTGTAGAGTCAACGGAGACAGTAGCAGCAATGGTCACCAAAATAACCAACGAGGAAGTGGCTCAAGCGCTTCAAAAAATAAAGAAAGGAAAAGCGGTAGGACCAGATGATATTCCTGGGGAAGTATGGAGAGCATTGGGAGAGACAGGAACAAGGTGGCTAGCAGGTCTATTTAATAGAATTATGGAAGTTGGACAAATGCCAGACGAATGGAGAAGCAGTATACTGGTACCTGTTTACAAAAACAAGGGAGATATACAACAATGTACAAACTACAGGGCTATAAAACTGCTTAGCCACACCATGAAAATATGGGAAAGAGTAATTGATAGACGGATACGTGAAGAGACCGAAATATCCGAGAATCAATTTGGCTTTATGCAGGGTAGATCAACAACAGATGCAATTTTCATTATAAGGCAGTTGATGGAAAAATACAGGAGTAAAGAAACAAACGCTCATATGGTATTCATTGATCTTGAGAAAGCATATGATAGAGTTCCTCGAGAGATTCTGTGGTGGGCACTCAATAAGAAAGGAGTCCCTGGTGAATATGTAAAGATTGTGAGGGATATGTATGAGGGAGTAACGACTAGTGTTAGGACAGGTGTGGGAGAGACTGATAAATTTCATGTGAAAGTAGGATTGCATCAAGGTTCTGTGCTTAGTCCGTATTTATTCTCATTAGTTTTGGACCAGATAACAGCGAAAATACAGGGTAACATTCCATGGTGCTTAATGTATGCTGATGATGTCGTGTTAGTAGGAAATAGTGAAAGAGACTTAGAACAAAAACTGGAACAGTGGAGACAAGCTCTGGAGGAAAAAGGTTTAAAACTTAGTAGGACAAAAACAGAGTATTTGGAATGTTCATTTAAAGATGGAGCTACTACAAATAAAATGGTATCTTTGGATGGTGAAATGATTGTAAAAAGCAATAGTTTTAAGTACCTAGGATCGGTATTACAGAGTAATGGAGAAATAGATGGAGATGCATGCAGTAGAATTAGGGCTGGATGGATGAAGTGGAAAGAAGCGAGTGGTGTGTTGTGTGACAGAAAAATTCCAATGAAGCTGAAGGGAAAATTCTATAAAACAGCCATAAGACCAGCTATGATGTACGGAACTGAATGTTGGGCAGTGAAAAAGAAAGAGGAACAGCGAATGCATGTGGCGGAAATGAGAATGCTTAGATGGATGAGTGGAGTGACAAAGAAGGATAAAATTAGAAATGAGTATATTAGGGGAAGTCTAGGTGTGGCACCAATTGATGCCAAAATGAGAGAGCATAGGTTAAGATGGTTTGGTCATGTTCAACGTCGAGACGTTAACCACCCAATACGAAGAATAGCTGAAGTGCAGATTCCTGGAAGGAGTAGGAGAGGAAGACCAAAGAAGACCTGGGGGGAGACGATAAGGCAGGACATGTTGGTAAAGGGGATTAACATTGATATGGCCCAAGATAGAATTGTGTGGAGAAATGCAATTAGGGAAGCCGACCCCGCATAGGGATAAGGCAAAGAGAATGATGAATTGTATTCTGGGCATCTACTAAAATCGTTTGTAAAATGGTTTCCATTGCAAGAAAAATACTTTACTGTAACTTCTTCTGATGAGCAGGTTACTGTGTCATGATTCTGAGAGCATTTCAAGCATCTTATTTTAGAACGACATTGCTTACCAATATGTCCGTAACGATAACAATTATTACACATTACAACCCTTTGTTTATAAACTTCTACTTCGTAAAGAACCTTATTTATTTCTACATACTTAGGTAGAGTTTGACTTTTGAAAGAAACCAAAATGGTACTTGTGGGTATTAATTCTATTTCGTTATTTGAATTTTTTATTTTTCGATTCATTCTTTTAACAAATTCAACTTCAAATTTACGATGAAAATCATAGGCCCTAATTTTATTTTTCAAATAATCAACTGGTAAATCTTTATCAATGTGTCTAATAATTCCCAAACAAAATATTAAAAATTTAGGAATGTATGCAGACAAATTTTTATTTTTTAAAATGTGTGATTTTATTAATATATTAGCACTTAAATAATCTTTCAACAATACCCGAATACGATTTTTCCCTATAGACTGTATTTGTTTTATTTTATTATCTAATTGCGGATATGATGTTAATATTATTTCTCCAATTTTTATTGCATTTAACTGCCCTGTATAATTATCCGTATTGTTTTCAATATAAATTTGAAAAGGAGCCGTGTCCGTAGACTGATAAAAGAATGTTGTTTTATCTTTTTTATCGTTGTCATTAGAAACCGATAAACTCGGTGTTGGATTTAAACTAGAATCTACAAACTTTTCTTTCGATACAAACTGATTTTTGTTGTTTTGTTCATTTGCATGTTTATTTATTAAAGGAGAATCTATAACTAAATTTAAATTATTTGAACCACTTATCTGATTTACAGGATCTATATTTTCTCCAGGATCTGGTTGAGGAGGGGGTTTCCCCTCAGTATCCACCTCCATATAAATGCACTAGGAACTCACAATATCCTTATAACTCTAAATATATTTATTAAATAATAATTAATATTACTACTACACTATTAATAATTGTTCTATACTTTAACGATGTTCTCACCTACGCTGTTGAAGTACGACTGGAATAAAACTTGGATAAACTGTTATAGCTATCTAGAATGTCCATTGAGATAAATTTTTAAATAATACAAAATAAAAACGCAAAAGGCACTACCGAGTTGTTTCCTGAAGCACGAAAACGGGAGCTTAAAATAAACGAAGTACATGACTGTCAAAAGAACACCTGACAATGAAAATTATATCACAATAGACAAACTGTACTATTGAACGTGTGGATGCTTTTACATATCTGGGCACAGAAATCAATCAAAAGCATTCTAGTCCAGGGCGCATATGTTTTGAGATGGACGTTGAGAGGTGACTCAAATTTTTTTTGCAGAAATTGCTTGAAAATAACTCAAATAATAATATTTGAGTTATCCTCCCACTCAAAATGGTCCGGAACATTGTTTAAATAATCAAAATGTCAAAATATGAAGGCAAAATTCGATTTTTTTATTGGTTTTTTGATTATAACTTTAAAACTATTAATTTCTGAGAAAAGTTGTAGTGACATAAAAGTTGCGTAATTAAATTTCCTACAATATAGAATTGGTTATAAATTTAAAAAATAGTCATCCTTATTGCAAAATAGCAATAATTGCGAAAAAAAACATACAAAAACAAGTATTTGCATTTTACGTTTTTTAACCATTTATGCTACACTTAGGACCTTCATATTTTACCCAGAAAAACTTTATGATATAGTAAAACAACACTATAAATTTTATTAAGATCGGTTTAATAGATTTTGCAAAATAAATTTTGCAATCCAGCTTTCGCAAAAAAATTCATTTTTTTTTAAATGTTGCAGGACTGAAAATGAAGTATATAGCAAGTTGAATTTTTTTTGCTTATAGAAGTGTACTGTACCTTTCATTTGCAATTTGCAAAATTAAAATCGATTAATTACCACGGCGTCAGAAAATTTTTTAAATAAACATTAATTTTTGGTGCTACGCGCAGGCAGCGGTGTTCGATTCACACAAGTTGATTTCCACCAAAATTTCTTCCCATCTTTATCTAATATATTATTTTCTTACTCCATATTTTGTTGTATTTTAATATTTTAATTCCACAAAAATCAAACTAATTTTATTATTGTTTGTGAAATATTGTTTAAACAATTGCATATGTTTAAAAATAATAAACTTTTATTCTCTATAAAGTTAAAATATATGAACAAAGAAAGTTTTTGCTAAAAAAAGTGTTATTTCAAAGGTTAGCGTATGTTTTTATTTTGCAATAAACACATTTATTTATTTATATCGAAATGTAATAAAAATTAAAATGTATCAATCATTATCAAAGGTCGTTGGAATGCCCAATCATAGCAAACTACCCGCTGTCCTGCGCGTAGCACCAATAAATTAATGTTTATTTAAAAAAATTCCTGACGCCGTGGTAGTCAATCGATTTTAGTATTGCAAATTGCAAATGAAAGGTACATTACACTTCTATCCGCAAAAAAAATTCAACTTGCTATCTGCTTTATTTTCAGTCCTGTAACATTTTGAAAAAATGAATATTTTTTGTGAAAGCTGGATTGCAAAATTTATTTTGCGAAATCTATTAAACCGATCTTAATGAAATTTACAGTATTGTTTTACTGTATCATAAAGTTTTTCTGGGTGAAATATGACGGTCCTAAGTGTAGCATAAATGGTTGAAAAACGTAAAATGCGAATACTTGTTTTTGTATGGTTTTTTCGCAATTATTGCTCTTTTGCAACAAGGGTGACTATTTCTTAAATTTTGAACCAATTCTATATTGTACGAAATTTAATTACGCAACTTTTATGTCAGTACAACTTTTCTCGGAAATGAATACTTTTAAAGTTATAATAAAAAACGAAGAAAAAAATCGAATTTTTCCTTCATTTTTTGACATTTTGATTATTTAAACAATGTTCCGGACCTTTTTGAGAGGGAGAATAACTCAAATATTATTAATTGAGTTATTTTCAAGCAATTTCTGCAAAAAAAATTGAGTCACCTCTCAACATCCAAATGTACTAATATTTTTACAGATGCGCCCTGGTCTATTCCGTAAGTAGTGAAATTAATGCACGTATTTCCAGCGGGAATCATACATACTATGTTTTTTTTAACATCCAATTTATTTACAATCTGTAATAATGATTACAATAAGTAAATTGTTTAACAATTAAAAGAGACTTGCAGGAGACTGTCCAGTGACAATAACCTATGAAATCATAATTTTAGTACTTAACAAAATTATTTGTGACTAATAAATAAAACCCTATAAATAAAACTCTAATAAATAAAATATTTTTGAAAATTTTAAATCTTGTTCGTAGATCGCTTGGAGTGTGGCGCTTCAGCCTTCTGTTTGCCTGGGGTCTCATTAGGTTCTTCGCTAGCCTGTTGGGGTGGTTTTGTAGTCGGATGTCGTATTTTTGGGCGTAACTGGCAATTTCTTCTTTGACAGTCTTCATTTGGAGATCACGATTGATGTGTTCATTGGGCATGTACCAGGGTGCATTTGTGATAATGCACAAGGTTTTCGATTGGAATCTCTCCAGGATATCGATATTGGATCTCGACGCAGAGCCCCACAGTTGGATACCATAGCTCCATATTGGCTTAATCACTGCCTTGTATACTAAAATTTCATTGTACAAACTCAGTTGTGACCTCTTTCCTACCAGCCAGTACATTTTATTGAGTTTCAGACCCAACTGTTTTCTTTTCGTGAATATGTGTTTCTTCCACGTTAATCTGCGGTCCAAGTGCATACCTAGGTATTTTACATCATTTTTTTGTTTTAGTACTTTATTATTTAATGAGACGGTTGGGCACGTATCTTTTCGATTAGTGAACGTTATATGTACTGACTTGCTTTCGTTTACTTTAATTCGCCATGTTTGTAACCAGATATTTATTCTGTCGATATTTGTCTGGAGCAGTTGCGATGCGATGTACGGGTTTGAGTGAGCTGTAATGATTTCTGTGTCATCAGCATATGTGGCTGTGATGATGTTTTGGCTTGTAGGAAGATCTGCTGTGTAGAGTAGGTAGAGAACTGGTCCAAGGACACTACCCTGAGGTACTCCAGCTTTGATTGGATATAAGTTAGTGCACTGATCTTTAACTTTTACAAGGAAATGGCGGTCGGAGAGATAAGACTCGAGGATTAGAAAGTAGTTGAGAGGAAGGACTTTTCTTATTTTGTATAGCAGGCCAGTGTGCCAGACTTTGTCAAAAGCCTGCGAGACATCCAAAAAGGCTGCAGATCAGTATTGCTTCTCTTCTAAGGCTTTGTTTATGGAATTGCAGACTCGATAAATTTGCTCCGTGGTAGCATGTTGTTGTCTAAATCCAAACTGGTGGTTGGGTATTAGCTGCTTTTCCACGAGGATTGGCTGTAATCTGTCTAGTAAGAGTTTTTCAAAAACCTTTGACATCACTGAAAGTAGACTGATAGGTCTATAGGACTTAACTTCTTCTACAGGCATGCCTGGTTTGGGTATTAAGATGATTTGTGCCACTTTCCACAAAAGGGGATAGTAACCAGTTCTTAAGATTGCGTTAAAAATCTGTGTCGAATATTGCACTCCTTTCTTGGGAAGTTCTTTTAAAATTCTTGCAGTGATTAGGTCGAACCCTGGGGACTTTTTCGGATTCATATCTGTTTGGATTTTGTTGAAAACTTGTTTGGCTGTGAATTTCTCCAACGGTGCTTCTAGTTGGTATGGATATTCTAAATACAATTGAATATTATCTTCTGCATCAGAGTTGTTGTTTTGGGCATGTGGTTGGAACACTTCCTCCAGGTATTTGGCAAAGACTGTAGCTTTTTCGTTCTTACTTTTAGCCCATCGTCCGTTACTGGCCCGGATAGGCGGATTAGAGAGTTGTGGTCTGTTAATCTTTTGTGTTGCCTTCCATAGCGAGTATTCGGAGGTTTCGGTGGCAGATAGATTTTGTAGATATCGTTTTATGTCGTTGTTTTTATTGTTGTTTAACAAAGTTTTTAGTCGCGCTGTAGCTTGGTTTAATATATTTTTATCCTGGGGTGCGCAGGTTCTTTGCCATACTTTCCTTAGTCTTCTTTTTTTTGCGATTTTTTCTTTTATTTCGTTGGGTAAATCTTTGTGTATGATTGTTCTTGGTTGTGTAGGTGTTGACTGCCAGCCAGCTTCCTGAATTATCCTATTTAATTGATTTACTGCTTCGTCAATTTCGCCATCCGATTTTAGTGGGATGTTTAGATCCAGTCTCTCATCAAGGATAGCTCGGAATTTAATCAAATTGGTATATTTACTACTTAGATATAGTGAAGGTTCTGTTTCGAGGATATTCGCGGATATCATGACCAAGACAGGAGAGTGGTCGGATGAAAGATCGAAACAAGATTGTGCTGTCTGGGATTCAAGTGATATTCCTTTCGTCACACAGAAATCAACCAAATCTGGAATTTTGTTTGTCTGTGGGCCGATATATTATGTGGGTTCGCCAGTAGATATGTATTTAAGGTTGTTGGTTTCTATTGCCATGTATAATTGCCTAGCTTTCGGGGTTATTAGCCTGGATCCCTGGTGAGTGTGTTTTGCGTTATAAGCGCCGCCTGCTAGAAACCTGTTTCCAAGTGTGTTGAAGAATTCTTGGTATTGATTTTTGGCTATAGTATGTCGTGGTGGACTATATCTTGCAGTTACTGTTAAGGGACCGTTCCAGTCTTCTATGCTAATACTTGTTGCTTGTATATAGTCTCTTTTAAACTTATTTAACTCGTGGTGTTTTATCGATGACTTAATTATGATTGCAGTTCCTCCATGTGCAGTGCCATCTGGATGTTTGGTGTTATATATTGCATAGTTGGGAATTCTCAGATAGCTTCTATTTGTAAAGTGTGTTTCAGATATTAACATTATGTCGATGTTGTGTATTAGTATAAAAGCTTTAACCTCTTGAGCATGATTTGTTAGCCCGTTTTCATTCCAAATGCATTTTTAAGAATTTGATCATTTTGTTAATTTAGTGACGACGGTGGTGAGAAGATTTAACAGTGTACCCATTTGTTCCATCAGGACGTTTAACATATTCTTTAGTTCAGCCATGTCATTTGAGGCGGGAATTTTTTATTAGTAGTTACTTCTGTTTGATTTGTATTACTATTCGTAATTTGTTGTGAGTTATTAACGATTTGGGCGTAGGTAACTCCTGCTTGGACATGTTGTGCATGATTAATTGGCATGCTAGGCCTGGGTCTAATCGTTGGAAATTTTTTCGTTTGTAGCTCCTTGTATACCCTGCAACCTTTGTAGTTTGCCGGGTGGTCTCCATCGCAGAGTACACACTTGACGTTGGCACTTCTTTCTTTATTAGTACATTGCTCTGTTGCATGATCCTCTGTGCACTTTACACATCGCGGTCTAAGGTGGCAGTATGACTTGGTATGTCCGTATCGTTGACATCTAGAGCATTGTGGTATCTCTCTTTTTTGGTACGGTGCACAGTGGTCCAAAATCCCGAAAAGCTGGCCAAAAGTCCAAAAAAAAAAGTCAACGTTTCGAGAATATTATTATATTTTCTAAAAGAGAATTAAATTCCCTATTCAGTGTTGGCAACCCTAGAGCTGTATCTGGTATATCTGAATTTCCAGTTCAGTTCAAAGTTGAACTTCTTACGGAAGAGAAGTGCAGTTAAGAATAACGAATATTTTATACGCACAGTCTTGTGCGTGTATCTCGAAAACGAAGTGCGCAAATTCAATTCTGCAAAATGGAGGATATTCGTGGATCCATCTTTAATAAAAGCCGATAATATCAAAATATTTGTATATGTGTTATATTTAGTATATTTTAAGTTGAAATTAAGTAATAAGAGAGTAAATATTTTGAAAAAACTAAATTTTCAGATAGGCCAATAGTTATATATTCCACCGAATTCCAAGATGTTACTACAGTCATCTTTTAGCTTATATTTCTCTCTTTAAGATTCAAAAAAAATTAGCTGCCACTATCTGCCCCTTTGGTTTTGCGAGAATTTCTTTACAAGCGCTCTGCGCTATGAGTTTCAATATGAATCGTAAACAACGCAGAATAAACAGATCATGCCGCAGCATTTAGGTAGTTGTTATGACTGTAGATCTTTAGTTATTTCAGTATCATAGGGTAAAATCAGAGATAAAAGGGTCAGGTACAGTATTGTTGAAAAATAAAGTAAAAATTAGTTTTGACTTTCATATGATTAATAATCGAATTTAACGTTGGAATAAAAAATCCTCCATTGAATCCCCCATTTTGTTTTTTGAAATTTCGATTTCGGATTCGTAATCAGCAACCTCAAAAACCCCCGGATATCAAATTTCAACGGTATTACATATATTTAAAATACATAAACCCGCCATATTACATCCGCCATTTTGTTTTTTGCAATTTAGACTTCGGATTCGTAATTAGCGACCTCAAAAACCCCTGGATGCCTAATTTCATGCAAATCAAAAAAAGCTTTCATATTTTGGCCATCTTTTCGGGTTTTTGGACCACTGTGCGGTGGTTCAATTTTAATCTTATGGTTTAATAGGAACTCAATGTCATATATATTTCTATTATTATCAGAAGGTTCCAGGTCGACGAAAAATAGTGATAGCTGATCTTTATTTTTAGGGTGTTTGATGTTCCAAACGTTTTTAATAGTGTGGCCTTTCTCTTCTATTTCCTTTTTTATAAGATTTTTGTCCATCGAGTAATGCATGTTCTTAAGAACAACCCTGAAACTGCGCTCGTTTTTTATTTGATAAGTATGAAACTCTGTCTTTTTTCCGATAGGGCTTTTGTTATTGTACTATAGTAGTCAGCAGATTTTGGCTGAAGTTTAACTTGATCGGAGCTAAGAACTTTTAATTCGTAATTATTTTCAGCAATTTGGTTTAGTAATTCGATAAGTGGGGGTATGTGTTTAACCCCCTTAATAATTATTGGAGGCGGTTTGGTTATTTTCTCTTTTTCACTTGTGCTTTCATTGTCATTTATTTCATCATCTTTTGACTCGCTATTTAGTGCCTCAAATCTGTTAGAAGTGGTAGTCGGCGAATTCAGCCAGTAATCGTTTATTTTTGTTTGCTTTACAATTGTTTTGTCTGGACTAGTTCGATGCCTTTTGTTGGAGTTTTCGACTGTTTTCCATTCGGTTTGATTTAATGAGGTGGAAGGTGGGTTAGTATATTGCGGTTGCTGTAAGGGTTGAGAGTAAGATGTGTTTAATGGTTGAGAAATTTGCATATTACCTTGTAATTTTTGATCAGTGCACATTTGGTATTTTGGAGAGTATGCCACTGGCTGCTGGCTAGAACCCATTGCGTCGCATTGCATAGGTTCGTTAGATTGCAGAATATTCTGATTTATCGCCGTCGAAGCGGAATCCATTTTCGTTTTTTGGGTCCCATTAACAATCGTTTAATTTGTTTCACCACAAAAACTGGATTTTTATTTTTGTATTTATATTTAACTGAAGATAAGCAGACTGGTAATATCGACGGTCTCGTTCGAAATTCAAACAAAGACTACATACTATGTTAATAAAATATTGATGACATCGAATTTATTAGACAAAAGCACCAAAATGACTATCTATAGAACACTGATTAAACCCATAGTAACCTATGGTTGTGAAACTTGGGTAATGACGAAAAGAGATGAAGCTCAACTCAGGACATTGGAGAGAAAAATAATGAGAAAAGTATATGGCCTGGTGTAAGAGGAAGACGGCACATGGAGAATCAGGAGAAACAATTAACGAGGTTAATGAATTGAATGAAGGTTATGATTTGTATGATTTGTGAAAAGTCAAAGACTATCATGGCTGGAATATGTGCAGAGACAAGGGGATGCAAAAACAACAAAGAAAATGTTACAATGGAAGCCAATAATAGGAAGGCGAAAAAAGGGAAGGTCCAGAACAAGATAGTTGGATGATGTGGAAGACAACCTGAAAATCATGAACATAAGGCAATAGAGAAGGGCACAAGAGAGATCTGAATGAAAGGACGTAGCCAGACAGGTAAAGACCCATCCAGGGTTATGATGCCAAAAGATGTGCCTAGTTGTTATTGAATAAATTTAGTACATGTGAATATTGTAATTCAGAATGTTGGTATTAAATCAGCTGAGTTAAACAATAATTAACCATAATGTACAATAAATGTAAATGGTTTCTGTTGGGACAATAAACGCTATTATTATTATTATCCAGATTTAGCCATACGGCTCACACTCCCTCTAAGGGGAAAATTGACTCATCCCAGATACCTACGGTATCAAAAGGATTGAGCTCTGGTGGGACTCTTTCCGTGTTATCGAGCCCTAGGTGACTTGGAATGCAGGTGTATCCCCCAAAAATGTTCGTACACTTCTGGCCGTCGCGAGTAGTACCGCTTTCTGCATGGTCTTATAAAGATGTTCATTCAGACCCAGCTTTTTGATGCTTTCGAGGAAAGTCTTCGGAATGACTCCAGTAGTAGACATAATAATCGGTATCGTCTGGGTACTTTGCATTCTCCATTGCCTTCGTATTTGAATTTCCAGATCTCTGTACTTGGCGATCTTTTCAGTAAATTTACTACGTAGATTATTGTTGTTGGGTATCGCCACATCAATTAGTGTTGTTTGTCTTGTTAATTTATTAACTAGTACGAGATCTGGTCTATTATGTGCCACTGTTTGGTCTGTGAGCACAGTGCGGTCCCAGTATAGCTTGTAGTTGCCATCCTCAAGCATACTCTCAGGGACGTATTGATAATACGGGAGATGGTCCGTTTGGAAAAGTCCCAGCTTGATAGCTATCTCTTGATGAAGATTTTTTCCCACTGCGTCATGCCGTTCCTTGTATTCAGTTGCAGCAAATGCCTGGCAGCCCCCTGTAAGATGTTGGATGGTTTCTTGGGCTTGACATCCATATCGGCATCTGTCGTTTTGAACCTGAGGGTCTTTGATGATATACTTCAGGTAATTTCTGGTTGGTATAACCTGATCCTGAATGGCCAGTAATGAACCCTCCGTTTCAGGGAACATCTTTCCTGATGTCAACCAATAGTTCGACGCTGTATTGTCGACATAGTCTTGGCTGACATCATTGGGATGTCGCACGTGCAGAGGTTTACCCATCCAGATGCGCATTTTTTCGTATTTAGTGAGGTGGTTTATGCGCATTTCTGGTTCCCTCACTTTGATCGGTGTTGTGTCATCTACTGCGCAAATAGCGCGATGTAGAGTAGATGTCTCAGCTTGCAACTGAAAATAATTTCTTAAATTAGCAATTTGTTTATCTAATTGCTCACCTATATCCATAGGTCCTCTTCCTCCTAGATTCCGTGGTAATGTTGTTCTTTCTACTGCACTTTTAGGATGGTGTTTTTGTGCCTTTGTGAGGTGTGTTCTTACTTTTCGCTGAAGATTCTCTATGTCCGTTTTTGTCCACTTAACAATGCCAAACGAATAGCTAAGCGCGGAACATGCGTAGGTGTTTAGTGCCTTAAACAAATTTCTACTGTTAAGGTGTGAAAGAAGCAGCTGTTTTACCCTTCGTATAAACTCCGCAGTTATCTGTTTTCATTTGCTTATGGTCAATTTTCCGCGCTTGCTTTACTCCAAGATATTTATACATATCGTTTTCACCCATGGCCTGGATGTTCTCTCCATTTTGCATATCGAATCCTCCGGGCTGTACTTTTCCTTTGACTATATTTAAAACACGGCATTTGTCTAGTCCGAAGTGCATACTAATGTCATTTGAAAGGGATTCTACAGATCTTAGCGTCTCATCTAGTTGGTTTCGAGTGGAAGCCATTAATTTCAAATCATCCATATACAACAGATGATTAAGCTTCGTCACCACATGGTTGTTATTTTTGATGCTAAAACCTGCGTCAGTGGAGTTCAATAGCTGAGACAGTGGGTTCATAGCTAGACAGAACCACAGTGGACTTAATGAATCTCCTTGGAAAAGGCCCCGGCTGATTGGGATATTTTCAGTTTCGATGTTATTTTCACCAGGTATTTGAAGTGAATTCTAGTCTTCCACTCTGTCAATATATGCTGTAAAAGGTCACTATATTATCATCGATTTTTTATCTTTATATATTCTCAATATATCTATAAGCCATTCATGTGGCACTGAATCAAAGGCCTTCTTGTAATCAACGAAGGCAGTAAATAGGTTCCTCTTTTTGGAATATGCTTGATTAGAAATGACTGAGTCGATGATAAGTTGTTCTTTGCAACCTGTGGAACCCTTAGCGCATCCTTTCTGTTGAGGCTCTATGATATTGTTCAGTGCACAATGTTGGTAGATACGCCGGGCTACACAGGATGTGACCAATTTATACAAAGTTGGAAGACAAGTAATTGGGCGGCATTTGGCTGGATCTTGGGTGTTATTTCGATCCTTCGGTATTAAATAGGTGGTTCCCTGAGTTAGAAATAATGTTGTTTCCTGCGGATTAGAAAAAACATTATTAATTAGTGTTGATAAGCAAACATGAACACTCCAAAACTTCTTAAGTCAGAAGTTTTGAACTCCGTCTGGTCCAGGAGATTTCCAGTTATGAAGCTCTTTGATGATATTTGAGACGACTTCTTCAGTGGTGAAGGGTTCGTAGAGAGTAGTAGTGTAGTGTTGGCACTTCTGTGACGTATCTTCTATCCATCCAGCATTGTTGTTAAGAGCAGCTGGTGTGGAAAGTTGATTTCCCCAAAACTCATGAATTTCTTCTTGGCTTGGACAAAAACTTATCAAGATTTTCTACGGTGGAATTGAGTTTTCGATAGAACGCCTTCTCAGCAGTCTCAAAAAGGGCATTGTCGGATTTTCGGTTGTTACTCACTTTGTACCTTCTTAGTCGTCCTGAATAAACGGAGAGTTTCTGTTTTAATGTATCCAGGCACTGAGGGCTGTGTTGTTTTCTGGATCATATCTTGAGTGTCTTGCAGTACTCAGTATTATTTCTTCAGCTCTCCTGATAACTTTTCTACTTCTTACACCTCGTATATATTCTGTGACTTGACCAATATCCCTGCGCAGTAATTCAATCTTTCCGAGCAGTCTTTTTCCCAGGGTGCAATTCTGTTACCAGTCCTTCCGTTGTTAATACCCCGTCGTGTTTTGATCTTAACGCCCATTACATTAGCAATTGCTGTTGCTGCACAGTAGATTAGCATGTGCAAATATTCTAATGTTTGGGCTTCTACGACATAATTGGGTAGGACTTCAGTGTTCACAATTTGTAACAGCGCTCCTAGTTTCTTACAAGAGTTTATTCGTGGTAGCGGTGGTCTGCTAAGCGGGTTTGTTCCATTAAACTCCTGTACTGCACGTGCCATTTCGCTTACTAGGTTATCACGTAACTCGTTGTTTTCCTGCTCTGTATTGTCAGGTTGAGTTTCTTGTATGGCAAGCTCAGGAATCTGCACATGACCTTCAACAGGGACTTGATCTTCAATTACTACATCGTTATTAATCTCCCGTTCGACTTCGCTTCTGATGGTATTGCGTCTAGTCTCTGGGATAAGGTTGTTTCTTATAATTACCCGGTATTGGTATGATACTCGTTGCTCCGATACTTGAATATCTGGGTACGTCCTGCAAAATTCGGCATACAGCTGTTGTCGGTAGCCGATTGTTTCTTGACCGAGGTTTGTCACCTTGTAGTAGAAGCGCAAAATGTTTTGATTAATGGACACAGTCCATTTCATGCGCTGCCTCGGTCGTCCCGCTTGAGTGAACGCCGGCTGATGATCCAGCGCAGCACCTTCGGCGGGTGGAGCTCTTGTTGTTGTTTGGCTCGCTTGTGGTTGGGCTGTAGCTGATTGTATGACAGGGGCCCGCCTCCTCAACAACCTGCCACCGACGTCCCGCATGCTGTCACGTCCAGCGCCGGCTCCAGACGTGCCCTGGCGATCCCCAGGCAGCGATCCTAAACATAAATTATTATTCTCCATTCTCATGGGTGTGCATTTTATACCTACTGCCAGGTGTCAGTTTTTGTTCCACGGCAAGTATCCCTGCTACTCTCTGGGTATTGGCGCTACGAATACCCAGAAAGCATCCCCCATTCGCAGGGGGCCGCGCCTGATAGAAGAACTGACAAAAAAAACTCCCACAGGAGTTAAATTATTATTATAATAAAATTATACAAATGCGTGGATGAAATACCACAGTAAAATTAAACACCACAGAAACAAAACATACAAATGCGTGGATGAAATACCACAGTAAAATTAAACACCACAGAAGTTATTAAGGTCATTGGCAGGCACAAGAGGGACCCTATGAGAACAGTTAAGAGATTAAAAGAGTATGGACACAAAGGTGGCTAACTCTCATGACAAAGGATTCAAATTAATGGAGAAAGTTCACAATTAAGATGGCAAAGATGGCTAACTCTCACGGCAAAGGATTCAAATTAATGGAGGAAGTTCACAATTAGGTAAATTATACACCCTACGAATAAATTATAATACTGCATACCTATGTTCTTCTATGTTCTCCATCTTTAGGGAGGTTTTGGATGACAGACAAGAGGGACTAAGACTAGGCAGATAAGCAATCAACAATATCAGATAAGCTAATGATACAGCCATTTTTGCAGAAAATTTACAAATCTCCAGACATTAGTAAATCTCAAAAAAACCAATACAGAAGTAAAAACTTCGAGATGTATTCTGGTATAAAATCGTTTATTTAAAACTATAAAATGTCATCGATTGCAGAACGTTTTCGTTCTAAACTAAATTAGTAAATCTAGTCAGTGAAGTAAGTTATCGGAGAGGCCTGAAAATGGCTTAAAATCAACATTTCAAAGACAAAGTTTTTTTTTATTTAATATTTTACATAGATATAAAATTGATTGTCTCTGGGAATTACGACACATATAACTAAAATCGCGATGGTAAATCATTAGGTGTATTTCGTCTAAGTCTTCGTCTGACTGGTTGTCTCATCAGGTTTCTGGCTAGTACATTTGGATGTTGTGTCAGTCTGTCTTCGTATTTCTGTGCGAAGTTAGTAATTTCTTCTTTTACTGTTGCAATTTCTAGATCGCGTCTAATAATATTTGCAACATACCATGGGGGCATTTGTGATTATTCGAAGAACCTTCGACTGGAACCTCTCCAAGATTTCGATATTGGAGTTTGATGCAGTACCCCAAAGTTGGATCCCGTAACTCCATATTGGCTTCAAAATTGCTTTGTAGACACAAAGACAAAGTGGATTGCAGAGTTGGAAAGATTAATATAGATCAATGTCTGCTTTCTCTTAACGGGCAGAAGAGAGAGTATGTAAACCATTTCAAATACTTTGGCAGCTGGTTAAATATAAATTGTGACTCTGATAAAGAGATAATAACCAGGATCGAAATATCAGATAAGGCTTTTATGTCCTGGAAACCAGTTTTATGTAACTGAAACCTGTCTATGCATATTGACAAGAAAGTCCTGAAATATTATGTGTGGTCAATCCTATTGTAGGGTTGTTCGACATGGACGTTAAAAATCACAATACTAAACAAATTAGAAGCATTTGAATTGTGGTGCTATCGATGGATTCTAAAGATATTGTGGGTTTCACACACTTCCAATGAGGATGTTCTTCAAATGATGAATTCAGAAAGCCTGCTCATAAATATCATAAAGAAGAGAAAAACATAATACTTCGGTTGTATAATTAGAGGACCTAAATACCATCTACTTCACCTTATAATACAAAGAAGAGTGGAAAGAGATGGACTGGTTGAAAGAAACTTTCATGGCTGCATAATATTAGACAATAGTGTGGTTCCACAGTAGAATTATTTCGTGCAGCAAATAATACAGGTTTTAAGATAAATATTGTAAACATGATGATGGCCAACATCTGAATACCGGACACGGAACCTAAAGAAAAAGATACCTATGTACAGGCCCGCCAAGAGGGGGTACAGCCGGTACATTTTACCGAGCCCGGCGTCGACCAGACCAAAAATGTAATTTTTCCTGTTTTTTTGCTCTTCACTTTATGTGCATATTGCATTTAATTAGTACTCGACTTTTTTTTTCCTGGAAGCCGTCCGTACATGCACCCCGGTGGCACTGCAGCTTTTCAGCTTATTGTGCATTCTTCCATTTGTTCTCATGACACCCAATCCAATATAGCAGTGCCCTTTACAGTAGCCTGTAAAGGTCCATTGGGTTAGTGCCATACACTGTCGGGCTTGGTTTGCAGTCTCCATATATTGCTTGTCTCTTACGATCCAGCGCCTCGCAATCGCACAATAAATGTCAGACTGTCTCGGTCTCTCTATTGCATAGTCTGCAGCTGAGATCTCCGTTATATAGTCCTATCGTGTGTAGATGTCCTTTTACTGGAAAATGTCCAGTTAAGAAACCTGTAGTGATTTTGAGCTGATTCCTGTTCATTTTGAACAGTTCTTCAGCTCTTTTTGCGCATATCTGAGGTATAAATCTCTTCGCATGCTTTTGCGTGGGAATTTCTTCCCAGTATTCTTTGTGCTGTCTTCGTATCCAGCCTCTTAATCGGTCTCTGATTGTGCTTTTGGGCACTCCCAGTGCCGGTTCTGGACCGAAGTATCTTGTTGCTGATCCTCGTCTAGCAAGTTCGTCAGCTTTTTCATTACCAGCGATCCCTTGATGTCCAGGCACCCAAATGAGTTTTACCTCATTATGTTCCGCCAGGGTGTCAAGTTCTTCGCGGCATTCCCATATAAGCCTTGAGGTTATGCTTGGGTTCTTTAAAGCCCTCAGGACCGCTTGGCTGTCTGAACAGATATTGATTCTCTTATTAGTATAAGTCCTCAATCTGTTTATCCGTGCACAGTGCAGGATTGCATATACCTCCGCCTGAAATACAGAGGTATATTCTCCTAGTGGGATGGAACCGTTACAGTTCCTATCCTCACTATATACTCCTGATCCCGAACCATCTTCTGTCTTGGACCCATCTGTATACCAGGTGTGGCCCTCATACTTCAGATGTCTGCCAGGATCTTCCCATACCTCTCTGGAGTGTATTTCCACCTGGAAAGGTATTTCCATTTTATATTTGGGGATACAATGGTCTGTTCTCATCTCCCATATCGGATCCCCGCATATGTCTTTGATGCTGCAGTGTCCTTTGCCCACTGAAATTTTGCTTTGATTACCCTGCAGTCTATGTAACCCCATCCTTGCCTCGCCCTTCACTGTGATGTGTAAGGGAGGAAGGTCTAGTAAGGCTTCCATTGCTGCAGTTGGTGTGCCTCTCATTGCTCCTGTTATGCTGAGACAGACAAGCCTTTGTATCTTGCCTAACTTCTCTATAGCATTTCTCTGTTGCACCTTTGGCCACCAGACCAATGCTGCATACGTTATTGTGGGCTTTACCATCATGTATATCCAATACATCATGTCCGGTTTAAGTCCCCATGTTCTGCCATGTGTGCGTCTGGTCACCATTAAAGTGGCCATCGCTCTTTTGGTTATTCGTTCCAGGTGTTGATTCCAGGTAAGCCTCGAGTCTATTATGACTCCGAGATATTTTACCTCCCTCTCCACCTTTAGGGAGATCCCCATGAGATTTACAGGTCCTATTCCCTCTAATTTTGTCCTTCTGGTGAAGGTTACTATTTTGGATTTGTGAGGGCTTACGGACAATCCTACCTCACTTGTCCATTTTGATACTACATTCAGGGCCTGTTGCATGTTATCCCTGACAGTTGTATTGAACTTACGCTGTGCCAGAATGACAAAATCATCTGCATAGCCCAGGACATTATATTTTTTCCTGTTGAGCGTTCCAATCAGTCCGTCCATAACCAGATTCCACACTAACGGAGATAATACACCTCCCTGTGGGCATCCTCTGGCAACCCGTGCTGACATGGTCTCGCCCATCAGTGTCGAATATACCACGCGGCTTTTAAGCATGCATTCTATCCACCTGCAGCTTATTTCATCCACTCCTTTCAGCCGGATGGCCTTTGTGATTGCATCGAATGAGGTGTTGTTGAAGGCTCCCTCTATGTCGAGAAAGGCTCCCAACATCACCTCTTTGTTTTCCAGAACATACTCCACCCTCCGTACTAGATGGTGCAGTGCTGTTTCTGTTGATACACCTGGCCTATATGCATATTGGTCTTGTTCTATTGGTCTTTCAACCAATATTCCATCCCTAATATGTCTATCTACCAGTTTTTCCAATGTCTTTAGTACAAAGGACATCAGACTTATTGGTCTAAGGGACTTTGCAGTCATACGTCCACCCTTACCAGGCTTAGGTATGAATGCTACCCTTGTCGACCTCCAAGCAACTGGTACATACCCCAGCGCAATACTTGCACGAAGTATTGTACACATTTGCTTGTACATTGCTTCTGTACCTTTTTGCAAAAGTACAGGATAAATCCCGTCCGTTCCCGGTGATTTATATGGTTTAAATGAACTTACTGCCCATTTTATTTTGTCTGGTGTCACCATCTCTTTTGCAGCTCTCCAGCTTCCCCTATTTCCTTATTTCATGGTAACTGGTCCCTCTTGCTGTAGAACTTCTGGTGTCATCATTCTGGTGACTGACCCAGGGAAGTGAACATTGAAGAGTTCCCTCAGCGTCTCTTCACTGGTCTGTGTGTGATCACCTGACTCCATTTGGAGCGTGGCGATATTGCTCTTAGGTTCTTTCGAGAGAACCTTTTGGAGTCTAGCCACTACTGCAGTCTGTTGTATCTCCTCGCAGTGCTTCCTCCATGATTCTCTTTTGGCTTTCCTTAGAGCCTTGTTATATTCAGTCAGAGCTTTGCGATATTCGCTCCACTCGCCTGATCTCTTGGCAGAATTGAATTCTTTTCTCGCATCTCTCCTTCTTTTAGCAAGTTCATTGTTCCACCAGGGCACTTTCCTGTTGGAGCTCCTCGTTGTTACGGGACAGTTATCTTTATATGCTTCTATGACTATATCCTGAAATTGTTCAGTAGCCATATCTAGCTCTATTGTGTTCCTTATCCTCTTTATAGCCCCACGAAAACTATGTCAGGTCTTCTTGATATGCTTCCCAATCAGTTTTCCTGGGGTTTCGATAAGTCTCTGTTTCGTGCTCATAGCCCGTTATTTCAAAGTATATGTGTCTGTGGTCTGAGAAACTCGCCTCATCAGACACATGCCAGTTCCTAACGATGCTGCTTGAAAATGCAGTCGCCATCGTTATATCGATAACCTCCTTCCTATTAGCAGTCACAAAGGTAGGTTTGTTGCCTACATTTAGTATGTCTAAATTATATTCCATAATAAATTGTAGTAAGTGCTCACCTCTTTCGTTGTTTCCGGTGCTCCCCCAGCTGATGTGATGTGAGTTGGAGTCACAACCGATGATTATCTGTGATCCTTTGCCTCTGCAGTCTCTCATCAGCTCCTCCAATTCCCTTGGTGGTGGTGGGTTAGGATCATCATAGGGCAGATAGGCTGATCCGAGTATTATCTCCTTCATTCTACCTCCCTCTGTAACTTTTAGTTTTACTGCTGTTAGATCCCTAGAACAGAAATTAGTTAACGGCAGTACCTTAATGTTGCTTTTAGATATTATGCAGGTTCTTGGTACTTCAGCGGATCTACTGTAAATCAGTTCTCCACTTATCCTTGAGAGACCTTTTATTTTACCCTGGTTTACCCAGGGTTCTTGGATGAGAGCAACATCAAACCTTTCCATCGCCACAGCAAGTTCTGCCGAAGCTGCCTTACTGTGTTGAAGGTTGGCTTGGATCACTCTCACCTTTGTCATCTCCATCTGTCTCCCGCACGATCTTGAATGCTACCCTTCCCATCCTATAAGAGACCTTGTCGATCGAGTACGCAAGGATTTCTCCTTGCCCCTCGACCTTCTGGCTTTTCAGTGTCCAGTCTTCGTATTGAGCCCTGCATTCTGCTTGCCCAAGCGACTCCTGAACACTTTTTTGCTTATGCCGGTCTCAGGCACGTGCACAAGCACAATCGGTCTTCTCAAGTCCTTGGATTCGATCAACTTCAAATCCGCCGACTCCCAGAGATCCCGAAGCTCTCGTACTGTCCCCTCCAGCCAAGATTTGGTAGGCTCATTCGCGCAGTGGATCCACAGAATCCCCGCGCAGTGGATCCACGGAATCCCCGCGCAGTGGATCCACAGAATCCCCGCGCTGAATGTAGTTCTTAGGAACTGAAGTGGATTCTGACTCCCGCCGGGTGCCTTATCCACTGCCTCTTCCAGTTTTGTTCGAACCAGTTCTGCTTGTTCCTGGTTCAGTTTTACCTCAGGATGACGTCTGTCTACCACCGCCATCCTCAGTTTGTCTGTCACTTCGCAGTAAGTGCCAGTCTGCGTTTTACCGCCCCTTACCTCTTCAGCGCTAGCAACTGTGCCAGTCTGCGTATTACCGCTCCTGGTCGCGTTGCTAGCTGCTTGTTTCGTAGTTCCCTTCAGTCTTTTGGCCTCGGGGTTTTTTGTTGGGTCGAGCTGTCAGACCGGGTCCTTTTCACTCCCGTGGTCTGGTCACTTTTCCCCTTTTGGCCTTTGGTCTTATGTGGGTTTTCTTTAACCCACGTCCCAGCAGCTATTTTTTCGGCTTTCTTAAGCCTCCGTTTTTGAGCCCCAGATAGCTTTTTTGTCCCGAGACTTAGTTTCTCGACTATACTTAATATGACCTTTACCTCTATTTTGAAATATAGGGCCTAGTATTGAGGCAACTGATAATTTTGAGTCCTGAACAATATTTCGCTGTGAAATATTTAATATTGTCATAGATTGTATAATAAGCAACTTAACCATTAAGATTTAAGGCAGCAATTTAAATTCATTCGCTATTTAACATTTAACGAACATTCCGAGATGACAATAACGACAATATGCATTAAGAAAAAAATTGGTATAGTGCGAGAGTTTTATAAAGGAGACGAGAGAGCGATATGCAAGGATAATATTTGTGAAACTCAACTTTCTTCAATAGATTTACTTAATAAAATTAAACATCCCAAATTGGAATCATTATTTCCTAACATCGTTATAGCGTCAAGAATATTTTGCACATTACCAGTGACAGTAGCAGAAGGAAAAAATCGTTTAGTTTTTATTTATTTATTTATATTGCACATTTACAGCAATGATGCCATTTATAAACACACAGTTGGTCAATACAAAGAAATACATAACATACAATAAGGAACATACAATTTATAGATACAATACAATAAAATAAATACACTTTAAAACAATGAATAAGGGTATCACAGTTTATGTAACATAGTAATCTTTTTCATATTATATAGGTCAAGGTCTTCACTCACAATAAAATCGTTCATTGCCATTAAGCATTTTGCCATGGGGGAGTTTACGTATTTTGCGAGTTATTTTAAATAAAGTGTGTCTACATCTAAGTCTTTGGTCTGGTACATTAAAATTTATAAATGAAAGAATCGTAGGAGAATCTATGATTTGATAAACTATATTAAATATGAAAATGATTTGGCCATTTCTACGTCTTTCACTCAATAACACAGTGTCAAAAAGCATTCTCTGCATGTTATAGGAAGCCTTAAAAGGATAAATCCCAAATTTCTTTAGATATAAAGACCTTAAAAATTTCTTCTGAATCGTCTCTATCATATCACTATGTGATATGGTGGAGGGACTCCATATGGTACAACAATATTCGAGTTTTGACCTCACATATGCATGAAAAAGCTTAATTGCAGTGTCACAATAAAATTCTTTACTGGATCTTAGGATAAAGCCTAACTGTCTATAACAATCATTAGTTAGTTTGAAAATTTGCTCATTAAAGGAGAATGTGCTAGTGAATAATTATGTGCACCCCTAGATCTCTGATTTTTGTTAACCTTTCAAGTTTTACTTCATTAATAAAATAATCTGTTATTATTTCTCGCTTTCTAGAAAAAGTCAATAGTTTACATTTTGATTCATTTAAGTATGTGGATATACCTTGAATATCTTGTTGTAATGTTCGTTTTTTATCGTAAATTAATACAGTAATGTTCGTTTTTTATCGTAAGAAATAATTTTAAATCGTTTGCAAATAGAAGAAACTTGGCAAATTTTATATAATCAGTGATGTCATTTATGAACATAACAAAAAGTAAAGGCCCAAGGATGGAACCTTGTGGTACACCTGACCCAGTTATAAAACTGTCTGAGTAGCAGTTCCCAAATTTGACTACATTAGTACGGTTGGTAAGGTAAGATTCAAAGAATTTTATAAGTTTGTCTGAAAATGCACAGATTTGTTTGAGTTGATTTTTTGTTTATGAAACCATGTTGTTCCTCCATTAAAGTTTTTGAAACATGAGTGTAGGGATTCTTTAAAGACAATCGTAATAAAAGTCCGTGTGATGTTTAACAGTTTTAATTAATAAAATAGATAACTAAATTATTGATACTATTAAATTGACGAAATATAAAAGTGTTCGTGTAATTGTGACTAAAACTTTACGAGTTCTCACAAAAGAAAGTGTCTTTGAAACATTCGTGTTTGTCTACTTAATATATGACTGGCTTGTCAATATTACGTTCTTATGATTATCCCAAATACAACCTCTTAAGTTCGAATCTCAGAATCGACTCCAATAGCACGTCTGTCGTCGCTGTGATCTTAATATCGACTGGCTGTATTCCTTCCCATACAACCAAAATTCTCTTATTTACTGCTAATCTTCCCCTTTTCATGGTTTAATTCGCTTTCGTGGGAACTAACCTATTAGTAATAAAAATTGGGTCAAAGGGCTCTACTTTGTTATTTTTATGTCTTAAAAATAAACAGAATCTGCTCACTAAACTATCCCTCGATTAGATACGCCCACCCATCTGTGCATTAGAGCCTCGCTGACAACCTCTCGTTTCGTGTTTGTAAATACTAATAATTAAATAAATATTATATACAGGGTATCTTAAGAATTAAGATAAAATATTTACAATTCTACATGAGTATACAGTCTATTGTACATAATTTTTTCCAAGATTTTTGAAAGAGAAGGTTTTCTTTCTCACATAAAAACTATGAGATCTATAATGAAACAGGATCGGTTAACTTACCTAGCAACTTTGTGCATTGAGAATGATTTAGTAAAATCATGCGTTAGGTTATTGTTATTAGAATCTGAGAGTAACTAATATTAATTTTCGCCTGTCTAGGCACATATCGATGGCTTAGTGTGAAAACCTCGTATCTCATTAAATTACAATTTTACAGGAGAGACAAAAAACTGATTTTCTGCATAATATTACCTTAAAACAAAAATTACGTTACATATTTTTATTTCGAGCACATTGAGACAAATATCTGATATTGGCTTAGAGCTGAAAGTGTTAAATGTTGCTATTAAATTGGAAATACAAATATTAACTATGAAAAACACGTAAATATCCTTGCAGTATATAGAGCCTTTGCCCAAGTAACTATGATAACCTTGTATATCTTGATATACTTGTTTTTCATCTCAAATGAGGTTGTGTTTATTATTATTTATGAGGTTTTAATTTTTCATAGCTTATTGCACACCTCCAAATACTAGGTCGATACAATATAAATCTTTTGATTTAAAGTTCATAAAATGTTTCTATATGCCGGACTACCTTTTGTTGTTCACAAAAAACATTTCTGCAAGTCGAATCTCTCAAACAAACACTCCAAATTAAGTACCAAATTCTTGGTTATAAATATAGGTGGTATTCACACTAAATCAAGAGAGCAATTGATATATGTGGTTAGTGGTTTCTTTTTTGGCTGTAGAAAATAGTCTAGTGTATTTGAATTTTTCTAACAGTTGCAAATCGTGAGATACATGGTTTTCAAAGTAAAACCACCAAAATGTCATTTTCTAAAAAAAATGAGATACCAGGTTTTCACACTATGCCATCGATATATGATTAGACTGAAATAAAAGTACCTTGAATGGCAGCTGTAAGCATTCCTTTCCCAACAAAATCTCCAATGTAATATGGGCCTCCTGATAAAATACGAACGCCCTCATCTTCCATGTAATCCTTTCGAACTATAACATTTCCAAAATCGAACAAGCGTACTTCTTGATTTAAACATGTTCCTCCGACTAAACTACTTCTAATTTTTAATGACATTCCATGACTGCTTATTATTTTAAAATCCATTTTTGTTTGATTTAAACAGTTATCATTTTATAAGGTTATACTTTTGTTGTCAAACAAATCTCAACTGCCTTATTATAAGTTATAATATTCCAAAGAATTTTAATGAGAAATAATAAACCGACACAAAAAACTAAACTCCGACTCAAACGAGCGTTATTATGATAAACGGAATCTGAATAAATATGGAATTAATTGAAATTTAATTTTTACAGCAAATAATCTACCTAACCTCAACAACTTGAACGAGTGGGCAACGCGCCGACGCCTGGTGGCAAATTTGAAAAGCATCAACTCAAGGAAGACTGCCATTAATTTGTGTACATATTTGCGGTCAGTTTATGTTGTAATTAACAATAATTTCGCCTTAAAAAAACTATTGCAGTGTTCCTTAGTATTCATTCCTATTATACTCTACGTAATGACCTAAATTAACCAATGCCAAATCACACATTTTGTTAATTTAACGTTTGTATTAAACGTAGTATTTTAAAGGGCGCTAAATGTTTAAGCGATTGCATATTCTGTACATAGAATGTACATTGTTATGCAAAATATCCCGACCACCTCGTAATTTCCAGAACACAATTATTATAAAATAAATTCACCTTCTTAGCTACTTAGTTTCCAAGTTTCCAGTTTTTATTTAATTAAAAATTGTTATCTGTTGGTGTAAAATAAACTGTAGTGCACCTATTAATTAAATTAAAAACAAAATTAGAAATCCTAAGATAGATTACTAATTTTTAGAACGATGTGTGATTATCGGGGGGGGCCAGATTTTTTTATGAAAAAAGGTAAAAACAAATCAGTAGTTAGCATCAAATTTTAATGAATGCATACAGATTAAACATAATTTTGAGTCATCTTTAACATATAAGATGTCTTAGTTGCAAAACTTAGTGGTTAATTTGATTTGGCAAAACACTCCTGTAAATGATTTTAATTTAACGTTTTAGAACTGTGATTTCAAATGACAAAATGAATTAGGCATTCCAAATCACGTGATATAATATGGCTGCTGGATGGCAAAACTGTCATCCATAGGCGTATCCAATGTTTAAACCACTTCATATTTAATTTGCTATCACAATTTCACAAATTTCGCTACACAATTAACAAAAAAACAAAACCAAACAGGATATTCTTTACAAATTTGTCAATATTCAATGTAAACATTACATACATCATGACCACCCCCCTTAACTGTGTCTATGGCCATGTCAGTTTAGCCATCCACCGACCACCACTGACAGTTCATGGGAATCCCTAATTGTTTTCCTAGAGTTGTCGTCCATCTTTGAAATTTTGAGCGCTCTTTGTTGGAATTTAATTTTGCGAATAGGGCATTTCAAGACTTTGACGTTTATGTCACCGCTGGGAGGCACTTGGTGAGGTGCGTTCGCGGATTTACACCAGGTAAATAAGGCAAAAATATATCATGTTCAGTGGCGTAGCTGACAGGCCCGCAAGGCGGGGGGGGGGGCGACGTTAGGATGGGCCCCTTAAAACCTTTAAGCTTAATACTTACTATTTTTAAAATTGGGGACCAAAACATATTTTCCTAACAAGCATCAAAATAGGGAATTTGGAAAGAAGTAATGAAAGGTAACTGACCTAACTCTTACTCTTTCCGGGTGCAATTTAGCCTTTCGTGTACATTTGTACATGTTGGTAGTTTAGATGAAAGTAAACTCCAAGTTATAGCAAGCGTTATGAGCGGTGTGTATTCAGGCGTAAAAAGGCGCATAACTGACATTGAAACAACAGCTTCCTATGTTCATTCTTCATCCCATAACTGAACCTGTAGTGTTAAATGATGTAGTTGCTGGTGTACAGAAGTTGATTTTTTTACGATACGATTAAGACATATGATTTTTTAAGTGCAAATATTAAAAGATGGGATCTACTATGTACTATTGCGACTTTGGATTTATCGCGTTTGCCAACACTTAAAAGGTTATGTGAAACCCGGTGGTCATCCAGACATGATGCTGTTATGGCTTTGCTTCGAGCTTTCCGACAAATAATGAAATCTTAAACGAAAATTTCATTGCAATCTAAAAAACGATAAAAAAATTAGAAGCTAATACATTATAAGAGCATATGAATAATTTTGAATTTGCCGTTAAGATTACCATTCAATCTAAAATACTTAACTTTACTACTAACATCAAAATTTTTGCAATCTGAAACAGCAGAGTTAACTGTCGCCTTCAACTTTTTAAAAAACTCGTGCTAATCTTCGAGAAATGAGAAATTCGTTTTCCGAGACTTTGGCAAAAGCAGCAGGAGTAGCGGAATAGTGTGGGGTACTATACCATACCGGAATTTAAAAATAAACGGATAAAACGTATATAAAATTTTACGATGAGCTCAGCTGCGGCGAAAAAAATAACTTCAGTTGCGACAAAAAGAGTTTTGAAGTTAATGTCTTCAATGAAAATTTAGATATACAGTATAAATTAAAGAAATATGGAACATAGCTTTTTAAGACACAGTGTTTGAACTGCATTTGAGATAGTTGACCAATATAAAAGTTCCAGACATTAAAACCAGAAATCATAGCAACATTAACATTGGCATGTAGAAAATATCTTTTAACTAGAACCTCCTACTTCTATCTCTCTTTTTGGGAGTTTACTAAAATAGCGAGCCCAGCCGAATGAGCCGAAAGTACATAATCGGACTTAAGGGTCCGCACCGCGCCAAGGAATAGAACCGAACCGAACCCACTACCTACATGCACAGACAAGGCGATTGCAGATACGCGGTACGAATGGGTTATTATTTTTATAAGTTTTTTATGTATTTAAAACATATAATTTAACCTAAAATATTTATTTTAATATTTATAGTGCTAAATATTTCATGTGTATCTATTTACGGATAGTGATGATTGGCATTATACATAATATTATGTAAATTGTTCTAAAGCTACTTTTTGTGGCGTTTGTGTAATTTATTTTTATAAATGGGAAATAAGCCACAATTTAACTTAAAAAATGATTTTGTTAACGTTTCGACCTCCACTTCGGACGTCGTTGTCAAAATACACAGTATTAATAAATTAAACAAAAATGTTGTTGCTTAGTAAAAAAAATTTCTTCTAATAATATAATTTATTCTAACTTATTCATATCGGCAATTATTAGAAGATTTTTTTTACTAAGCTACAACATTTTTGTTTAAATTATTAATATTTTGTATTTTGACAACGACGTTCGAAATAAAAGTTAACGAAATAATTTTTTAAGTTAAATTGTGGCTTATTTCGTATTTAGAATAATAAATTACATAAACGCCACAAAGAAATAGCTTCAGACAATATTTTAGGTGAAAAAATATGTTTTAAATAGGTACGTATCCATAAACCTAAACTTATAAAAATAAAATAATCTATTCGTACCGCGTATGCACAAAAAGCTAGAAGGATCTGCAAATTCTGCAATCGCCTTCTGCATGTAGTCAGGTCGCCGGTCGGTTCGGTTCTATTCCTTGGGGCGATCGCGAGGCGGACCCATAGGAACCGGTCGTATAATAATTCTTATACCTGATTCTGACCTAGAGGTGGGCTAGAAGTATTTGCAATCATGTAACCGTAACCAAAACAGAGCAACAAAATAGTTATTATTTTGTCTAGGAGTCTAGGTCATGATTATAAAATTAGGTCTGTTAGAATGAGAAACAATTTTATTCAAAAAGTAGTTATTAATAAATAATTTCATGTTTTTTTCATTGTCTTAATTGTTATTAGAAAATCTAACAAGAACATAGGCGCCAAATTTCGGGCCAATGCTTTCTCAATGCATTCATTTTTTTCGAATTTTAAGAAAATAATAAGTATTTTTGAAAAATATAAACGCGGAATGAAAGATTACATTATTATCTAGGGCCGAAAGTCCATTAGAATAAAAAAACTGTCATTTGAATGAGATATTTGAAATTAAAAATCACACTCAATTTTCTCTTCTTTTTACCGCTGTAACTTATATTAGAAGTTATAGAACACATTATAGAAGTTTTCAGGGACTTTTAGCACTCGGTAATTATGTAATTTTTTATTCTGCTTTTAAATTTTTCAAAAATACTTACTAGTTTTCTTAGGATTCGAAAGAAATAAATGCATTTAAATAGCATTGTCCCGAAATTTTGCGCCTACCCTCTTAAAAACGAAATACAAAGTAAACTTTAAATACCAGTATTTGCTACAAATACTTATTAGTTACTATTTGGTACTTTTAAATTAAAATTTCAGAATAGCAGCCTTTTAACCTTTTTATAATTAACTCGAGTTCTTCAATCAGAAATAATTAGATCAGCTTTGGAAATAACCGTTCGCAAGGCACTGATGTTCCAATGACACTAATTCGTTCTTGAGCTACTTGTGCATGATAAGGAAAAATATATTTATTTTCTCTCCGCCATTTTAACGAATCTTCATTTCGCGCCAACCGATCGCATTCCCTAAATCTTTGCATTTCTATTATTGCCCTGCTTGTCGTAGTGCCTCGTGGCTGATCCTGCGATCCCATAATAGCATCCGGATCTGCAGATGTTTTCTCATGTTCTAATAAAATTTGAGTCGTAAATCCTTTATCTCTTTGTTCCATTCCAAGTTTTTCTGCAATAAGAGCGATTCTATTTTCTGTGCTATTTCCGCATTTGTTGGATCCTTAAAAGGAATTAGTCGAAACCTTATTCTGCCAAGAAAAGTTGAAACAGTTTATCGACAGTTTAATAAAATACTCATACATTGTTGAACTAGTGTTTACGTACATATTTGTTATGCTTATAATAGCCTTAACAATTTCTTCTAGCTGAATAAGTCTTTCCAACATATAAAATGTCGAATTACAACATGTGGAAACATCTTGCAGTAATTTGAGAGGATTCCCGTTTCCTGGATTTTTTCAAAATCTAAAAGTTTAGCAGTTACTTGTAGAACTCTTTTTAAAGTGGCTAATGGTATTTTTTATTTTGGTTAAATTTTTAATGATTTTCTTATATCACTTTTGATAACAACATCTGAGGTAGAAGTTGAAACGTCAATAAAATCATTTTTTTAAGTTAAATTGTGGCTGATTTCCTCATCCTTTAAGCCATCGTTCACAATAAAGTTTATTTATTGTGTGTGCAAAGCATCCAAAATGTTTCATTTTCACATCATTTTGTACCACCTTTAACATTTTGTGCATTATAGGAAACAATAATGTGTTAAAATTTTGTTTTCTAAGTTCTCTAAGTTTGATAAGACAGCTTTATCTTACAAATATTGCATGATGCATAATTATCATCCACTTATATAAAAACGTTCCATAAACTACAAAATTTTTCTATTTTTGTTTGACACTAATGGCATGGTATGCGTTCTAATAGCAAACCCAATTTCGTAATAGTGACCTAAACAAAATAATAACACGTGTAGAATTTTACGATGGTCCACAGTGGTAACACTTTTTATTAGGAGTTTAATATACGAATATTTCGTTGCTCTGTTAAATCACAATCACGATTATTTTTTTAAATGGGAATAGGGGTCGTGTGATAGCTCATTTGAAAGGTAATTTAATTCTCTATGCAGTAATATAAACATTTACATAATTATTTATATAGGGTGTCCAAAAGAAATTGTTTTGAATTAAATTTATTGACATAAAAAGAAGGATGAATGTAATTTATTTAGTTCAAAATACATTTTACTGTTCTCAGAAAACAGAAAAAATGTTTATTTGGAAAATAATCATTCCTTTTCGCTTAAATCAAATGTTCAAACTGTTAAGAGGAAGGTGGGTGGCGGCTTTAATATTGAGTTTATGCAAAAAACAATATTTATTTGTCAAATAAACATTATTTCCTGTTTTTTCTGACAGCAGTAAAATGTATTTTAAGTTAAATATATTACACAAATTCTTCTTTTTGTCAATAAATTTAATTCAAAAAAAATTTTTTTTGGACACCCTGTATAAATAATTAGTTAATGTTTATATTACTGAATAGAGAATTGAATTACCTTGCAAATAAGCTATCACACGACCCCTATTCTCATTTAAAAAAATTATAGATGACGTCATCACGTACAGATGGGTGACGTCACTAGTATAATACATATGTCAAAAAGTCGCAATTTGAAAATAAAAATTGACCTGTTTTGGGATTTTTTACCAAAATCGTCCATTCTCGAGAAAATGAATTTATTCCAACCTTTACGTGCTCACTGTATAAAATATTGTATTATCTCGGAATATCCAACTATTAATGAAAATATTTTTACGTTTCCTTAAAAGTTTACACATTGTAACATGAATTGTTTTCACAATGACTGATTCAGTTACAGACAAAAATCACAATGAATAAAATATCACTATCGTAAATTAGCCCACCTCTAGACTCGTTCAGTTGATTTAAAACAGAATGAAATGGTAAATGTAGGCGGGCTTTTGCATTTACGTAGCTTAGTTCAGAATCCAGCAGTCGACTGAGTTATTGTACTTGTATAATATAATAATTATTTGAAAATATTTTGTTGGCCAACCACCTAGAGCCGTAATACGTGTATTGACTATGATCCGTTTAAATATCGCTGGACCTAGGGATGTTCGATACTCACCAAAGTATCGATACATCGTATCGATACGTATTGTTAGGTTCTGTATCGATACCCTATGATATCGTACTCAAAAGTATCGATACTCCAAGTATCGGTACAAAATATCGATGTCTTTATTTTGACATATACGCATGCGCAGTATGGAGTCCGTCCTTTATTGTAATAAAATTAAAATACAGAGCACGCTGACCACGTCACCACGTGCAGGCAACCTGGCCTGGCCCACCAACCTCTATTCAAGGAAAATAAAGGACAAAGACCTTTTATTAAAAGATTCCTCATTTTATGGTAATAAAATTTCTACAGAAATGATAATCCCTTGCCTGGCGATACTCTTTGTCCTTTGTTGTTATTTCTATTTATATTGTTGACAAACGTTAGGATTTAGGATATTTGCATTTTTTGTTGACATTACGTAGTTCTCTATTTCCCTGAAATGCTAAAAGTTAAAATGCTTTCTTTCTTCCTTTTATTCAAAAATTTTAACTTCAAGCCGTCATTAAATTCCCAAATAGTTCGAGGATAATAATTCTCCAAACCGGTGTTGCAAAAGGTATTGCATAACCAGGGCCGCGCCAAGACTTTCAAGCGCCCCGGGGCAAGAAATTTTAGGCGCCCCTTTTTTCCTCTATTTGTAAGTACCTATGTAGTTTTTTGCGACTTAGTGAATAGGTATACCGTATTCGCTCCGTGCGTGACTATGGTGGGGGTACCTTGAAACGATGCCAACATGAGTAGTGGCGAAATATGACAATATTGGAGATATCTTTATAATGTCATTGTCATTGTTTGTATAAAAAACTTTGTCAAAAATGGTATATAACTGTTACCTATTTATCATATGTTTAACGTCAAATTGTGAGATCCAAAAACGTCAGATCAAGGCGCTATGTGTCGCGTCAGTCACGTACAAAGCGAAAACCTACAAACTATTTGTGACAAGAAGAATCATCATTCTTCTTGTCTTTATCTCTATGCGGGGTCAGCTTCCCTAATTGCATTTCTCCATAAGTCTTGGATCATATCGATATTAATCCCCTTTACTGACATGTCCTGCCTAAGCGTCTCACCTCAGGTCTTCTTTGGTGTTCCTCTCTTACTCCTTCCAAGAACCTGCAGTTCAAGAATTCTTCGTATTGGGTAACTGACGTCTCGACCTTAAAAATGACTAAACCATCTTAACCTATGCCTTCTCATTTTGGCATCTATTGGTGTCAACCCTAGACTTCCCCTAATATACTCATTCCCAATCTCATCCTTCTTTGTCACTCCAGTCATCCATCTAAGCACTCTCATTTCCGCCACATGCACTCGTTGTTCTTCTTTTTTTTTTTAACTATCCAACATTCAGTTCCGTACATCATAGCTGGCCTTATATCTGATTTATAGAATTTTCAGCTTCATTGGAATTTTTCTGTCAAAACCATTCGCTTCATTCCACTTCATCCATCGATTCATCCAACTCTAATTCCACTACATGCATCTCCATTTATTTCCCCATTACTCTGTAATACCGATCGTAGGTAGTTAAAAGTAAAACTATTACTTTTCAAAAAGTTTTAAACTCTTCCAGGTTATCTCCACTGTTCCAGTTTTTGTTCTAAGTCGCTTTTACTATTTCATACTAACACTACACCAACAACATACGAGTACATTAAGAACCAGGGAATGTTACCTGTAGCTTCGTTGTTATCTGATCCAAAACTAATAAGAATAAAATTTATTTATTTATTTAATAAAGACTAATCTCCGAGTCTTGGTAAACGTGCAATCCTACTTTCACATGAAATTTATCAGTCTCTTCCACACCTGCCCTAACACTAGTTGTTGCTTCCTCATACATATCCCTCACAATATTTACATATTCATCCGGAACACCTTTATTATTGAGGGCCCACTACAGAATCTTTCAAGGAATTCTATCATCATATGCTTTCTCAAAATTTAGCATATAATCGTTTGTTTCTTTATTTCCATATTTTTCATCAGCTGCCTTATAATGAAAATTGCATCTGATATTGATCTGCCCTGCATAAACCCAAATTTATTATCACATATTTCGGTTTCTGCACGTATCCGTCTATCAACTACTCTCGCCCATAATTTCATGGTGTGAATAAGTAATTTTATGGCTCTGTAGTTTGTATATTGTTGTATCTCCCATGTTTTGGTAAATAGGTACTAATATACTGCTTCTTCATTCGTCTTGCATTTGTCCAACTCAGGGGCGTCATTTGATAGGGTCAGGGGGGGAATTGCCCCTCCAGACCATGAAAATGACTGAAATTTACAAAAAATACATCAATTTTCATCATTACATCATATATAATGTATTGTATATATAATGCTTGCCCCCCCAATCAAAATTTCAAATGACGCTCCTGGTCCAACTTCTCTAATTCTATTAAATAAACCTGTTAGCCACCTTGTTCCTGTCGCTCGTAATGCTCTCCACACTTTCCAAGAAATATCACCTTTTCCAACTGCTTTTCCTTTCTTTATTCTGGAAGTGCTTGAACCACTTCTTCGTTATTTACAAAAAACAACGATTACACTACCAGAGAACAAACATATAGTTTAGATTAATGATATAAATAAGGTTTCATACACTTATGGGATCAAAGTAATATTAGCTGCTATTTTTATTTACCTACGATTGGTAAGTTTTCAATTTTACAATAAAATATTACTAATATTTCTGATTTAATTTTACCAGTGGGTAAAATCCTTCTTGTGCTTAGTCAATGTCATTACTTTTGTTTATTGTTTCTGGTAATAAAAAAAATCTGATAATTTCGGTATTGTCAAAAAAAAATTCGGCACCTTCTGGCGCCTTTTCAATAAAGCGCCGAGGGGCACCGCCCCTCTTCGCCCTTATGGACGGTGCGGCCCTGTGCATAACATAAGGGGTTAAATGTTCGATACGATATTATGATTCGGTGTATCGATACACAGTATCGATACCAACTAATGTATCGATACAAAATATCGAGTATCGAAATATAAAGTATCGATACCTCAAAGTATCGATACGTATCGAACATCCCTTGGACCTTGCAACAACTTACTAAGAGGTTTGTCGCATAGTCGCATTGAGAGACACGTATAATAGGTTTTCATGTCTATTTCCAAAAATCTATTAACACTAACTGATGAAGACTTATTAAGGAAAGGCATAGTTAAGTTAAGGCATTGTCATTTACACATAGTTTAGTAATTATACTGGTATTAGTTGTCGTTATGTTTATAATTAATACGGGGGCCCACAAAAACTGTCGCAGGGGGCCCCGAATCTTCAGCTACGCCACTGATCATGTTCGGGATACTTGAGCAGCCAGGTTGCAAATGGGTTTATTGGGTACTTTATACCTAATACATACTAAAACATTATAAATACAAAAATGCCCGTCACAGTTTGAACGAGAAATTTAGTTATTAACAAATAAGGGTCAAAAATGAGTTTTTTCGTTTAAATCGCTACAGGCAAAAATATGGTAACTAAATGTCTTATTTATTTATAATATTTTTCTTTTAGTAGATGAGCCAAGGTTGAAAATAGAAAATTTTTGAATTTTGGTCCGATTATTTGTTGCTTCGGATATTGCAAAATAAAACTAAAATTTCGAAAATAAAAAAATTGCTGTAACTTTTGCGAAAATGAATTAAGGACTTTCATATTGCATGAAAAGTTGAGTCAAACTGTCCGTACAATGCACAAAAATTTTTAAGACGATGCGTCAATTAGTTTAAATTTTATTCAATTTGTTTATCCCAAAGAGCATTTTTTTCGCAATGTTATTGTTCAGAAAATAATAATGATACAGCAATTCTGTAAAAACAACATGAAAGAAGAATAGTCATATTTTCAACGCATTTTATTAAAATAGATACATTTTTGGCTTATAAACAATTTGAATAACTTTGTTAATATTGACTGTAGACTGTAGGCTAAAACTACAATGGAATTTGAAAAACTGGTATTTTTATACGAATTTTCAAAGAAAAACTTTTCGCCTACGTTAATTACGGTCAAAGTTAGCCACTTTTTTTATTTAATTGACGGTTACTTTGTTTATAACAATTGAATCGTTTATTTCAGAAAGGGGTCAAGTGACTCATTTTGACAAAATGAGTTTTTGGTGGATTTTCTTAATTTAAACGTAAATACAGCTTTTGTTGCAGAAAGGAATCAATTGCTGCCATATGTGTTGCCTTGGCAGCGCAGGGAAATTAGCGTTTAGTGCAGAAAGGGACCATGCAACGCATGACTCCTTGCTTAAAAATTGTGTAACCACCAATTTTATTTCAGAAAGGGGCCAAGTGCAAAAAATTATTTATTTTTTTCTTAACCAAATTAACAAGATAAATTTTTGAAAAATACAATACTTTTTGACAAACACTACAGGTTATTAGTGAGAATTTTTATTTTATATAAATAAAATTTTTGTTGAATGTAAACACGTTTTTTTTGTTTTTCTTAAAAGCAGGTTTTTGTGACTTGACCCCTTTCTGAAATAAACGATTCAATTAAGCAACCTAACTAGAGCCATTTTAAAATTGAAGATATATAGGTTATCTGTAAAAGTTTGAGTAAACTTTGAACCTCAACAGAGTGGTTAATAAAGCTTTAAAAATGGCGTCCGAACGGAAATAATTCGTGGTCGGTGGAGGGGAATTACTAAAATACGTGCACTCAAAAATGAAACTGATTCTGCAAACATATGCTGCGATTAATATCGCTGGAAATTGTTGATGGATTTTGATCATAATTTTTTTAATTTGTATGTACTCGTAGTCTTATAGAGTATGTTATGTACACACAACCCTACCTAACATTACAAAATGTTACGACCGATTTTAAGACCTACCGAATATACATATATAATTTCATAAAAATCGGTCAAGCGGTCTCGGAGGAGTATGGAAACTAACACTGTGACAGGAGAATTTTATAGATGTAAATATATAGATGGCTATTAACAAATATATGGGTTGGTGATAGAAAAGTGAAAATTAAGGGTTGTATGTATTTTTTAATTCTACATCATATAAAATTAAGGTATATAATTTTGTCCAAGAAAATAAAAAAAAATGTCAGGGGGGCAACCCCCTTATAACTTATGGGTATAAAAAATAGATTAAAACCTCTTCAACGTCCTATACAGGATAAACGTGTAAAATTTTATAAAAATCGGCCAAGCCGTTTCGGAGTAGTATGGTAACTAACACTGTTACAGGAGAATTTGATGTATATAGAAGTAACTGCGAATTAAATAATAAAAGTGGCTAACTTTGAACCTTATTAACCTAGGTAAAAAGTTTTTTTCTGAAAATTCCTATAAAAATACCAGCTTTTGAAATTCTAAAGTAGATTTACTCTATAGTCAATATGACCAAAGTTATTCAAATTGTTTAAAAGCCTAAAATTACTCTATTTTACTAAACTTTTTTCGGAGTGATAAAAACGACTTTTTAATAATTTTTTCAATACTTTAAAAATATAACTATTATTCTTGCATGTGGTTTCCACAGAATTGCATGTCATTATTAGTTTCTGAACAATAACATTGCGAAAAAAAGCTCTTTGCGATAAACAAATTGAATAAAATTTAAACTAATTAACGAATCGTCTTAAAAATTTTTGTGCGTCTCAACTTTTCATGCAATACAGGGTGTCTGCGTAACTTGGAACCATATGGGAAACTTTTTTAATATCAATTTTACGAAAAAAAGTCATTCTTTATAAAGTGCTCTGCATAGTCTAAAACCTAAGATGCAATCATCAGATATCAAATTTTGTCAACAATATACGAGGTATGTCAAAAAATATGAATTTCGCTCAAGAGCAAACTACCTTTATATTTCAAAATATCAAAAAATTTTACTATGAAAAGTTATTTGTAATTAAAAACCATATTCAAATATGCAATAACAGCCTTCTACTTGAAAAAAAAAAAAATTCTAAAATTTTCCTAAATTACCGATTCCGAACATCATTTTTATTTATTAGATATGTAATAACTCTTATTAATAATTTTAGGAAAAAAGTTATTCGTCATAAAAATCTGTGCATGGTCTAAACCTCAAGATGCAACCATCCATCAGTTATCCAAGTTTGTTAATTTTATACGAGGTGTGCCAAATAATATGAATTTAGAAATTCTTTCTAAATTCATATTATTTCCCAAGTAGCAATTTGTCGACGCGACAACGTTGTCTACCGCGTGGCAACGTTTTGTTACAACGTTGTTATTGCCTAGAAGACGACCCAATTCTGCACTAATTTGGTGGACGATTTTTGAGTTGTCTTGACGTTGCCTAGGCAACCTTAAGCGTTGCATAAGACAACTGAAGCGACTATAAAAAGTGCCTGCGTGCAATGGTTGCTCAAAGAGTCGGACTGGTTATGTTTTTTTACCTATATAAAAAGTAAACTATTTTGACATCATATCAGGTATTTAAATTTATATAATTACATAAATAAGGACTTAAACAAAATTACCTGATGTGAAATTTATAAACGCATCTCAGATTACCGTCAAATATGGATATTCCACCTTTAAAAAACACACGCGCTCATTTTTTACCACCTTTTTAACAAAAAATATGTAAATTTAAAAAATCTAATTTTAATATAAAAGCCAGAATTTATGTTAAAGATGTTTTGTATAAATTTAATGTATTGATGGTGCTTTTAAAGGTATTAGAAAATGCCTGCATTTTTTATATTTTGTGTTTTTATTTTCTTTACATCCCAAAAAAACTAAAATGGTGCATTAAACAACATTACCAATATTACTTAAAATATACCTTATTACCAACCGTAGACGGATGAGACAACCGAGAAGTCCAATCGCCGACCAAACACGGCCTGGACCGACTATCCCAACCACTTTAGAACGCACTCTCTTATTGGGTGACAGGTCATGTGACCAGTGCAATGAAGTGCATCATTCTCCTTAACAGCGTTGCCACATTTAGTAGATATCTACTGTTTTGGTATATTTTTGATATTATCTAAAAAATTCTAGTAGGCAATGTTTGGTATATTTCAATATTTTGTTATCACTAAAATAAAATTTGCTTTTTAATAGTATTCACCCCATTTCTAAATTAATTTTCAGACATTTTGTTACAATTTCCCAATGTCATTACCGAAAATAAGATTCAGGACGTAGATGATGATAATAGATAGACAGAGAATAGAAAAGGCGGAAACGGCGGGTTCGTTGGGAAAATATTCCCAGGAGATATTTTTGCATAATCACATTCGTGAGACATCCTAGAATAAGGTTCAAGAAGTCGCCCACGAGAAAAGTGGGCCAATTTTTTTTTTAACAATTTTTTTTTAATCAAATTGCAAAAATAAATATTTTGGCCCGGGCTAATTTTTTTTAGATTTTTTGGACCATTCTGGACAAAAAAGGTCTCTTATAATTTTTCTCTAAAGTTGATCTTTTTCGAGTTAGAAGCAAGTTAAAATTTGAAAAACGCGAAAATGGCCATTTTTAAGGCTTAATAAGTCGATCAAAAATTATTATTTTGAAAGTCAGAAAGTGACTAAATCAAAGTTTAAAGTCACCGTTACATGATCCCGAAGAAATCTGTTTCATTAATTTACTACTAAGCTGTTATTTTTAATTAATAACAATGAGTGGTTGTATCGTATTGACGCTGCTGTAAATGTGAGTGCGAGGACTGCTGGAATAGCTTCTCTCTCGCACTCAGCATTTACAGCCCCGCACACGTGAATGGCGCTTATTATTATTACTTAAAAATAACAGCTTAGTAATAAAATAATGACGAAAATTTCTTCAGGATCTTGTAGGGGGGGCTTCAAACTTTGATTTAGTCATATATTGAGTTTCATAATAATAACTTTTAACCGAGTTATTAAGCCTTGAAAATCGCCATTTTTCGTTTTTTTCAATTTTAAATTGCTTATAAGTCGAAAACGATCAACTTTAGAGAAAAATTATTAGAGACCTTTTTTGTCCAGAATGGTCCAAAAAATTAAAGAAAAAATTGTTCGGGCCAAAAATATTGATTCTTGCAATTTGATTAAAAAAAAATTGTTAAAAAAAAATTGGCCCACTTTTCACTTGGGCGACTTCTTGAACCTTATTCTGCGATGTCTCACGAATGTGATCATGCAAAAAATTTCATGGGAATATTTTTCCCTTCGAACCCGCCGTTTTCGCCTTGTCTAGAAATGAAACTGATAAATACCAGATCTAAATAAGGAAATCTTCATATAATTGGTTTGGAGAATTTTCAAAATTATTGTAACGCTCGGTTTCATAATCAGTTTTTTAAATTTTAAGTAAGTTGGTACCTCTACCTTTATCACAATTCATATATAGAGCTTTTCATCGATTGTCATTTGTTTCGAGCTTCTGTCATGTGTCACATAATATTAATATATCTACGTCATACGTCTTTGGTTTGTATCATTGGTATTACCAATAACGTATGACGTAGATATATTAATATTATGTGACACATGACAGAAGCTCGAAACAAATGACTGTGAATGAAAAGCCCTATGGGTAAATGTCAACTTTAAAGTGAACTTTACTTTAAGTTGATTATGAAATCGGGCGATTTTGACAGGTAACCGTTAACACAGATTTTACTGTATTTACAGGGCCTAAAAAGAATCTACTGATTTCTATTGATTTTGTACAAAATGTACATATTTTGTCGGAGTTTCAGCCAAATTATCTTGCAACGGATATAGTACTGAAAGAGTAAGAACTGGCCTGGCAACCCTGTCTAGCAAAGCTGATACAAAGATTAGAGCTTATCAAAATCTACTGATAAAACAATGGACAATGGAGAAACCAGCTAATAAAAAACAAATAAACAGGTTGTTAAATAAATCGAAAATTTCCAGCAAAATAAAATATAAAATAATAAGAAAAAAGTAAGGTTATAAAGTAAATTCTTTTTTTGCTCCTGAAGTTGCCGTAAACGTGTCACCTATCTATAGAACTACACGTAAAAGCCCTGTGGTCGTGAGAGACAACTACCTAGTCGGCCAGAAAACCCATGGGCGTAAATTAGTTTAGCATTATAACGTTTTTAAGTAGTTGCGATTGTTGAAAAAACTTGACTGTGATATGTAGTTGTCACAATAGTAATAACTTAGTTGCCCATATAACTAAAGATATTACTTAACGTTGTAACATCGTAATGTCAGTCGGGTTAGGGGTCGTTGGCCGAAACAACTGAAAATGCTCTCGGGCAACGTTATATACAGTGCATTTGTTTGTACTGACAACCAATGCGTCGAAAAATTGCTACTTGGGTTGGCACACCTCGTATAAAATTCTTTCTAAATTCATATTATTTGACACACCTCGTATAAAATTAACAAACTTGGATAACTGATGGTTGCATCTTGAGGTTTAGATTATTCACAGACTTTTATGAAGAATAACTTTTTTCCTAAAATTATTAATAAAAGAGTTATTACATGTTTAATAAATAAAAACGATGTTCGGAATCGGTAATTTAGGAAAATTTCAGAAATTTTTTTTTAAGTAGAAGACTGTTATTGTATATTTGAATATGGTTTTTAATTACAAATAACTTTTCCTAATAAAATTTTTTGATATTTTGAAATATAAAGGTAGTTTGCTATTGAGCGAAATTCATATTTTTTGACATACCTCGTATACTGTTGACAAAATTTGATATCTGATGATTGCATCTTAGGTTTTAGACTATGCAGAGCACTTTACAAATAATGACTTTTTTTCGTAAAATTGATATTAAAAAAGTTTCCCATATGGTTCCAAGTTACGCAGACACCCTGTATGAAAGTCTTAAGGCCATTTTCGCAAAAGTTATAGCACATTTTTATTTTTGAAATTTAAGTTTTATTTTGCACTTTCCGAAACAAAAGGATCGGACCAAAATTCAAAAAGTGCCATTTTAAACCTTGGCTCATCTACAAAAAGAAGAATATTATAAATAAGATATTTAATTACCCTATTTTTACCTGTAGATGCCTGTAGCAATTTAAACAAAAAAACTGCCATTTTTGACCATTATTTGTTAATAACTAAGTATCTCGTCCGAACTGTGACGGGCATTTTTGTATTTAGAATGTATTAGGTATATAGGTACCTAGTAACCAAAAAATCCATTTGCAACCTGACTGCTCAAGTGTCCCGACAAAAACTTTATTTTCTCTGGACTAGTACTGTCGGCAATAAAATTGTCAGCAAATCACATGCGCACTTTAAAACAATATAAATAATATTATAGATAAATATACGAGGTATATTTACCAAGTATAATTTAATAATTAGTTATTAATATTAATTAAAAGTAAACATACCTTGTTTATTTATCTTTTAACGGTATTATTTATATTAGGTGAGGTTAGCAATTGTCAACGACTATATAGTCGCCGACAGGTACCCGCGAACGCTCTTAATAAGTGTATTCGCAGAGACATTAGAGACAGTCAGGGGTGGTTAGGGACTAGTAGATAAGTGGAGCATGCCATAACTAAAAGTCCGCGACAGGGTCCGCTAACGAACATATTTTATTTGTTTATATTTTTTGAATAAGTTATCATGACCGAGTCAGAGACCTAAGAGGACAAATTAACAATACCGCTGTCTTGTCCGAATGTTTGAGAGATGTGGTCTGGAATAACCCAATAACCCATATATGAGAATGAACAGCAAAGCTAGAATGTATAAAATTTACATCAGACCTGTTACGACCTATGCCATTGAATCAAGAGAAGACACCAATAAAACCAAAAGCATGCTACGAACAGCCGAAATGAAGACACTAAGAGCAATAGCAAGAAAGACAAGAAGAGATAGAATATGAAACAACATCATCAGGGAACAATGTGGCGTGCAAGATGTAGTCAGATGGGGTAGGCAAAGACGAAGAAAATGGTTTAGTCATGATGTAAAAAGAATGGAGGAGCACAGACTACCAAGAACTGCGCCAGAAGGAAAACCAGCAGGCAAGCATCCACCGGGGAGACCACCAAAAAGATGGAGAGATATCTGGCAGTCTACCTCTCAAGAAATACTTCAACGTTTGGAATTAACAGATCGACAGATCTACAATAGGTATAAGAAGAATAATATATTTTTTGACATTGTGTTTCTTATACTCCTGTCGCCAGGGGGGTACGACGGCCTCCTTAATTCAGATGGACTTACCCATTTTTTTTTTATGTATTTTGACCCGTAGAACACGAATTATTTGGGTAACAGTTGATCCGGATGTCGATAAGATTGTTATAAACAAAGAACTTAACAGCAAGCAGGAATCACATAACAGCGATTTTTCGCAAAACAAAACATGTTTTTGTATTTTTGGGTTATTCTAAGTAAAAAATGTTTTTACAAGTTTTTTCGTAGGATGCATAGTTTTCGACATAAACGCGATTAAACTTTCAAAAAATCGAAAAATTGCAATTTTTGAACCCGAATAAATTTTGATTAAAAAATAAAATAGCAATTCTGCTTACCGCATTTAAAAGTTCAAGTCAAATTCTATCGGTTTTTATTATTTTCATTGCTAAAAATTAATTTTTTTATTGTTAAACAAAACTATAAACACATAGTGCTTGAATGATGTTTTCAATGCATTTCTCATTTAAAATCGAACGAGTAGGCGCGCATACAGACAATTTCTACGTAGATTACGTACATTAAAACGCATGCATTGGGCACGGGAAACACTATGTGTTTATAGCTTTGTTTAGCAATAAAAAAATTAATTTTTAGCAATGTAAATAATCAAAACCGATAGAATTTGACTTGAAGTTTCAAATGCAGTAAGCAGAATTGCTATTTTATTTTTTAATCAAAAGTTATTCGGGTTCAAAAATCGCAAATTTTCGATTTTTTGAATGTTCAACCCATAGGCGTAACCAGGATGATCCTAAGGGGGGGTTACAACTACCTGAAATGGGGGGGTTACAACTACTGGAAGGTCCCTGAGGGCTATGGTGTTAAGCGTATAGAGCTCAAAGTACATCCCAATGGGGGGGGGTTATAACCCCCAAAATCCCCCCTGGTTACGCCTATGGTTCAACCGCATTTATCTCGAAAACTATGCATCCTACGAAAAAACCTGTAACAACATTTTTTGCTTAGAATCGCCCAAAAAATACAAAAAAAAATGTTTTGTTTTGAGAAAAATCGCTGTTATACAATTCGTCAAGTTCTTTGTTTATAACAATCTTATCGAGATCCGGATCAACTGTTACCCAAAAAATTCATATTCTACGGGTCAAAATACATAAAAAAACTTGGGTAAGTCCATTTGAATTAACGAGGCCGTTGTACCCCCCTGGCGAAGGGACTATTAAATTTTTCACCCTTTTAATAGTTTTTTAGTTGTATTTTGCGAACATTCTGTTGTTGATTTTGTATAGTTTTTAGTTGTAGAAGTACTTGAACCACTTTATTTAGTTTTAAGCAGTGAATAAATAAAGGTGAGTGAATATGTTCGAGAGTTGTTGGCAGACAATGCAGATGTTGCTAGAAAGGTACAGTAGTGTTAGTTATTTAGCATTTCTATAGAACATTTTATAGGTTGTGTGTTTTATAGGTGTGTGTGTGTGTGAAAAAATGGCTTGGATGCGGGTCCGTTAGCCACAGATTATTATTTTATTTTATACCTATTTCACTTAAATGACTATATTTGTTTCTTTCAAGTAGTTTATGAATAATTTAAATATTTTCATTTTATGACAATTTAGTAGATATATTTTATGGATTTATTATTATATTTAAACATTGTTTTTGTCTCTCAGATCATAACCACATCATAACTTATTTCGTTGTTTGTTTTATGCTTAAAATGTAGCTGATGGTAACCGATAAAACTAAACTTTATCACGATTACTTCGCATTCCACACTTCAAAACACATCAGAAATGAAGCATATTATCGATTCTTCCAGTAAAAATGTTAAATTAATCCTTGTACAAAACAAAATTACAAATAAACGCAACTAAAATTATCTAAAACCAGGGACCCGGACCGTACCGCTAAAAACAGAAAACCGAACCGAAACCGATATTTCTTGGTGGACCGGAACTTAAACCTTATTTGATATTAAGGCCCGGTACTTTATGTCTCGATTAAACCTGTTAGTCAACCGGCGTTTAATCGGGACCTCTTTAGGGTCTCTTGCGTTGTAATAAATGCAATTATAATAATAATTATAAAGAGACCCTAAAGAGGTACCGATTAAACCCCGGTTAACTAACTGAGGTTTAATCGAGACATAAAGTACCGGGTATAAATATAATTTTTGAAACCTAACCGCAACGCAACACGTAATCATTTTTCAAACGGGTTTATCGGTTTTGTTGTTCATTATATTATTGTTATTTTTGTTTTTTTTTGCAGTGTTCTCTACCGGCTTCTATCTTTTATAATAAATAAAAAATAAATTTCAAGATGTTTTATTGTTTGTAAAATTAACTCAAAAACCTTAAAATGTTAAAGAAATGATATAATTTCTTCTTTTAATTCTGGTCAACAAATGTTTCTGAAGTTGTTGAGCAAAATAAAATGTTTTGTGTCTAATTCAGAATATTGTCAAATATTTTATTTAACTAAATTGATGTCGTTGTAGCAAATTCTAAAATAATAAAATTAATCTATCCATTGTTAACTATTGCACCCGATCATGCAGTGATCACTAATTGATTATTAGATTATGTAACAAGATACAGATGTTAAAAGCATGTATTTAACTTACCTTATCTTAATCTGACGATTTTGAGTTTTTTCTACGGATAGATTTTTTTTCGGACCCCCTTAATGAGCTCCCCTATATTAAGATCAAATTTGTGGTAGTGGTACATTTACAGTGTACAAGGTTTCTTCCCATGTCATAATCTGATGCGCTCGAGTAACTGCAAACATCCCCGCTTGGGCTCCCCTACCACAATGCTCAGTTAATAGAAACACAATTCAACGAATGCGTGCCCACATATTTTTCAACGCAAGTAGACAAAATCGCCAAGTATCACCGTATATCTAACAAGCTGTATGCAAAAGATTCTTCTAATAATTTAACTTTGTCTAACTCATTGATATTAACAATTTAGACATATATTATACATTTTAAAGCAGACGACTTTAAAATGATATTGCCAATATTTATGAGTTACGTTCATGGGACGACTTTTTTTTTATTTACCCTTTTGCCAGATTCCAGTAAGAGCCTAAAGCCGGACTCAAACGACTCGTGTACTTGGCGAATAATCGTCACTTGCGTATACTTGCCATGTCGTCTGAGTGGGTTACTCGTACAATTATTTATCACTCGTTACCACTCGTTCGTCTTCCAACTGTTGTCGGTAAAAATAACCCGAATCAAAGGGATCACGATTATTCGCACACTTGCGAAGTATGTACATATACTTGCAGAGCCGGTCAAACGAAATGTATAAATAATTGGCATTTACTGCGACTATTCATTTAGACTAGTGCATTTAGCACTAAAACACCGGAATAAATCGATTTTTAAATACACCACCTAGAGACTTGCTAGTTTTGCATTGTGTTCAGGATGGTGTCAGGAAAAAAGTCTACAATAGAAAAATGGGTGGAAATGCCTAATTATTAATTGCTTTTTAAAGTTCTTAACATGCATTAAAAAGTGCATAAACATGTCATAATAAGCATATTAAGGGCCAAGTTTTGTTACTCGCGTGGCTTTTGAGGTCGCTGAACATGACTACGCTATCAGAACCTACCCCCGAAGCACCTGCTGGTGCCCAAGGTCACTGCTAGAGCACGTCATCTGGAGGTTCGAAGGATAACGTCCCTAAATTGATGCAATGAGTTTACTTGGAGGTTTTGGAGTCGCTGAATACTAATATGCCATCAGAACCGACCCCCGTAGCCCCTGGTGCCCAGTGTGACTGCTGTAGCACGTCATCTGGAGTTTCGAGAGATTTTGGTACTAAATTAATGCAAACGGATTATACGGGGGTTTGGGTGCTGCTGAACACGAACACTCCATCAGAACCGACCCCCGGAGCACCTTGTGTTCGTGGTCACTTCTAAGGCACGTCATCTTCTGGGGTTTTTAAGGTTTTCGGCACTGAATGCATGCAAATAGATTAAGTAGGCGGTTTTTTGGGGTCGCTGAATACGAATACGCCATCAGAACCGACCCCCCGATCACCTGGTACACAATGCTAAGGCATGTTATTTTCAGGAGTTTGGAGGGTTTTTGGGCATCAGGTGCAACGGGGGGTCGGTTTTGATGGCGTATTTTTGTTCAGCTATCCCAAAAACTCCCGAGTAATCTGTTTGCATAAATTTAGTGCCGAAAACCCTCTAAACTCTAGATGACATGCCTTAGCAGTGAACCTGGACACCGCAGGTGCCCCGATGGTCAGTTTTGATGGCGTATTCGTTCTCAGCGACCCAAAAACTCTCGATTAACAAAATCCGGTCCTAATACACTTATTTTGACATGTTTATGTACTTTTGGATGCATATCATGCACTTTAAAATGCAACTATGCATTTCCACCCATTTTTCTATTGTTGACCTTTTTACTGGTGTCATCCTGAACACAATGAAAAAAGTTGTAACTTTCTACATGATGTATTTAAATATCGATTTATTTTTTCCTAAATGTCCTGGTCTATTTATTAGTAATCACACCACTGATTCATTTGTCAAGGTCGTTAAGTCAAATGTTTACGCTCGCGTACTTGTAAATTGTAGGTCGTGTGAGTGCCCTGTTTGTCATTGCAATCGCAAACTCGTATACTTTCCAAGTAGGCGAATAATTCTGTACTTGCGAAGTACACGAGTCGTTTGAGTCCGGCTTTAGAAGGTATCCATTGAAATCTGGCAGGCAGCGGTGGAAAAAAAATATTTTTTTGACATCTAATGTCACGGAGCAAGACACCCTGTCGTCCTCTGGCCGAGTATGACACTAGGCCAGAAGACACCAGGGTAGTGCCGGATTAACCGTATTCCGGCTAAAACCTTAACCACCGCTCCAAAGTAGTGGTAAAAGAAGCCAAAATCCATACACCGTCCTTGGTTTAATTTCCTCTTCTGTCCTCCTGTTCCTTCTTCTTCATCACCCAGATCAGACAGTGCACCTCTCTCCATTCTCTCTCTCCCCTTAACATCACATTTACTACATTTCTTTCATCCAGTCTGAAACCCATCCGCATCTCGGAGTCTCCCCTCTCATTTGCCCACCTCCGACAGTTAAAAAGGTGGGCGGGAGCGTCCGGCACCCCACAAACAGCACAATTCGCCGAAGCAGATTTACCTATCCTATTTGTTTAGGTGCCAAAGTTACCGCACTGGGACGACGTCATAGCTAAGCTGGGACGACTTTACTCGAAGATAATTTATTCGGAGCTGCATTAAAGCCTTGGAAAAAGAAGAACAACCAACCGACGAGCAAATAAGTGCATATTATGGAGTGATGAACTCAAACAACAGAAACAGATAAAGCAACGAGCGTGTCACAAATGAGGCCATGAAAACCAGATAGGCCTAACTGATAAAAGCATTACTTTAGATAATCAAAGAAAATGATCAGAAGCTAACAATGTTTGATTGTTTTAGTAATTGTATGTTGACAGAGATGATTCTTGGTCCATACTTGAACCATACGCGCATTTCACTCGAATTATCTAGAACGCCTTACATGAAAGTCCAAACCAGTTGGGGAAAAATAATTTTTGTAGAAATTATAGATTTTATATACTTTTTTATTTATTGCTTTTGTTACCATTGTTTATAATTACTGATTGTTATTATTCTTGAAATCAGTTAAACGACACTTACATAATTAGCTACAATTCTTACAATAAAATATCACTAATTTATTTCTTTTTCTCTGATTCTGGCCTTGGTTAACTAGAACCTTTAGCCACGTAATTGTATAACTTATCACTAACTCAGGTGTAATGTGTAGTGTGTGTGTTGAGTAAGTGTCTTGGTACTTTGCAAAGTCGACGTCATTATCTTTGCAAAGAGACGCTAATTGTATCCGAACGTCTGCGGTCCCTCCGGTGAGTACCGATCCCACAAGGACAGAAACTATTTTCATTAATTAATTTATAATAAATGAAAAAATTCCTGACCCTGGTGAGATTCGAACTCACTACCATTCGGAACTTTCGATCCAAAGGTTAGGCGCTCTTACCACTGAGCCACAGAGGGGGTTATCACTAATTTATAATAACGTTACTTTCTGATTCATAAACTTTAGTTAAACTATAGTTTATTTTTTAATCAGGAGGAGTAAACTAAAAAGACAGATTCACACCCAAGAAAGTCACTAGAATAATAACCAAATACATCTTATTTTTTGGTTGATCTAGTCGGCCCTCAACGGTAACCCATAAATATTATATTAAATTAATACGTCACTAAAGAGTTCCAAAAACAACTGCTTTTTATATAAAAGCAGACTAACAATCTAAAAATTAAAGCGCTAACACAGAAAACACAAGAATCGCCGATATAACTTAATTAACCTATGAAATGTCACTATAGTGTCAAAATTTGATAAATGTCATTAGTGTCAAAATTTTATAACAGTGGAGTAAACTTGTCTGCGGTTGGACCAATTACAAACAAGCAATACAGCGCGGTAAATTTGAATCACTCCTCTTGGTTAAAAAACAAACCATAGTCCGTGAACATATGCACGTACTTATATACATAAAGGTTGATTCACATTTTACGGAACGTCAACGTCCCGTCAAAATATTCTCTAGTGTATTTTAAACCAGAACGTTCCGTGACGGTGCCGACATATGAGAACATCCTAGCTAAGAGCACACAGTAGCGATCAACAGGTAGCAACAAACCCGGTCCAAGATTACGAAAGTTCTGTGAACTTTCAAAAGTGATGCAGCAGTGCGTCGGTAATTCGACACTGACAGTGACGTTTATACTATCAAAAACCACGGTTCTTAGACATTACTACGGTTGCCTAAATCGACTAACCAATGAACATTAAGGGTGAGATTACGTCACGAGAGTTTACTGTCATTTGAATCGTAATATAATTTTTTTCGAATCCAGAGAAAACAAAGTATTTTAGAAAAATTTAAACGCAGGATGCAATATTACATTATTACCGAGGGCGGAAAGCCCCTTAGAATAAACAAGCAGATTCTATTGAATGAAATATTTGAAATTAAATATCACACTTCTCTTTTATTTTCAGCCCTGTAACTTATTAAAATAAACATTATAGAAGTTTTCAGGGACTTTCAGCCCTCGGTAATAATGTAGTCTTTCATTCTGAGTTTAAATTTTTCAAAAATATTAGCTTTCTCAGGATTCGAAAAAAATGAATACAATTAAAACACATTGAGAATTTTGACATGCGTCAAAATTTTGCATTTAACTCAATGTAAAATTCTGAACTGTTGAATTCCAGCTTCCCTAATAATTATTTTACATCAAAAGACATTAGAAACTATTTGAAGAGGATTGAAATCTGTATTGGAAATAACTGTTAAAATTGGTCTACGTAATTAAACATATTCCAAAATTTTATAAAAATGTAATACATTTTAGTTTTCAGCCCAAACTTAGGCCACACACAATGCAATAATGTTCACATTTTTGAACTGTCAATATTTTTATTTTATCATCTATTGTTTAAAAACAATACAGTTGATAAGATACCCTCAGTTGCGGAGAAAGGATTAATAATAAAGATTTTTTTATTCAGTCAATGGTGTGAGCACTGTCAGTTAAATAGTAACGTGTGGCCTTACTTTTACACGCATACCTATTGTGGCAAATGTATCATATTTTTCAAAATTTTGGAATGCATTTAAATCGTAGAACAATTTTAACTTTTGATTTTAATACAGATTTTAATCCTCTACAAGTATTCTCTCATGACTTTTGATGTAGAATAATTAGGGAAGCAGGAATTCAACAATTCAGAACTTTACATTGAGTTTCCTATGGTCCTTTTTACGATTCGCCACCCTGTATAAGATAAAACGTGTACTATTTGTCTTATTATTTCATAATAACACAAACAATACACATATATACACAATAACACACATTCAATGATCGAAAATAATTTAAAAATATGGGAATGTAAACTCTTGTGACGTAAAGTCAAAAATATAAGTCTCCCCACCACCGTCGGACAAGACAACCGTAATAAAGTCTAATAACCGTGATCAAAAACAATAATTTTTATACACATAGGCGCGAAATGTTGCCAAGTCAGTGACGTTCGATTTCTTGTTATAAAAAAATCGATTTTTAGTAGTTCCAATGTGACACAAAATCTAAGCACGGGATAAAAAAGTTTATTTGAAGAAAGTGTATTTTTTGTCTTTCTTAATGGCGGTACAGGCTCCTTTTTGCAATATTTTATTTAGTTGTAGAGTAATTTCCACGTACTAACATATTTCTGAAATTGGGCTCTGTACCGCCATTCTTTTATATTACGAATAAGTGTGCCAAATATCTCGACAAAATATTCAAAATTACAGCCGCAATCTTGGAACGCGTTTGTTGCTACCTGTTGATCGCTATATTGTTTCCTCTTAAACTCACGGTTCTTAGACATTTACTAGTAAATGTCATGATACTATAAATAACGAGAGAGTATCTTCCCGTAGCGCAAATACGTCCGAGTTCGCACATGATGACGTAACTGGAGACCGGAAGTTGAATATGAATTCTTGTTACAGTTAAATGGGATTTGTATGCATTCTGTGATGAAATTATTCAATTAGCAAAATAACATTAAACTTCAATGTATTCGAAAAAAATTTAGCGTCGAGATTCCTGTCACAATAACTGTCAAAGATAAAATATAAAATACACTTAGCTTACAACCGCGAACAATTCAAACTAATCGGACATTACGAATGATTACGAACCATTACGAACTTGCGGGTCTCCACTTACGTCACGGATCTTATTATAGTATCATGGTAAATGTCTAATAACTGCGTATTCTGTAGTGACACTACAGAATATTTTGACGGGAGCTGACCAGTTACCAAAGTTGTTCGGTGCCAGAGTTACCTCCGGTAATACTATATATTATTTATCTATGGGAGTTGACGTTGACATCTCACATACAAATAGTTTTTCTTCATTGTGTATCCTCAAAGGTATTGTTAAATCCCGACGTCTTGAAAACTGTTTGTTGCATATTTGTCATTCAAATAGTTCTTCTTGAGAATGCGTTGACATATGTTTTTTTAAATTTGATTTTTGTGAATACTGTTTAGAACATATTTCACACTTAAATGGTTTTTCACCAGTATGCACTGCCATGTGTGTTTTTAAATTCCTATTTAGTGAAAACTGTTTCTGGCAAATGTTACATACAAATGGTTTTTCTCCAGTGTGAACTCTTAAATGTATTTTTAAATCAAAACTTTGCGAAAACTCTTTGGTGCATATTTCACATCCAAATAGTTTTTCACCAGTATGTTCCACCATATGTCTTTGTAAGAGAGCAGGTTTTGAAAACTGTTTTATTTCACATCGAAATGGTATTTTACCAGTATGCACCATCATATGTATTTTTAACCCGTCATACGTTACAAATCGTTTTGTGCATATTTGACATCCAAATAGTTTACCAGTGTGCGATCTCATGTGAACTTTTAAGTTGTAACTTCGTGTAAACTGTTTTGTGCATATTTCACATCCAAATGGTTTTTCACCAGAGTGAGATCTCAAGTGAACTTTTAAGTGAGCACTTTGTGTAAACTGTTTTGTGCACATTTCACATCCAAATGGTTTTTCACCAGTATACACCATCATATGTCTTTTTAAGTGAGCAGGTTTTGAAAACTGTTTTGTGCATATTTCACATCGAAATGATATTTCACCAGTATGCACTATCATATGTCTTTTTAACTCGTCATATTTTACAAATGGTTTTGTGCATATTCCACATCCAAATAATTCACTAGTGCGTTTTCATATGAACTTTTAAGTTGTCACTTCGTGTAAACTGTTTTGCGCATATATCACATCCAAATGGTTTTTCACCAGTGTGAGATCTCAAATGAACTTTTAAGTGAGCACTTTGTGTAAACTGTTTTGTGCATATTTCACATCCGAATGGTTTTCCACCAGTATGCACCACCATATGTCTTTTTAAGTGAGCACGTTTTGAAAACTGTTTTGTGCATATTTCACATCCAAATGGTTTTTCACCAGTGTGAGATCTCAAATGAACTTTTAAGTGAGCACTTTGTGTAAACTGTTTTGTGCATATTTTACATCCAAATTGTTTTCCAACAGTATGCACCACCATATGTCTTTTTAAGTGAGCAGGTTTTGAAAACTGTTTTGTGCATATTTCACATCCAAATGGTTTTCCACCAGTATGCACCACCATATGTCTTTTTAAGTGAGCAGGTTTTGAAAACTGTTTTGTGCATATTTCACATCCTAATGGTTTTTCACCAGTATGCACCACCATATGTCTTTTTAAGTGAGCAGGTTTTGAAAACTGTTTTGTGCATATTTCACATCGAAATGGTATTTTGCCAGTATGCATCATCATATGTCTTTTTAACCCTTCATATTGTACAAATTGTTTTGTGCATATTTCACATCCAAATAATTCCCTAGTGTGCGTTCTCATATGAACTTTTAAGTTGTCACTTCGTGTAAACTGTTTTGTGCATATATCACATCCAAATGGTTTTTCACCAGTGTGAGATCTCAAATGAACTTTTAAGTGAGCACTTTGTGTGAACTGTTTTGTGCATATTTCACATCCAAATGGTTTTTCACCAGTATGCACCACCATATGTCTTTTTAAGTGAGCAGGCTTTGAAAACTGTTTTGTGCATATTTCACAAAGAAATGGTGTTAAGTTTGCATTTCGCGTAAACTGTCTTGTGTATACTTCACATCCAAATGATTTTTCTCGTGTATCTGAGCAGGCTTCATATGTGACAGATTTTTCTCTAGTATGCTGTTGTGTCAAATGTCTTCTTAAACAAATCTGGCAAGCAAAAGATTTTTCAACGGAATTCACTTTCCTACCCTCAGTTGTACGTTGGTTTAATTGGTTATTTATAACATGACGTAATTCGTTGTTTTCATCAGTTAGTCTATCTTCATATTTGCAACCTAAAATCATAGTTATCTATTAGAATAGCAAAAATAGAAAAAATGTTTTAAAGTTTTTACAACTTTATTTTCAATTTCTTTTTTGCCTGTCAAATCGTCAAGTGATGCACACCGGAATGTTTTTGAATCGTGGAGAAATTTACAAAAGATAAGCGAACAGCTGTTGAACGTTTTTCTCTACGCTCAAGCGCGCTGGGGCAAAGCTGCTGCAAAGCCAGTCGAAGTTAGGGATATTCAACTTGCTGTATTTTCGGTAATTTTGCTCCCATTAATCCCCTCCTCCCCTTAAAATACGTTTAGTACAAGCAATTATCAACCCCTCTACCACCACATATTATATTTACCTCAGTAAATAAATATATGTATTATTGTGTTTCAATTTATCAATCAAAGATTGAATAAATTTTTTTATTTTTTTAATATAACGCGGGCACATAAATTTGATAATTGATTTATTGATCTGTATATTGATTTGTAAATATTTATTAGAAGTTAGCTTTCAAGCAAGGTGGTTTCTCCTTAATGAATTTTTCCATGAAGAATATTAAAAACATTTGTAAATAAAAGTGAAGTGAAAGTTATTTAGTATTATTATTTTAAACCGATTGTTTATTACGGGAAAGGTAGAAGCCATAGGCAATTAGTTCTTAGAAAATTAAGGTAAAGAAAGTTTGGAATTTTAATCTCTTTTTGTTTAACCCCGAGTAAATTTTGTAGAATTTCCCGAAAGTATTATTATGATGGTAGGAATAATTTTGAAAGTATGAGTGGGTTTGCGAATGAAAAAAAGAATGGGGAGAGAGAAATGTTTCTGATTAGCTTGGCAATTTGGAATGGGGAAAGTTTTGTTTGAATGTTGAGACAGTTTGGAAAAGAAAAGAGGATTGTGTTACCGGCAGCCGAGAGGAGCAGTCAAAAGTTTTCGTGAGTAGTTCAGAAGCAAGTACTAGTGGTTGTATTGATAGTGAGAGTAGCTGAAAAGTGGAACGAGAGACAAATCAAATCGAGAAGAAATACCTCTTTAATTCTGTAAAGTCCAAGAGAGTAAGTTACAAGAATTATCGTTATTAAAATTATTTGTGACACCAAGTAAAAAAGATACTTGGGTCTCAGGAGATTATTGTTGAGAGAAAGAGAGGAGAGAGATTTGGAGTTTATTGAACGAGTCCTGGTCAAAGGAAGCCTGGCTTGTGTTTTTGGAGAAATAGTTGCTGGTATCCTTCTGGATTGTTTGCTGAGAACGGAGAGGGCTTTGATTGGTAGCCTAACATAATCAACAAGGAGGAGCTGTTTGGGTCAAGAGGAGACATCATTGTGTGTGAATCAAAAAGGTCAGTCAATAACCTATGTGATAGATTTTTTTTAATCAGAAGTTAAATTTTTTTACGTAAAAGCATATGAATTTAAGATTCCAACATTTCAAAAATTTAATAGGAAGTATAAGTAATTTTGCGAATACCAAATTTGTTTGTTTAGATGGTTTTATTAATGGTATCAAGAACAAAGCGATAAATATTTTTTGAATTAGATTAATTTATATGATAAAGGTTTCATTTGGACAATTATGCCCACAGGATTTAATTGATAAATTTACAGAGCATTGCTTTTGATAATAAAGGTATTTGTATGTCGCACCTTGAAAACAAAAGTGGCATTATCCCAAAAACTAAATATTTCAGTATGACCGTTTAAAGTTTTTCGAAGAGTTCTGTAATGGATATTGAACTAAAATAACCGAATTGCATACTATAATTAATGTTATTCAACAGTTTGATTAAAGCACAGTTAGCTTCTACCGAAGAAGGCAAATTAATAATGTAACTACTAATTTAAAAAAAAATCTTTAAAAAAAATTCCTTATAGTGCCACTTTTGTTTTACCTAAAAGTTCTGATTATTAGAATAAAAAGTCAAGTTAATATTTACCTTATGATAAAAAAACAGAAAAATAAAACGAAATTGTCGCATATTAAAAAGAACAATCGTTTATTTGGTAAAAGTAAACAAACTATTATTAATACTTAATGAAACTTCACATTTTCTCGAAATTAAAATAATTAAAAAACTTAAATATTATTCAAACATACTTTGATAATAGGATCTGTAATAATTGGGAATTAAGCCAGCATCAATAAGACTTCTTACATCATCTTTCTTTCTCTGTGATATATCCAATTTACGCTGATACAGAGGTTTGATTTCTGAAGGACGACTATTTCTATTGGTTCTTTTATTTAAGTCAAGCTCTTTAAAATCATCAAAGTAAGATGTTTTGTAGCTAATTTTTATCTCTTCATGTTCGTTTTTCTCAACTTTGATTACTTTTAAATCAGACAGTTTTACAACTTGGCCATCTACGCTCTTATTCAGCCTCGGAACCGGTAATTGTTTTATATCCAAGAAATCGCCATAGCTCATTTCATTTACAGCGAAAGGTGTCCCTCTTTTTTTTGCGCTTCGAATAGCACAAACATATTGCGAAGGTACGTATATTGGTCCTGACTTAAGACATCTTTTGACTTGTTTTTCAATCAAAGAATGTACAGCGTCCCCTTCGTTCTGAGTATGACCACGTATTAAAAATTTGTGGGTAATAGATTTTATTTTTAAATTTAGGACAGCATGTATGTACATCCCAATAATGAACTGGTTTTTTTGCTGTCCACAACAGTTATCAGAATAAAAGATGACATTCAATTTTTCATCAGCAGTTAGAGACTTTTTCTGCAGATACTTTAAAACACAACTAGCTATCTCATTAGCTCCGCGATTTCCTTGTGTTTCATCCCAAAAGAAGCATTCAGTTTTGTCCTGTTTGAGTTCAGAGATAGTAAAATTTAAGCAATTTACTTTAGACTTGTAATAGAAAGTTGATACCTCACCATTTGGAACTGGCATTACTGCTTGCAAGTCATAACATGCCACAATAAAACTGTGCGACACGTTCTCTTTATCATTAGCCTTTTCCTCGCGACTCTTTTCTTTTTCAGCCAAATGTCGCTCATAATTTTCTTTTTGTGCATCTTTTTCACAACCTTCAGCAATCTTGTATTTAGTACATTGCTCACATTGATCCTTCTTTGGTGCAAAGAACCCAATATTAAACTCCTCGTTAAATATTTTTCGATATGTGTGTATCATTACATAGGGTGATCTTTGTTGTATACAGTCTTCTTTGTAATCAAAATAAATATCTGTTAAGGTTTTTCCGCCATCTATATATTCCTTCGTTGTTTGTTTCCGCAAATAATGACTTTCAATTCGAGGTATACTATTGATGTGACGTTTTACTCCTTCTGTCAAGTCAATTGGCACTTTTCGATGTTTTCCATGTTTACCTCTTTGTTCACCTTCTAGTATACCAGTCATATTATTTCTCTTCTCAATAACTGTTCTGATACATCTATCTGTTATATTTAATGTATTTTTAAAAAATGTTTTACATATTTTGCTTCTAGTACCATTGACATCAAAATAGAACGCACTTTTTAACTTTCTAGTCGAATCTGCTTTCTTGTATTGATACTTTGGATGAATCTCTTCTATATTACGCGAGATATATTCTCTTTGCCTGATCAGCGAAGCCATTCCCCAATAATCATGGAATAATCGTTTTCTTGATTCCTCATTAATTTTTTCTGGGCATTTCAGGCGACAACTTAATCCACAAGAACTTTTTATAGTTTTAGCTTGGATCACTTTTTTTGATCTAGAACTCGAAACATATTCTTGTCCAGAGTCTTTTAAAGACTTAGCAGTTTTGGCATATCGTTCATTTTTTTTTTGTTTCCTAGGTTTGTCGATCCCATTTAAAATAGCAGATGGAATATCCTCCATGACATTATTATTTGCAATCCGAACATTTTCATTATCTGTTATAGTTAGCAACTCATCACCAATATCGTTAGATATAACATGTTCATTAAAATCCTCGTTAAAAGAATTTGAATTATTCTCATTTATAATTGTCGTCAAATCACCACTATTTTTACTTACTACTTCTTCATGTATGATTATTTCGTTTTCATTAGAAAGTTCTGAATTTTTTTCATCTACGTAAGCTGCACATTTAGTGAAAGAATGTGAGGAAGAACTTGAAGAACATGTAGAGGATCTTGTAGAACAGGAGCACGAGCTGGAAGAAGATGAAGATCTGGAAGTAGATGAAGAGCTGGATTTTCGGCATCTTTTTTTGGGGGGTGCGTAGGTTCTGTCATCGTCTGAAACGGGTGAAAAGTCACCACTGTCATCACTGGATAAGTTTTCGTTGTTAAACGAACCGAAGTCGTTGCTGGATGTTTGTAAATGGTTGGATTTAGTTTCTGTAAAACCTAAACTTTGGCATCTTTCTTCCATTTTTTCAGGTACTGGATTTTGACTACCTTTATTTTGAGCTACTAATTGTAATATTCTTCTACTTCTACTGTGTGAATTGTCCATGATTATAACCCCTTAAACAAAAAAAGTCTATGCACTTAGCAATATTTTGATGGTGTATCTAACGTTAAAATCATGTTCTTTTTCAAGAAATAATCACAGTTATTTATATTTCATTATTATAAAACCACTACACACGAGAAACTGCAATTAATATCTTTTATTTATCTTTTATTTATTAAAATACAGCATGATTGTCCTATTATTTTTACTAAAAGACTGACATTAAACTAAATTTGACATTTATCGAGTTACAAAAAACAGTATAATCTCATTCCACTTCTTAGAAAAATGGCACTTAACGAAAAATGCTATTATTTAATTCGTTGATATAAGAACTTAGTCATTTAGGTTATTCAAAAACCGACACTATACTTAAAATGTCAGTTTTTCATTCATTAACTAGGCAGAATAACTACATAATTTACGTAAAAACTGGCACTAAAGAAAAAATGTCACTTTTTTACTTACCACGACGTGCTTCTCCCTTAACAATCCGCCGGAAACAGATAGAGTGCCACTTTTTAAATTACCACTTTGACAAAACACCTAAAAGTCAAAAGTGACACTAGCGACTTCTAGGAGAAACTATGCGAGCTATTAGAACAGGAGTCTCTGCAAAAGGAGCGTTTAGTCAAAAGTAATGCAGATGTCGCTATAACTAAAAATTGATGTTTTCAGTATAGTGCCACTTTTGTTTTCAAGGTGCGATGTGTTTATTTATGGTATTTTTATTTATTTCCTTTTCCTATTTTTATCCCGATAAGGATCAACTAAGAGATACTGAAACTACGAGAGAAGATAAGTATAACATAAGATAATTTAGACATTTTTTTTATATTATAAAAAGGCACCCCGAGATTTTTTCTTAATTTTTTCTGTATGATTTGCGACAATTGGATAATTGATTAAATAATTAATCAAATAAATAATAATTAATATCAAAGTAATAGAAAGCAGATCATAACAGTATGTACTTGTTTTTGGTCTATATAATTGTATAGTCCAGAGAAATAAGACTTTTCTTATGACACATCCCCCTCCAGGCCGAAACCAAATTTTATGAGTAGTATGGACATCTATTTTAATAACCTATATGTTTCCTGCAGCCGATTTGGATGATATACATAGTTATAAACAAATGAAGATCAAAAAACAGTAAATTTTCGCTTTTTTCGTCTATTACTAAAAAGTGAAGCATTCTAAACAAATTTGAGAATAAGAAACTCATAAATCATATAAAAAGTTTCAATATGGCGTTCACTGAATATGTCTATCCTTATCTGTTGCTTAGAAAATTGCAAAATAAGTCATAAATTTTGAGATTTTATAAATGCTCATAACTTATGTAAAATTTTAGTTAGAACCTTCTTATTAAACGTAATGCTGATACTTCTTGTGCTGAAATTATATTTTAAATTTCAAAGCAATTGGTCAAATAGTTTAAAAGTTATTTAATTTGTTTTTTCCAAATTCATTTTTTTTTCCAATACTAAAGTCAGAAAATTATGAGGTTATAGTAATACTTCGGACAGTTTATGGAAGAAGAACATTTATACTATTAACTTAATTAAAACAAAAATGACAAAAAGTAATTTTAAGCAGTGTAAAATTATTTTACAAAAACATGTCGATTTTTTGCTTACTTATAAACAATTAGAATAACTTGTTAACCGTTACCCGTAGAAAAATAATTTTTTCATATTTAGAAAGACTGAATTTTTATACACATTTAGAAAGAAAAACAATTGTCCTAGGACAATTAGGGACGAAGTTAGCCCCCCTTTTTTTTTAATTCACATGTTCTTGCAAAATAATTTTGCAATATGTAGAATTATTTTGTCATTTTTTTTTTAATTAAATTAATAGTGTAAATCTTCTTTCATAAACTATCCAAATTATAGTGTTCACAAAAAATTTGGGATTAACAAATTAAATAACTTTTAAATTATTTGAACAATTGCTTTGAAATTAGGGTATGCAGAAGTATCAGCATTCCGTGTAATAAGAAGGTTTTAAGTTAATTTCTAAGTTATGAATATTTTCTAATTCTAAGTGATGAATATTTATAAAAACTCAAAATTTATGATTTATTTTGCAATTTTCTAAGCAACCGATAAGGATAGACATATTCAGCGAACCCCATATTGAAGTTTTTTATACGATTTATGAGTTTCTTACTCTCAAAATTGTTTAAAATGCTTAACTGTTTGGTAATAGACGAAAAAAGCAAAAATTTACCGTTTTTTGATCTTCATTTGTTTATAACTATGTATATCATCAAAATCGGCTACACGAAACAAATAGGTTAATATTATAGATGTCCATATAATATATACGTTCCCCTGAGCGCCAAAAAATCATCATACTGTACCTCGTATCACCTTTCATTATATTTACTTTGTCTTCTATTTTTTGTACTAAATCAATATTTTTGTAATATAATAAAAAACATTAAAAACTAATATTTCATAAGTATAACTAAAAAGTAAGTTGATATTATTTATTAATACTATTTTTACAGACATTTTTTTTCATGCATCTGCAAAGAGATATACAGGGAATTTCAGCTTTTTTACATCTGCATAAGTTCTTAGAGCAATTTTTACAGTTACATGGTGGTACTAAGTCTGTTCTTGTAGGCAGTAAAACTAAAACTTTTTGCGGCTTCAGAGTCTAATTATCTATATGACATCCTTATAAAGTGGATCTATTTAGTTCTTTTGCACCATCATCAAGGCCCGTCAATTGTGTGTATGCCGCCACATCATAAATGCTCGTTTTATATGCAATGATGATGCTGTAAAAGAACTCGAGCCATTTTTATATGGATATCACATATTGGCTTATTTGCATGCGTCGAAGCCGAGTTACGCTCGATAAAGCGTCGAAAAATACTTACTTGACTGTGAGCCGATCTTGTGCCTCATAGCGCGTCATTAAAATATCGATTATTGTTAATTAAAGTATAAATGTTTATAGCTCAAATTGGCTTGAAACCCTTATAAACAAATTAATGTACAATTTTTTTAAGAAAATTATAATTTCAAACGGGTATAACTTTAAAACAAATGAAGATAAAGTAATTTAACAAACTTTGTTTGGAATCCTATTAATTAAGCTTTAAAATGAGACCTTCTAAGGCTCATTTGCTTGCGTAGAAGCCGAGTTACGATCGATAAAGCTTCGAAAAATACTTATTTTGCAATTTGTATTGTGCACTAGTTTTACAATATCTTGAGTTCTAATTGTTGGATTTAAATTTAGTAAACGTTTTTGTCTTTGTTTTTTATTAAGGAACCAATTTTATTTGAAACATTTTTTTTTGTATCTTTTAGTTTATGAGCCAGAGCCTTATAAACAATTTTTTGACCACTCGGATAGAAATCCACCCTCAAAATTCGTAATCAGCAGCCAAAAATCCATAAGAAACCGTCGAGTTTGTCCATCAGAATTGAAACGGACACGGCGACCCCTCTGGCGCCTAGACTAATACTTTTTAACACAAATATGAAACGCAGGTGTTTCTATAGCGTTCATTGGTTACTTATAACGTGTAATTTTAATTAGTTGTTTCATCAATATGTAAGTACATTACGCGTCAGAGAAAAATGGTGGCCCACAAAATTGGTTATTTTTGATGTCTCGAGTTTCCTAAACCTGTTGTCCGATTTAAATGATTATTATAATATGTTATAGCTTTATTATTTAACAATATCGCTGTAATAATATTGTGGCTAAACAGATAAATTTTCATTGTATACCGGGTGGACCAGTCAAACTGTGTTTTTTTTTTCTTTTAAAGTTCGGAACACCCTGTGGAATATTCTAGCATTTGTAAAATATTGAAATTAAAACCCAACTATAGCCTCAGATTTTCTTAACATTCTGCTTTTTAATTAATTCGCTTATGTTCGACAATAAAAAAGTTAAGTACTTTAACAACTAGCAATGTTATCCATCAATACAGGGTGTTTCTAAATAAGTGCGACAAACTTTAAGGAGTAATTCTGCATGAAAAAATAATGACCGTTTGCTTTATAAACATACGTCCGCAAATGCTTCGTTTCCGAGATAAGGGATGTTGTTTTTTTTCTTACAAACTGACGATTTATTTATTGCCCTAAAACCGGTTGAGATATGCAAATGAAATTTGGTAGGTTTTAAGAGGTAGTAATTGAATATTTTTTGACATACAATTAAGAATTTTATATTCACCATTGGGGCGCATACAGGTAATACACGGGCTCATATTACCCGTATGCTGCCAATGGTGAATATAAAATTCTTAATTGTATGTCAAAAAATGCGCAAAAATGCTCTTAAAACCTACCAAATTTCATTTTCATATCTCAACCGGTCTTAGAGTAAGCTGATAAATCGTCAGTTTGTAAAAAAAAATCAACATCCCGTATCTCGGAAACGAAGCATTTATGGACATAATATTTTTATAAAGAAAACGGTCATTATTTTTCATGCAGAATTACCCCTTAAAACACGGCTAGTTGTTAAAGTACCTAACTTTTTTATTAACCAACATAAGCGAATTAACAAAGAAACAGAATATTAAGAAAACCTGAGGCTATAGTTGGGTTTTAATTTCAGTATTTTATAGATGCTAGAATATTCCACAGGGTGTTGCGAACTTTGAGAAGAACACACAGTTTGATTGGTCTACCCGGTATACAATGAAAATTTACTTGCTTAACAACACTGTTATTACAGCTATATTGTTAAAGAATAAGGCTATAACATTAAAAAGCCACTTAAATCGGGCAACAGGTTTAGGAAATTCGAGACATCAAAAATGACCAATTTTGTGGGCCGCCCGTGTTCTTTGACGAGCAGTGTATATCTTCATATTTTAAACCTAAAATCGCAGTTATCTATTAAAACAGTAAGTATTAATCAAGGAAAAAGAGTGAAATATGTAAATGAAAACGTGAAAAATACACGAGTCGTTTATTTTGAAAGTGGCCTAATCATAGACATGAGACAAAAAGACATCGCTCGTTTAAACAAAATTTACTTCAGCTTGACCTATTAAACACAAAGATATATAGTCTAGTAAAATAAAATTACACTACATGTAAATCAAAATGTAAATTCGTACAGGTTGAAACAAATTTTATATCAAAGTCTAGGTGGGTACAAAAGATATTTTCAAAAAAGTATCCAAATCATACAAGGGGATCATTGTTTAAATAATTAAAAATGGGTCATTTTTGCAAAAAAATTACTTTTTTAACTGCTGAGGTCATGCAATTACTAATGAAGGTCTATAGTAATATTTTCTGCAAAGTTGAAGGGTAAATCTGTCGCATAAGACTTACTAAACTAAATTTGACCCCCTATTTATTTAAATAATTATACATAAAACTTTAAAAACAAATTTGCAAAAAAATATTTTTAGCGTTTTAAATAAGCACTATAAAATATCTTATTTTACAGGAGAAGTTGCGCTATGTTATCAGTATTAATCAAAAAAAAATTGGTCCAAAAATATTTAATATTTTTTAAGATATGGAATTTGTTTATCAAATGTTACTCTATTTTCAATCGCAAAACGCGGTTGTTGCCAAAGAAATATTCACCTGTATTAAATCTTATTATTTTTATTCTTATGTAAATTTTCGATAAATGTATTTATAAATTCAAATTTTAATTAAACTTCCCCCTAAAATGGCATTTGAAAATTATTCAAATTTGTTTATAATTTGTTTTTTTAATAACGTCACGGGTATTAAATATTTTGAAATGCCGTTTCGATAATTGGATTCCTGGTAATTTTTCACTAATTAACAAATATTTTTGTTTTTTTTCCTCTTCTTTTTTTTTTCTTGGAGTTATATTACTATGGACCCTTTGAGGGTTAAGTTTCATTAAAAATGTCGAATCTCTAAGTTGTAGATTCTATACCTAAAAATATTAAGATTGGTCTAAAATCACTTAAATAAAATGTGACTACTTACTGAGTTACAGGGTGTTTTATTTAAAAATTTAAAAATTATTTTTACCAAGTACTTTCAAACTATTTGACGTATCCTTATCATACTTGGCAGAAAGTGTGGGTACTATACAGTCTACTAAATTGTGATAAATAAAAGTTTCTAGCTACTACCAGAGGCGTACGACTTGGGATAGTTAATGGTTAACCCTTCCCAAATTCTACGCCACTGAGGTAATTACTATTTTAGCGAAATTTTTCGATTCTCCAATACTTTCTAAGTAAATAATATACCCTTTACTGGTAACGCTTAAGTCATTAGTTTTCGAGATATTGGACGTTAAAAATGAAACGGCATAGTTATTTTGATTTATTCATTCATTCATTTTAACCTTCCAATATCTCTCAAACTGATGACTTTATCGATCCCAATAAAGCTACTTACATACAAAGTATTGGAGAATCGAAAAATTTCGCTAAAATAGTAATTCACTCAGTGGCGTAGAATTTGGGAAGGGTCAATCATTCACTATCCCCTGTCGTACGCCTCTGGAACTAACTAGAAACGTTTATTAATAACAATTTAGTAGGGTGTACAATAGCCACACTTTCTGCCAAGTATGATAAGGATACGTCAAATAGTTTTAAAGTACTTGGCAACAATAATTTTTAAATTTTTAAATAAAACACCCTGTAACTCAGTAAGTAGCCACATTTTATTTAAGAGATTTTAGTTAAATCTTAATATTTTTAGGTCTACAATCTACAACTTAGAGATTCGATATTCTTAATAAAAAGCCCTAAAAGGGCCCATAGTAATATAACTACAAGAAAAAGAAAGAAGAAGAAAAAACGACAAAAAAATTTTGTTAATTCGTAAAAAATTCCCAGGAACCCAATTATCGAAACGGAATTTCAAAATACTTAATCCCCGCGACGTTATTAAAAAAACAAATTATAAACAAATTTGAATAATTTTCAAATGCCATTTTAGGGGGGAGTTTAACTGAAATTTAAATTTATCAATACATTTATCGAAAATATACATACAAATTAAAATAATGAGATCTTAAGCAGGTGAATATTTCTTTGACAACAACCGCGTTTTTGCAATTGAAAATATAGTAACATTTAATAAACAAATTCAATATCTCAAAAAATATTAAATATTTTCCGACCAATTTTTTTTTGCTTAATACTGGTAACATAGTGCAACTTAATCTGTAAAACAAGATATTTTATAGTGCTTATCTAAAACGCTAAAAATAATTTTTTGCAAATTTGTTTTTAAAGTTTTATATACAATTATTTAAATAAATAGGGGGTCAAATTTAATATAGTAAGTCTTATGTGAAAGATTTACCCTTCAACTTTGCAGAAAAGAATCCCATAGACCTTCATTAATAAGTGAATTACCTCAGCAGTTAAAAAAGTATTTTTTTTTGCAAAAATGACCCCTTTTTAATTATTTAAACAATGATCCCCTTGTATGATTTGGATACTTTCTTGAAAATATCTTTTTTACCCACCTAAACTTTGATATAAAATTTGTTTTAACCTGTACGAATTTACATTTTGATTTTTTTTTATTTTATTAGGCTAATAATAACCATAAGGATTATTAGATACTTGACTCTCAAAACTTCAACGTGAATCATTTGGGTTGAACGCTGCGCTGGTAATAAGTGACCACTTCACTCACAAATTACCCAAAACGCCTTCAGTGATAGTCCAAATCAGTTGGGGGAAAATATCGTTCGTTGAAAATTAGATGTTATACTTTTTTTGTTTACATTATTTATTTCTTATTGTATTTTTACACTACATCACGATGATGTAGTGGACTCATTGAGTCCTATGCTACTCAATTTAATCATGGATGAACTCTTTAAAAACGTCAACAAAGGAAGAGGATATAGAATGGGAAACAAAGAAGAAAAAATTCTCTGCTACGCAGACGACGCCGACGCAATATTGATAGCCCAAGATGAAGATAGTCTGCAACTGCAAAGATTAGTCCAAAGATTTAACATAAAAGCAAAAGAATTCGATATGACAATTTCATCTCAGAAAACTAAAACAATAGTAAGCAGTAAAGAACCAATCAGATGCAAAATATAAATTATTGATGGTATCAGTATTGAACAAGTAATGGAAGTAAAATACCTTGGAATTACATTATCCAGTTACGAGATCTGCAAATAGACTGGCAGGATGCCTTAATAAGGCGAAACCGACATTTTAACACTGAGATGAAGTCAAGAATTTATGCCAGTGTAAGACCAATAATGACATATGCATTAGAAACAAGACCCGATACAGCCACAACAAAAAGACTACTGGAAACGGCAGAGATGAGAGTACTGAGAAGAATTACAGGAAATACGCTGAGAGATCGAAAGAGGAGTGAAAACGTTATAAGACAATGGAACGTACCTTGTATAAGCGAATGGACACTACATAGAAAAAAAAAAGGATGGAATAACCACATAAGCAGAATGAAGGAGACACGTGTGGTCAAAATAGCAAAGATAAATCACCAATCGGTAGAAGAAATATCGGACGACCGCGCAAAAAATGGAGTGACAACTTTCCATAGATGTATCAATCCGCCGGGTCGCCGGTCGCCCCAAAATCGCAACATGTCTAACTTCACGCAGTACTTTGATACGAGAATTACTTATAAAAGAAATATGAATTGAAATCCAGATCCCGTAATTTTTAATGCACTATAAGTGAGTACAGCACAGAATATAAAGAATTAAACAAAACCATTATAAGGAAGGTAACGGAAGACATCAGAAAATATAATCAAACAGAAGTAGAGAAAGTAATAGAACGGTATCGCGGAGTAAAATCTCTAAACCCATCACTAGGAAAAACGTCATAATATCACTTAAAAACAAAAATGGAGAGGAGTAAAACGACTTAAGGAAAATAACAAATATAGTAGAATACTTCTATAGCGAATTATACAGTGCACTGGAATAAGTGTTACCCCCCCCCCCCTATTAATTTTTGATTTTGATTTTTTTTTTAATGAAAAAGTACATCATGTGACACCTCATTTAAAATATTTTGAAATACTGATTACAAAAATGTATAATACTTTAATCCTATTTGAGAGCGTAGGCGCAAAATTTCGGTCGAATTATTTTTAAATGCATTCAATTTTTCGAATCCTGAGAAAACTAATAAGTATTTTTTAAAAATTTAAACGCAGAATGAAATATTACAGTTTTATCAAGGGTCGAGAGTCCATAAGAACGTCTCTAATGTTTACTTTATTAAGTCACAGGGGTGAAAAAAAGAGAAAGTTTAGTCTGATTTTTAATTTCAAATATATCATTCAAAAGAAACTTTTGGTTTAGTCTAAGGGACTTTCAGCCCTCCATAATAATGTAATCTTTCATTTTGCGTTTAAATTTTTCAAAAATACTTCTTACTTTTCTCAGAATTCGAAAAAAATTTATGTATTTAAAATTAATTGGACCGAAATTTTGCGCCTACGCCCTCAAACAGGATTAAAGTATTATACATTTTTGTAATCAGTATTTCAAAATATTTTAAATGAGGTGTTACATGATATACTTTCCCATTTAAAAAAATCAAAGTTATGCCTGTCACCTGAAGAGGGATCACGTAAAGTTCGAAACATTGATGCTATAATGCTACGCTGTCCGAGCGTTTTGTTTATGTGCTAAAAATAAATAAGTTAATAGGGGGGGGGGGTAATACTTATTACAGCGCACTGTATGACACAAAACAGGAGCCTGATAATAACTCAAAAGAAAATCTAAAAAGAAAAATTAAAAATGTCAACTCTGAAATTCTACCCGATATAGACGTCCATGAAATCGAAACCGCCCTATCTCAAGTGAAAAATAACAAAGCTGCCGGTCCAGCTGGTATCTTTCCTAAAATACTTAAGGAAGGTAACCAAGCTATTATAGAGGAGCTAAAACTCCTATTTAATCTATGTCTACACAAGGCAGAAATACCTCACGATTGGAATGAGAGTATTACAATACTGCTATTCAAAAAAGGAGACAACAGATACTTAAAAAACTACAGACCTATCTCACTACTTTCACAAATGTACAAACTCTTTATTAGAATTGTAACCAATAGACTAACAAATAAAATGGACAGTTATCCGCCAGCTGAACAAGCAGGTTTCAGAAAAGGGTTTAGTACCATAGATCATCTGACTATGAAAATATTGATAGAGAAGGCAAACGAATACAACCTAGATTTATGTTTAGCCTTTGTAGACTATGAAAAAGCGTTCGATAGTGTCGAAATATGGGCGAAATAAAAAGCTCTAAATAACAGCAGAATAGACTCTAGGTACAGGCAACTCTTACATAACATCTATAAAACAACAACTATGACAGTCGAATGGGAAAATAAAACAAACAAAACTAATCCCATAGAAATACGTAGAGGCGCAAGACAGTTTCCCAAAACTTTTCACCTTACCTCTGGATGACGTCTTTAAAGAACTGGAATGGGAAGACATGGGTATCAACATAAACGGGAAGAAACTCAATCACCTCGGATATTGCGATGATGTTATCCTTATTACAACCAACCAAGAAGAACTAGCCACAATGCTGACTCAACTAGCACACGTATCAGAGAAGATAGGATTAAAAATGAACATGAGTAAAACAAAAATCATGACAAATACAAATGGCAAAATAAATATAAATAATGTAAATATACTATTATTGTACTATTAATGGAAATATACTATTAGTATCGTTCGCGGTAACGATCCCGTACTTGTCCAGGATTACTTCGCATGCGCACTTTAAAAATCGCATGCGCACTTTAAAAAAGAGAACGCTCTTTTTTAAAGTGCGCATGCGAAGTAGTCCTGGACAAGTACGGGATCGTTACCGCGAACGATACTAATATATTGAGGTTGTTGTAGAAATATATATACCTGGGTCAAATAATCATAGCTAATAAAGAGGACCAAACAATTGAAGTACAAAGGAGAATCCGAGTGGCGTGGGCAGCGTTTGGAAAGTTAAGATGGGTACTAGAAAGCACAAAGCAGCGGCGAATCCAGCATCATTAAGAGGGGGGCCGATTGGCTAAATTTCTATATACAATAAAACCTGTGTTACGGGCCACCTGCCAAAATCGGCCACCTGTACTAACGGCCAGTTTAAAAATTCCCCAAACCAATTATACGTAGACTACAAAAACTGGAAATGCCGGCCACCTTTCTATATCGGCCAATGGTTCTTTCATTTTTAGTGGCCGTTAGTACGTAGTACAGGTAATGGAGAATGCAAAATACCCTCACAATACCGATTATTATATCTACTACTGGACTCATTCCGAAGAACCTCCTCGAAAACATAAAAAAGCTGAGTCTCTAAATGAATATCTTTATAAGACCATGCAGAAAGCTGTACATATTACTCTCGACTGCCAGACGTGTATGAAAATTGTTGGGAGATACTCCAGCCAGCACCACGTCACCTAGGTCTCGATAACACGGAAAAAGTCACACCAGAGCTCAATCTTTTTGTTACCTCAGGTGTCGGGATGAGTAAATTTTCCTCTTAGAGAAAGTGTGAACAGTATGGCTAAATCTGGATAATAATAAAAATAATCATGTAGGCGTAAAAATGTAGATAATACAAAAGTATATTTAAAAATTTTTAATTTTTCATACAAAAATGAAATTATTTCATTTTATCTAAGTACTTAGTTTGTAATAACATATTGATAATGAATACAAAATTGAATAAAAAAATATGAAAAAAAATTTTAAGACGCTTTTCTTTAGTTACGAGTGACCAAAATTAAAGGTATTATAAAAAAATCAACTAAAAACCAAAAAATAAAAAAAATTGAAAAAATCTTACACATTCGTCAATGAAAAGAATGGCGCGTCTTCATCGAATAAACGGTTTTCGCCCCACGCTTTTCTTTAACGAATGTGTTAAGATTTTTTCAATTTTTTTTATTTTTTGGTTTTTAGTTGATTTTTTTTATAATACTTTTAATTTTGGCCACTCGTAACTAAAGAAAAGCGTTTCTTAAAAAAATTTTTTCATATTTTTTTATTTTTTACTTTTTGGTCTTACACTTTTCAAACAATAAAATATATCGCAATGTTTATTAAAATATATGTATAAAACATATGATGTACAAACATGAAAAGTAGTCGGAATCGGCAAAAAATTTAAAACTTTTTTGTTTATTTATGAAGCATAACGTAAACAATTAACGTAAAAAGTGAAATTATGTACAGTTCATATAATTAGCTAAAATCTGTAAAAGTTTCAAGTTTCTTCATTGTAAAAACAAGAAAATTTAAGCATTTTCCGTTTTTTTAACAATTAATAAACATAAAAAAATTATTGACTATTCGTGTATTGTTCCCGCAAATGCATATGTCTGCAAATTTTCAGTCATTTGCATTGAAGAAAAGGCAGTCAAAGTAACGTCTAAAGATTTTACCCAGACGATTGAACTAAAGAAAAGCGTTTAATTAATACGCCAAAACGAATTCTAATGTTAATAATTAACATTAGTATTTGTTTTTGTGAACAATTATTGTAGCACAAAACGTCTCTACCGGTGGTTTTTCTAGGACTACGATAAAAACACGAATTTTTTTGATTCGAGTTTTGGTTGAAGTTTTGTTTCGTATCGTATTGAAATTTTACACGAATAAGCGTCGTCTTTTATATAAACAAATATATGAGCGTTCAAAATTTGAAACTTCATTGTTTATTTATGAAGCATAACGTAAACAATTAACGTAAAAAGTGAAATTATGTATAGTTCATGTCATTAGCTACAATTTGTAAAAGTTTCAAGTTTTTACATTGTAAAAAACAAGAGAATTTAAGCATTTTCCATTAAAATCGTTTTTTTTTTAATTAAACAATTAATAAACATAAACAATTTTTTTATTGATTATTCGTGTATTGTTCCCGCGAATAATAATAATAATAATAATAAATGTCTTTATTAGTATTCCAAAGATTATACAACAAAACAAAAATATTAATTGGTCTGTAGGGCGAGGTTCAGCTTGTACATCATTGAAGGACAGCAATGTACAGCTGCTCTTCCACCTAACCCCCATTTCCTAATAGAAGGGCGAAAAACTATATTTTGTATATAAATATACTTACATATACTGATACTACTAGATAGTATGCAAATTAGGTACTCTAAAAATCGTAGGCTTGGCATTACTGCTCAGATAACAAATATTTAAACATTTTTTCCTTAAAACTATGTCCGGATAATGTACGAATATCATAATCAAAATTATTCAAATGACTCGCAATTGAAAAAGAAAATGAGCGTTTGAAAAAATGCGTTACGTGGCGTGGTAAAGAGAGAGTGTTCCTATGTCTTAGATTAAGGTTGGGTTAAGGAATACATATGTCTGCAAATTTTCATTCATTTGCATTGGAGAAAAGGCACTCAAATTAACGTCTAAAGATTTGACGCAAACTATTGAACTAAATAAAAGCGTTTAAAAAATAAATATAATATGTAGTGAATTATCATTAAAATTTAAAAAAACCTACAAAATGAGACTTTATAAGTTAGCAACTTACAGTATTTTCGGAAATGTAATAATGAATTAAACGAATGTAATTTTCAAAAAATCAAAATAACTACTTTACTTTTTTCAATGCAAATAAATTCATGTCGTTTAATGTTATTTCGTAATGGGAAAGTACATCATGTCATGTGACACCTCATTTAAAAGCGTTTGAAATACTGATTACAAAAATGTATATACCTACATGCGCAAAATTTTGGTCAAATGCTTTTTAAACATTCATTTTTTTCGAATCCTGAGAAAGCTAATACGAGAATTTTTGAAAAATTTAAACGCAGAATAAAATACATATTACATTATTACCGAGGGCCGAAAGTCCATTAGAATAAACAAAAGGATTCTTGTGAATGATATAGGTATTTGAAATTAAAAATCATACTCAATTTTCTCTTCTTTTTCACCCATGTAACTTATTAAAATAAACATTATAGAAGTTTTCAGGGACTTTCGTCCCTCGGTAATGTAATAATGTAATCTTGCATTTTGTGTTTAAATTTTTTAAAAATACTTATTAGTTTTCTCAGGATTATAAAAAAATGAATGCATTTAAAAAGCATTGGACCGAGATTTTGCACAAGTATTACCTATACATTTTTTAATCACTATGTCAAAAGCTTTTAAATGATGTGTATTTTCCCATATGAAGTTTAAAATTTAATTCATTACCATATTTTTATATGTGGATGATTGCATCCCGCGACATAAATGACTATCTATCGTACTCGTGCATAAATACTCACGTCTGTCAAACGTGCTATAGAATAAACTTATATAATATATAAGACATACATTTCATGCATATAAGACATACATTTTTCCATAAAACTCTCGAAAGTAGAATTGGTATTTACTGCATCATCGTTGATTTGTATCGGACGCACTGAAAAATCGCATGACTTGTTTTGAATGCTCTCAGAACTTAAATTTGATCCAAGATCAGTAGGTCTCATAGTATGATCTATCTGAGAAGATGTACCTTGTACATATTTATTATCTTCATTACTATTAATATTATCACTATCACCCAAATTACGTTGATTTTTAAAAAAATAATCAGCTATATTGCGACATTTGAATTTTTTACTTTTCAAGTTCTCGGTAGAAGCTTCTTTTCGTTTATTTGACATTTTATAACTCTTCGTAAATCACAAACTATATTAATATAAAAAAGAAGAATAAACTCAAAATAATATTAATCACTCTAACAATTTACAAACTAAGATCTGTACGAATCAGTATTAGATATGTTACTTGCCTGCATCGATAGACAAAATACACTAATGACTAATAATTAATAAGCAAAAGGGTGTTCTTTTTTCGTGGTCAGCAATCGTTTGAACATAATACATTTATATTTTCCGCAAATTAATATAGTTTTGCTGGGTGCGCTATTTTCTAGGGATTTTCGAAGAATCCGTTATCTGCAACCGATTTTATAATTATACGAGGGTGGACATGCTTAGGTATGCGTTCACAGTATATACTGATATGATCTGCTTCTTATTAATTTTATATTAATTATTATTTATTTGATTAATTATTTAATTGTCGCAAATCATACATAAAAATGAATAAAAAATCTCAGGGTGCCTTTTTAAACTATTAAAAAAGAATTAAATTATCTCACGTTATACTTATCTTCTCTCGTGGGTTCAGTATCTCTTAGTTGATCCTAATCGGGATAAAATAGGGAAAAAAAATAAAGCAAAATATTAAAATAAACATACAGAATTGTCTTTTATTTATCAAAATCAATACTCTAAAATCTATCAAATCTAAAACCTGTGGACACAGATGTCCGAATGAAATTCTTACCACTTAAATTTATTATAGTTAAAAAAAAACAATTTATCGGTTTGTTCCCGATGACTTTGGTAAAACAAACTAAACAAAACAAATTTATGTATTCGCAAGATTAGCTATACTTCCTATTTACTTTTTGAAATATTGGAATTTTAATTCATATGCTTTTTACTTAAAATTTTAGTTTCCGAACATAAAAATATCTTTCACATAAGTTGACTGACCTTTTGCTTCACTCACTCTGATGTCTTCTCGTGACCCAAGATAGCTCTCCCTCGTTGACTATGTTAAAGGCTACTCATCAAAGCCCTCTCCGTTCTCCAGCTTCAAAACTATCAGCATACCAGCACCAATTCTCCAACAAGCCGGGCCTCTTTTGACACGTACTCGATTCAAACAAAACTCCAAAAATTCTCTGCTCTCCTTCTCACAATAATACAGAATCAAAGAGGTATTTCGTCTCAATTTGATCTGTCTCTCGTTCCACTTTTCAACACTATTCTCCACTATCAAACAAACCACTGGTACTTGCTAACTATCTATTCACGAAAACGTCGAACTGCTCCTCAGCGATGCCAAAAACATAATGACTTCTTTTTCAAACTCTCTCAATTATTCCAACTACTTTTCCCCTTCCACATTGCCAAGAATCAGAAACATCGACTTTTCCATTCGACAAACAAAACAGTCATTTTCAAAATTATTCCGACCATCCTAATTACTTTCGGGGAAACTCTACAACATTTACTCGGGTTGACACAAAGATATTAAATTTCCAAACTTTCTTTTAATTATCAATTTCTAGAAATTGATAATTACCTCTACCCTGTGGATTTTATAGTTCTCGTAATAAACAATCTTTTTCCATTTTAAAATGTAAATACATCGTTATTTTCACTTTAATTATTCACAAAAGTTTTTAATAGTTCATCGGAAAACTCATTAAAAAAGAAATCCACTTACATCCAAACTAAATTCTAATAAATATTTACAGATCAATATACAGGGTGTATCAAATTTATGTGCCCGCGTTATTTAAAAAAATTTAATTTAATTTTTATTTTGCCTTTGATTGATAAATTGAAAACACAATAACATCCCCGCCTTGTTTTGAGATAAAATCAGTATTAATAAGTGCAACAAAAATATGATTTTCTCTCGACAACAACACTTTTCTATTGTGTCAAAATACTGAGTCCCATCTGTAAAACAATTGCTTTCTTTTTCCCAGTGTCTGTACTTAGATGGGATAGGATAAGTTTTCGATCGAAAATTTCCTAAGTCTTTAGTCTCAAATGAATTTTCATACTTTTTGGCTACTCTGTTTTCTTCATTTATTAAATTTTCACATTCCCTCCATATTGCACGCAGTTCCTTCTCCTTTTCTTCTCCACATATCAATTCTCTTTCTTTTTCCTCCGATTCTCTACACATGTTTATTGTGTATTCTGTCTTCTCCATTTTGCATATTTCTTCTTTAAATACCGCAGTCTCAATTGTATCTTTTCCGCTTTCTTTTTCTATTCTGATCTCTTCTTCTTCTGGAATCATCTCATCTTTTGAGGAATCCCAAGCTTCATTTTCTTTTATCCATCTTCTTTCTTCATTTTCTTCTTCTGGGCTCATCTCTTTTTTCGAGGAATCCCAATCTTCATTTTCTTTTATCCATCTTCTTTCTTCTTTTTCTTCTTCTGGACTCATCTCTTTTTTCGAGGAAACCCAGGCTTCATTGTTTTTATTTATCTTCTGTTGCTTTCTCCTCTTTCTTCTCTGTCCTTGCTTCATTGCCAAATTCATTTCCACCGTTTGTTTTTTGTCTGCATTATCCTTTTTTCGTTTCTCGTGTTCCTTGTCCATTTCCAGAATGTTCGGTTCTTCTTCTTTTCCATCTGTGATTGTCATCGTGTTATTTTTGAAATCTATCACCACATGTTTTTCTGACAATTCATCCACTCCTACGATCATATCATGAATCATGTTTGGCATTATAACACATTGTAGTGCATAAAATTTCTTCCCCAATCGAACCTTTATTCGTATTCCTTCAGTTATTGTTGCCAAAGTCCGTTTATTTGCGCCCACTAAATTTATCCTGGGAATTTTGTAAATCAAATTCGTCAAATCAACCTCTTCTATTAATTTCCTGTTAATCAAAGTAATTTCTGACCCAGTATCAATCATAATTTTAATCGGTTTCTCATTGATAAAACCATCTACAAATTTTAAATTATATCCACTTCCTTTATCATTATTTCCTGCTAATTTAATAAATTCCTTCGGGTGACAAAAAATTCCTGTTTGTTCTTTTGTTTTTAGTGAGCGCCTTCGTGAAAAAACGATTGCTGTTCTTCTTCGCTTCTTCTTTCATCGCTTTGTCTCTCATCCTCATATTCGCCTATTTGCGTATTGTTTACCGCTCTTCTATTTTCTCTAGGTCTGTTGGACCCGTATCGGTTTCCACGATTTTCCTGTTCATTCCTTCTATTATCATTTCTGTCTCCTTGATTTGTGCGGGTGTTATTTCTATTCTGGTTTTCTCGGTATCTGTCTTCGTTCCATTGCCGATTTCTTTGTTCATAGTTTCCTCTTCCATTGTCTCTATTTTCGTTTTCACTCCTCGGAATAAATTCTCTTCTTGTATAGTCTCTCCTCAAGTTTTGTCTTCTATCTCTATAGTCTTGATTTTCGCATTGTCTATAATTTTCTTGCGATCTTCTTATTTCTCTTTCCCTCATTTTTGCTTTTCGTATTTGTAAAAATTGGCACAAACTGTCGATATCTTTGTAGTTTTGTAACGTTATGTGATCTTCTAAGGTATCTTCAAAATGTCTGGCTATCAGTTCTACTATCTGTTCGGACGAATAATTGTAGTGTAGGTGTTTTGCATTGTTGTATAATTGTAGCGCGTATGTTTGTTCTGAAATACCCATTCTATCATGGTACCTCCCATTTTGCAATTCCTTGTTTATTTCTAGCTGTTGTATTTTTCCCCAGAAATAACTCAGGAACTTTTGTTCGAATTTATGCCAACTGTCCAATTCTTCTTCTTTGCTATCGAACCATAAACTTGCCTCATCTTTAAGATGGTTCCTTATCGTTTCTTTGGCTGTCTCGAAGTTACCGATGTGTCGTATTTTCTTTTTTAAATTGTTTATGAAAATTACTGGGTGTAATTTTTTTACATCCCCGCCAAATCTTATTTTCACATCCTCTGTACTATGGATAATCGTTTCTCTTCTTTCTCCGAAATTCTGTTGATTCTTGATTTCCTCCATTTGTCTTTCTATTTCTCGTCTGTCCTCTTGTAATGCGTTTTCCAACTTATTTTCCAAATTTTCTAGTTCCTTTTTCTGGCAATTTGTTAACTCCTCCATTCTATTATGAATTTTCATTTCTTGTTCTTTCATGTGATCCTTCATTCTCATTTCTTGTTCTTCTATCTCGTTTTTCATTGTTGTCAAACATCCTTTTATTTCCTTTTCATACTTTTCTATGCGTTCCTCTATTTTCTTATTGTTCTCTTCTATTGCTTGTTTTGTTTCCTCCTGATTTTCTTTCATTACTCGTTTTGTTTCTTCCTGATTTTTGTCCATTTTTTGTTGTGATTCATCCATTTTTTTTTTATGTTTCTTCCTGATTTTTATCCAGTTTTTGTGACTGGAGTTGCATTAGTTGTAATAATTTATCTATTCCTGATAATTCTTGTTGTTCTGATGTCATGATTGTTGTTTCGAAAATGTCTTCTTGTTCTATATGTTCTTCTTGTTTTTTGTTTTCTTTTCTTTGCTTTTGCTTCTGGTTGTTATCGACATGTAGTTAAAATTTTATCCCCGCCTAATATGAAATTCGAAAATACCTTGTATGCTGTCGAGACGAAAATTTTTCTCTCCCCAAATATAATCAATTTATCCCACAAATTTTTAAATATTTCAAATTTCAAATCAATCAAAAATAAAATAAATATGTAAAAACTGTACCTAGATAAAAAAATTAAGTCAAACAAATATTTCAAAAATTTTAAATATATCAACTTTTTCCGACGAACAAATAAATTTTCCTTCACCTGTTTTTCCGTTTCCTATTCCCTTCAAATTCACAACCAGAGATACTTTAATGTTGGCTCGCCATGTTGATATGATCTGCTTCTTATTAATTTTATATTAATTATTATTTATTTGATTAATTATTTAATTGTCGCAAATCATACATAAAAATGAATAAAAAATCTCAGGGTGCCTTTTTAAACACCCGTGTTGAGCTGCCCCCCCCCCCCACTTACAAAAATCAAAAAACAAATAGCCCTGATTTATGAGCTCTCATATTCCGCAAACTAAAAAATTTTGAGCTCGTTCCACTGAGCAGGAATTTGATACTTTAGTGGGGCTGAGTCAGCCCCCCCACTACTTAAAAATAGGAATATTGAATCGGTTTTGCGGCAGAATTACGAGCTATTTATGAGCTCTTGAAATTATATAGTTTCGACTTTTGAGCTCATCCCCTTCACCCCCAAACAACCCTTTAATTGATTTAACTTACGAGAAAAATGCTGAGAAAACTTAAAATTTATCGTATTGCGGATATAATTCCTATAGCGTATATACTCTAAGAATAAACTATTAAATCACGTGACTGATAGTTTCTGCCTTTTCGGAACGATTTTTAAAAACAATTTTTAAAAATACAAGTGCGAGAATTTACTTTATTGCGATCTAATAATTACAATATAAAAAATGCGACTTTACTCTACAAAGAAATATATCAGACTGAATTATATTCAATGAAATGAAATACATTACACATTTGAAAAATAAGCAATAATACACAGGTTGCAGTTTGGAAATAAGGTCGACCATAGTTCAGGTGCTGACACATCGGATTCAGGGTATTGGCCTATATGGGGTCAATGGATATAACTCCTCCACCCTTAGTTTCTGGAATTTTTCATGGAATTGAAAAATGACCTAGGTTGGGCCTCTGGTAGATTTTCTTCAGGATCATCTTCTTGGATGTGAACATTCTCCATGGGACTATCGTCTTTTCTTTGTGATTTCGTTCTTCTTTTTATAAATTTAATAACAAAATATGCAAGAATTATTATAATCAAAAATATTACTGTTAGGTTCCAAAAATTAGGATGAGTGATTTTTGAGTTTTTAAGTATTAATGTTTTAATTTCTTCTTGTTTCTTCTTAATTAAATGAATCTTGTCCAGTTGAACATCTTGGATATGGACTTCGGGAATCTCTTCTTGGTGGGTATGAGGAATAACTATATTCGGAAGTAATAGTGGCTGACTTTCGGAAATGAGACGATTATTGCTAAATGTTTGATCTTCTGTGCTAAACTGGCATTGGAAAGGAACTGTGATGAGATAATTTCCAGAAATTAATTGAAGGTCTGTGTTAGTACAGTTCATTTGGATTTTGGTTTTGGTTACCAAAACAGCGATGTAGTGGGACTCATCTATTTGCTGGATCATATTTCTTGAAATGTGAACTTCTATTCTTTGGCATCTCGTAGGATTGGATTTTAGTTGAAGGAGTTGAAATAGACAGTCTTCTTCACTTTTGCTTCTTAGAGGATTTTCGGGACAGAAGAATTTGGGCTTCAGGTTTGAGCATGGTACAGATGTGTATTGGTAAAAATTTTCATTCATTATCAGATAAGTGTTAGGGGGCACTATGGTAGTATGATTTACAGTAGGAATCGAGTATAAATGATAGTAGGAAAATTCGTCGGGATAAGCTATTGGAACATGGACAATGAAAACAAACGTCAAGTTAGAGTAGTACGCTTCTGTCTCTAAGATATTATAATAATTATGTATATCTGATGTGATATTTGGATAAATTAGTTCGTTTCTTGAATGATATTCTAAAATTTGAGTTAATATTGACTTTAGTTCATTAATTTTTACTATACTACTATTTAAAATACCTAGTCTCGCAAATGTTATAGAGTTTTCTATATCTGTTAGTAACTGTACTATAATATTTATACTTATACTTAATTGATCTAAAATATTTCTAGTTATAAGAAAATCTTCAAAATTAAAAATAAACTTATTAAGGTTTGAACGAATAGATTCTAAACCAGAGAAAATTACTTCTTGGTTACTTTTTATGAGAGAAATAGTATTATTAAAATTCTCTACAATCTCAGTCGATAATGAAATTTGTTTATTAAGTTTAGTTACAATTTTATTTTGGTTACTTTTTAGTTCTTCTAGTGCGCTATCATAATGTTTTGCGTCTTCTGTATCTAAGTTTCCTGTGATACATTTAATTATTGAGCCTAGTCCGTCTATAAGACCTCTTTTTGCCCTGTGATCAGGTAAGAGTGATTGGAGTTTTTGTTCAGCTAGTTGTAGCTGGAAGAAAAGGACGCGATCAAAATTTTCTAATTCGGAATAATAAGGACTACTAAGGCCGTCTTAATTGCAGCTGTCACATTTTGGTAGGAAAGTCTTAGAGTATTAATTTCTTTTTGAATTGGTTCTAAATTAACATAATGGATAAATGAATGAGTACTAAATTTAATTTTTGCAGTGCCTAATTTATAAGGAAGTATTCCGGGATTATCTTTGAGATTCGTCAAGGTGATTTCTTTATTCTCGACTTGTTGAAGGCCCAGGACCATCATCGTTGTCATTAGGAACCTGTAAGAGTTTTTTCCGGTTAGTTTTTGGTCGTCTTAAATTTTGTTTGTGTAAAAGTCTTTTTGGAGTAGCAACTTTAATTTTTGCATCTTCAACAACTTTATCTTTCATAAATTTGGGATTAAGTTTATTTCGTACCAGTGTAGTATTTTTCCTGTAAACATCACTTCCTTCTTCGTATGTGAGTGGTTCATGTCGATCTCTATTATTATATTCGATACTTTTGTCTTTTTGTTCGACCAATTTTTTATTAAGTTCTTTATAGATTTCTTTGGTCATATCTCTATGTTTTTCTATGTAGTTATTAATTAGTTTTTGGTTTATATTTATATCAAAAATTTCTTTAGTGTTAATGTGGCCATTTATAATATCTATCGGCTTTTGTTGAGTTACGGAGTGTATTGAGTTATTATAGCCTAAAATAGCATAAGGCATTTGATTTAGGATATCAATTTTTCCATCAGCTTTGCTTCTAATTATTCGTAGATGTTCTATTAGAGTAGAATGAAATCTCTCTATAGCTCCTTTAGATTGGGTACTGTTTGTAGTTACATAATGAGTTTTTACTTTATGTATGTCGAAAAATTCTTGTACAACAGAGTTTTTTAATTCTGTGCCTCGGTCCATAGTTACAAGATCAGGAATTCCATGGTGTGTCATGAAGGTTAGAAAAGCTTTTACGATTTCAGTACTTGTCAATGCTGAAAGAGGGTATGCTTGACCGTATTTAGAAAATGTGTCTATTATAGTAAGAAACTTTTGGCCTTGGCTTGAAAAAGTGTCTGCAAATATTATTTCGAATGGTTTTGAAGCTGTGGGAGTAATCATTAGTTTTTGATTTGGCGGATTACGATCATATTTATTTACTTGGCAAATATTACAATTATTTATAAAATCTGTTACATCTTGTTTTATTCCTGGCCAATAATAGGTGCGTTTGATCCTAGTTTCTGTTTCTAGAATACCTCGGTGATTGGTTTTTCCTTCGTGAAATGACCTTATTTTTTCATGTTGTTCATCTTTGTTTACTATATCTTTTAAGATGCTGTTACATTTTATTAACTTGTAGGCAGAATTTTTAAAAGTGTTTTTTAAAGTTTCTAATATTTCTGGTATAAAGGTGTCTTCCTTGAAGTACACAGCGTATTTGTATTTTGGGTCAATGTAATTTTTAAATATATTTATAGTTTCTTCTACAATATTATTTTTTGAAATTTGGATATAAAGTCTTTTTCTGTTAGGAAATATTTTTTCAATTTTTGGTTTGACGGCTGAGTGTAAAACGAAATCAATTACAATTTGGTGATCAAAAACATTAAGATGCTTATCAGAAATGAGCATTCCTAGTATTGGATCTTCTAAACTAGTATGTACAGTTTCTCCGTCATCATCATCATCGTCATCATCTTCTTCAATATCGTTGTCTTGGTTATTTCCTTGTTCTGTGTTTTCTTCGTTAATGTTGTCGTCGACATTTACAGCCATCGAATTGCTATCATCATCGTCGTTTTTCGGAGTTTTATTAATTTCTTCCATATATTTTAAAAATTCATTACAATGAATCTCTATTCGAGATAGGGAGTCTGCATTTGCATTGCAACTTCCTTTCTTGTATTCAATTATGTAATCAAATTCCTCTAATTTTAAACGCCATCTCACTAATCGTGAATTCGGTTCTTTAAGAGACATAAGCCACTGTAAGGGTTTATGATCTGTCATAATTTTAAACTGTCTTCCAAAAAGATAAGGTCTAAAATACTTAGTTGCCCATACTATCGCGAGAAGTTCTTTTTCTATAACACTGTAGTTTTGCTCGGACTCATTTAATGTTCTCGAGGCATAAGCTACTGGTTTATCTTGACCATTTACTAATTGAGATAATACAGCTCCTACTGCTACATTACTTGCATCTGTAGTTAAAATAAAATCTTTATCAAAATCTGGATATTGAAGTATAGGTTCATTAATTAATAGATTTTTACAATCTTCGAAACATTTTACAAATTCTGGAGTGTGTTCTATCTTAGCATCCTTTTTTAGGCATTTCGTTAATGGTTTAGTTAATCTGGCAAAATCTTTTATAAATCTCCTGTAATATCCTAGCAATCCTAAAAATCCTTTTATTTCGCGTGCAGTTTTTGGAATTGGGTATTTGACAATTGCATTAATTTTATCTGGGTTTGGCTTCACACCTTCTGTAGTTACAATGTGACCAAGATAGACTACTTCCTTTCTGAGAAATTCACACTTATCTAGTTGTATTTTAAAATTATTTTCCTGCAAACGTTTAAAAACTTTGTCTAAATTTACAATATGCTCTTGAAGTGAGGTAGAAAAAATAATTATATCGTCTAAGTAGACAAGACAGATGTCATCTTGAAGACCTCGCAAAATATCGTCCATAACTCTCTGAAAAGTTGCAGGAGCATTCTTGAGCCCAAATGGCATACGAACATATTCATAATGACCATTCTCAACATTGAATGCTGTCTTGGGAATATCGTCTGGGTGCATCTCAATCTGATGAAAGCCACTAGCTAGATCAAGTGTACTAAAATAGTTGCATCTGCCTAATTTATCAAGTGTATCGGTGATATTTGGTAACGGATATTTATCTGGAATTGTTTTTTCGTTCAGCTTCCTATAGTCTACAACAATTCTCCATTTCTTTTTTCCTGACGCATCTGCTTTTTTTGGGACAACCCAAATGGGACTACTGTACGCTGAATTACTGGGTCTAATGATTCTTTGTTCCAACATTTTGTTTATTTGACTATTTACTTCTGGTTTATGAACAAAAGGATATCTATACGATTTACTATAAATAGGTAGTTCATCCTTAGTTTTAATAACATGTTTAACTCTATTGGTAAATGTAAGGGGTTTATCTTCGCTATGAAAAAGATTAGAGTATTTATTGCAAATTATTAGAATATTTTGTTTTTCTTCAAAGTTCATATGAGAGGTACGGATTAAATCTTCGATATTAATATTTTCTGTTTCATCGGCAGGCACTATGTCTGCATGGAATAATTCATGACAATTTTCGTCAAAAGGGACAGTATCGATTGGAGCATCTAATGTGACAAAAATTTCATCTTGGGTTTGGTTAAAGATTTCTACTAAGGCAAAACCGTCTATTGCATTCGAAAGACATGCAGGGATTACACATTTTTGGATTGTTTGATCAGGGATAAATATACATCCTGATTTTTGGGAAACTGGAATTTTGGCTACACTACAAGATAAGGGGTCCAATTTTTGTTTGAAGATTATCTTTAGATCAGATTTATAGTATGTTATCGGGATACTGGAATGTGGAGTAGTTAATTGGGAATTTACGAAATCCAACTTAGCGTTCAGATATTTTATATTATCTAGTCCTAAAAGACCATCAAAACTTCTATGAAAATCAAAAAGGTGGAATTTAATCTTACCTTCCTGATTGAATTCTGAAAAGATGGGGATTTCTGCACAAAAGTCCTTTTTTGTACTTTGAAATACTGCAGAGACAACAAAGGGTTCGTAATAGATAAAATTTTTATAAAAGAAGTTAGCTTTTCTGGATTTAAGAAAGATTTAGAGGAACCGGTATCTACCAGTAATTTTAAGGGAGGATCTTGAATTTGGATATAAGGCAGTTCTCTTTTATTTGTGGAAAAATTTAATTCTATCAAGTCTGTTGATTTTGAAAGAGGCTGTCTTGAAAATTTTGATTATGCTCTTCGTTAGCATCATCATAAGCTTCTTGATCAGGGATATTTTGGGTATTTTGATCAATATCGATGGATTCGTACTCGGTATTATACAGTTCTTCGAATGTGAAGTTTTGATTTGGATTTCTGGGGTTGTGGAAATTATTTCTGAATCCTGGTGTACTATTTCTAGTATTCGTACTCATAGGAGTAGATGTATTTGGGGCAAAATTGGGATTTGGTCGCCAAGTATTATTTTGAGCTGGCTTGTTAAAGGTTTGGAAATTATTTTTGAATTGGGGAGTACTATTTCTAGTAGATGTACTCATTGGAGTGGGTCGGTTAGGAACAAAATTTGGGTTTGGTCGGCAAACATTTTGAGCTGGCCTATTAGAATTATTTTGGAAATTAGGCTGAAAGTTTTGGGTATTGTTCCTTTGATACTGGTTTGATTGCGAAGGTTGAAAATGTCTATCATTGCGAGGATCTGTTTGAGAATTTGGATAAAAGTTATAGTTTGCGTTTCTAGATCTGTTACTATTATTATTATTATTATTGAAATTTTGACTCTTTTGGTAATATTTAATGTTATCTTCTTCTTTAATGAATTGAACAGCTTGTTCAATGGATTTCGGCCTCATTGCCCTAATTATGGGCCCTAAAGGTTCTCTTAAACCCGCTAAGAATGTTTTTAGTGCTTGTTTATTAAAAAATTCTCTTTTATATGTGCGCTCCTGACCAAGATGGTGTAAATCAATATAATTACATATGGAATTTAATAAATCGAGCACCTTCTCATGAAACTGATAAGGTGATTCGTTTGGTTTTTGTTTTAAATTAACAAGATCTTGATTAAGGCAATTTTCATCTCTTTGGTCGGCAAAATTTAAAATTAATGTATGTTTTATACCATCCCAATCAGTATAGCCGCTAATAACAATAATTTCTTCAGCTCTTCCTTCTAGTTTATTTAAAATTCCGTTCAATAGCAAACAATTTTGAAAACTACTAGGGTTATTTGTATCGAAATAATGCCTTAAGATAGATTCAGTTGCATTTATGAATCTGTAGAGTTTATTTATATTTCCATCAAAATGAGGAATAATCGCCAAATTGGCAATATCTAATTTAGGTACAATAATAGTAGTACTTGAATTACTTGGTGAAGTCATCTTATCTTTATTTATTGCTTTTTTTTCTATATACTAATCTATCAAAAAAAATAAAATAATAACTAATACTACACTTGACTATTATTTTCGCAAAAGGATTCAATAGACAAGAGGAGTCTGATAAAAATGAACAAAACATTTTTAGCTTACCACATGTATGCACTTCTGCTTGTTCCTGGAATTCTGGATGTCCGAATGGAGCCCAAAATCACTGACAGTTTAAAAGTTTATGAAAAACGGAAACCCGGTTCTTTTTTCGTTTAAGAGTTAAAACCCACGAATATCCTCAATGGAATTCGACGAAAAATCCACTAAGACTGCGCCACTGATAGTTTCTGCCTTTTCGGAACGATTTTTAAAAACAATTTTTAAAAATACAAGTGCGAGAATTTACTTTATTGCGATCTAATAATTACAATATAAAAAATGCGACTTTACTCTACAAAGAAATATATCAGACTGAATTATATTCAATGAAATGAAATACATTACACATTTGAAAAATAAGCAATAATACACAGGTTGCAGTTTGGAAATAAGGTCGACCATAGTTCAGGTGCTGACACATCGGATTCAGGGTATTGGCCTATATGGGGTCAATGGATATAACTCGTGTATTTCGATTATTGAGCTACAACCCCTTCGCAAGAAAACCACCCTATCTTCCCGGCTTAAGAGAAAGTTGTACTTGAAATGCATTAAATTAATTATTTGGCGACTACATATCATTTAATAATTTATAAGGTTCCAAATTACGCGCATTTAAATCAGTAAATTGCAATTTATTTTGTATAGTGCAGTCACTGAAGGTAAAAATCAACGATTACCTTCAATTTCGGTGAACCTTCATCGATTTTTACGAAAATTGGTCAGTGGTTAGAGGATACCTCAAGAAACAAAGGTGACATGGTACCACCTTGCGCCTTTACCCTGAGGGTGGATACCGCCCCTTCTCGGGGGTGAAAATTATTTTATAAAAAATAATTGCACAAATCTATAAAAGAACAAATTATAAGCAAAATTTATTATATAAAGTTATTAAAATAAGTCAATACTTTTTAAGTTATTAAAGATCAAAAATTTTAATTATTCGTGAAAAAAGTGCATGCTTTGAAGCGGTTTTTCGTAAATCACTGAAAAACTGTAAGTTTTTACAAAAAAGTTAATAGTAGTTTTATTGGTATAGCTTATATTCTAAGAATAAACTCTTAAGTCACGCGCCTTTCGATTATTGAGCTACAACCCCTTCGCAAGAAAACCATCCCATATTCCCGGCTTAAGAGGGATTTGTAGTTAAAATAATTTAAATTAATTATTTGGCGACTATATATCGTTAATAATTTATGAGCTCGCTAAATTTACGCATCTCAATTATTGAATTGCCATTTTCTTTATATAGTGCAGTCACTGAAGGTAAAAATCAACTATTACCTTCGATTTCGGTAAATCTCCATTCATTTTCACGAAAATTGGTGAGCGGATTTTGATGCTATTAACGTTTTCTAGAGCTCATTTTTGATAGGTATTTCTAAGTACTTTGACAAGTATTTAGTACCTAAGTGTTATAAAATGCATCTCTTTCCCGTTATTTAAGCTTGAATCCTTAGATTTGAAGAGTCACAGAAAAAATATACATTTAATTACCAATAACTAACTTTAAATTAACATTAAAGGGTTTTTCAAGTAAGCAATTTATTATATTTTTTATTAGCTTCAATTTTAGTGATAAACACTTTTTTGTAAAAACTTACAGTTTTTGAGTTATTTATGAAAAATCGCTTTAAAGCATGCATTTTCTTTCACAAAAATTAAAATATTTGATCTTTAATAACAAAAAGTATTGATTTATTTTAATCATTTTATATAACAAATTTTGCTTACAATTTGTCCCTCTCTCGATTTGTGGGGTTATTTTTAATAAAGTAATTTTCACCCCCGAGAAGGGGTGACATATACCCCAGGTTTAAACCTCAAATTGTTATTATTAATTCGTGAAAATGAATGGAGATTTACCGAAATCGAAGGTCATAGTTGATTTTTATCTTCAGTGACTGCACTATAGAAAGAAAATGACAATTCAATAATTGAGATGCGTATATTTTGCAAGCTCATAAATTATTAAACGATATGTAGTCGCCAAATAATTAATTTAAATTATTTTAAGTACAACTCTCTCTTGAGCCGGGAATGTGGGATGGTTTTCTTGCGAAGGGGTTGTAGCTCAATAATCGAAAGGCGCGTGAATTAAGAGTTTATTCTTAGAATATAAGCTATACGAATTAAACTACTATTAACTATTTTGTAAAAACTTACAGTTTTTCAGTGATTTACGAAAAATCGCTTCATAACATGCATTTTTTTCACGAATAATAATAAAATCTTTAATCTTTAATAACTTAAAAAGTATTGACTTATTTTATTAACTTTATATAATAAATTTTACTTTTAATTTGTTCTTTTATTGATTTGTGCAGTTATTTTTTATAAAATAATTTTCACCCCCGAGAAGGGGCGGTATGCACCCTCAGGGTAAATGCGCAAGGTAGTATTATGTCACCTTTGTTACTTGACGTATCCTCTAACCACTGACCAATTTCGTGAAAATCCATAAAGGTTCACCGAAATTGAAGGTAATCGTTGATTTTTACTTTCAGTGACTGCACTATACAAAATAAATTGCAATTTACTGATCTAAATGCGCGTCATTTGGAAGCTTATAAATTATTCAATGATATGTTGTCGCTAAATAATTAGTTTAATGCATTTTAAGTACAACTTTCTCTTAAGCCGGGAAGATAGGGTGGTTTTCTTGCGAAGGGGTTGTAGCTCAATAATCGAAATGCACGTGATTTAATAGTTTATTCTTAGAGTATATAAGCTATAGGAATTATATCCGCAATACGATATATTTTAAGTTTTCTCAGCATTTTTCTCTTAAGTTAAATCAATTAAAGGGTTATTTGGGGGTGAAGGGATGAGCTCAAAAATCGAAACTATATAATTTCAAGAGCTCATAAATAGCTCGTAATTCTGCCGCAAAAACCGATTCAATATTCCTATTTTTAAGTAGTGGGGGGGGGGCTGACTCAGCCCCCCCACTAAAGTATCAAATTCCTGCTCAGTGGAACGAGCTCAAAATTTTTAGTTTGCGGAATATGAGAGCTCATAAATAGCTCATAAATCAGGGCTATTTGTTTTTTGATTTTTGCAAGTGGGGGGGGGCAGCTCAACACGGGTTTTTTAAACTATTAAAAAATAATTAAATTATCTCACGTTATACTTATCTTCTCTCGTGGGTTCAGTATCTCTTAGTTGATCCTAATCGGGATAAAATAGGGAAAAGAAATAAAGCAAAATATTAAAATAAACATACAGAATTGTCTTTTATTTGTCAAAATCAATACTCTAAAATCTATCAAATCTAAAACCTGTGGACATAGATGTCCGAATGAAATTCTTACCACTTAAATTTATTATAGTTAAAAAAAACAATTTATCGGTTTGTTCCCGATGACTTTGGTAAAACAAACTAAACAAAACAAATTTATGTATTCGCAAGATTAGCTATACTTCCTATTTACTTTTAGAAATATTGGAATTTTAATTCATGCTTTTTACTTAAAATTTTAGTTTCCGAACATAAAAATATATTTCACATAAGTTGACTGACCTTTTGCTTCACTCACTCTGATGTCTTCTCGTGACCCAAGACAGCTCTCCCTCGTTGACTATGTTAAAGGCTACTCATCAAAGCCCTCTCCGTTCTCCAGCTTCAAAACTATCAGCATACCAGCACTAATTCTCCAACAAGCCGGGCCTCTTTTGACACGTACTCGATTCAAACAAAACTCCAAAAATTCTCTGCTCTCCTTCTCACAATAATACAGAATCAAAGAGGTATTTCGTCTCAATTTGATCTGTCTCTCGTTCCACTTTTCAACACTATTCACCACTATCAAACAAACCACTGGTACTTGCTAACTATCTATTCACGAAAACGTCGAACTGCTCCTCAGCGATGCCAAAAACATAATGACTTCTTTTTCAAACCTCTCAATCATTCCAACTACTTTTCCCCTTCCACATTGCCAAGAATTAGAAACATCGACTTTTCCATTCGACAAACAAAACAGTCATTTTCAAAATTATTCCGACCATCCTAATTACTTTCGGGGAAACTCTACAACATTTACTCGGGTTGACACAAAGATATTAAATTTCCAAACTTTCTTTTAATTATCAATTTCTAGAAATTGATAATTACCTCTACCCTGTGGATTAGTTCTCGTAATAAACAATCTTTTTCCATTTTAAATCTAAATACATCGTTATTTTCACTTTAATTATTCACAAAAGTTTTTAATGGTTCATCGGAAAACTCATTAAAAAAGAAATCCACTTACATCCAAACTAAATTCTAATAAATATTTACAGATCAATATACAAGGTGTATCAAATTTATGTGCCCGCGTTATTTAAAAAAATTTAATTTAATTTTTATTTTGCCTTTGATTGATAAATTGAAAACACAATAATACATTACATATTTGTTTAAATATGCTTATTGTAATCATTTTTAATTTTTAATGTATACCTAAGAATTATAAATTACTCATTTCCGAATACACTGGCGTCACTGGCCCGTTTTAGACAAGTCCCATACTAATAAAATATATTTATATGTAATTCATATAATATTGTAATTTTAAAACATGTATAATTATCCATTTGAAAAATAAATGAATGTTTTTGTAATCTTTATACAGTAAAACCTGTCAGTAACGGCCACTAAAAATGAAAGAACCATTGGCCGATATAGAAAGGTGGCCGGTATTGCCAGTTTTTGTAGTCTACTTATAATTGGTTTGGGGATTTTTTAAACTGGCCGTTATTACAGGTGGCCGATTTTGGCAGGTGGCCGGTAACACAGGTTTTACTGTACAGTAAAACCTGTCAGTAACGGCAACTAAAAATGAAAGAACCATTGGCCGATATAGAAAGGTGGCCGGTATTGCCAGTTTTTGTAGTCTACTTATAATTGGTTTGGGGATTTTTTAAACTGGCCGTTAGTACAGGTGGCCGGTAACACAGGTTTTACTGTATTATAATTAAAAAAAAATAAATCACTTGGGTTGAGAGGGGGGGCCGATCGCCCCCCCCCCTGGATCCGCCACTGGCACAAAGATACAACAGTACCTAAAAACCCGTGTATTTGACCGGTGCATCCTTCCTGTTCTGACGTATGGCTCAGAAACATGGACATTAACAAAGGCCAACATAAACAAAATAACTCAAAGAAAAATGGAAAGATCTATGTTGGGAATAAAACTACAAGACAGAAAATCAAACCAATGGATAAGAAAGAAAACAAAAGTAAAAAATGTAACTGAACATATAACAGGGTTAAAATGGAGATTTGCGGGCCACAATGCGAGACAGGAAGATAAAAGATGTAATGCTGAAATACAAAACTGGAGACCGTGGACAGGAAGAAGAGGAAGACCTCAGATGCGATGGAAGGACGATATTGTAAAAGCTGCAGGAACTCACTGAAAAAGCGCGGCCAAGGACAGACAGAAATGGAAAGATTTGGGGAAGGCCTATGTCCAAAGTTGGAGAGAAATGAGCTAAAGAAGAAGTGAGTACAAAGGTATACATACATACATTTTTTTTTGTTGTAATTCCACCTTAAGGCCATGGGTACATAATTCGCAAATATTTTACGGCTATCCCTACTTTTTCTGTCTTTACACGGCAAATTACGTGTAGTAAAATTCACACTGGTATGGATATCTAAACATTACTAGAATGTCATTCTACTTAAAAATGTCATCATTAACTTAAAGACATGGCTTTTGAATTGTAATATCATTAGGACAATCTGTATAGAATAATATGTTTTAAGTCAATTTTAAATAACCTTATAAGATATGTATTAGTGAAGTGACATTGAACTCAGGTGAACCCATAAGACGTGTTGTTTTGAGTTAAAAAAAAAATATAAAATAGACGACAAAACACGAGAGAATGAATTATATTATTGTACGTAGAATTGCGACATGGTTTGGCTGATATAATGTTATTGTTTATAATACACTTCGAAGACTTATAAATACAGAATGTTGTAGCAGATGAAGTAGTAATTATTTAAATAAGGACTATAAGGGTTAATTGTATACCAACCCTTCAACTTTCCTTACATGACGCTCCTGTAAATTAATTGGGAGAATCTTCTGACAATGGGCGACAAAAATTGGAAACGGAGACGGCGAAAATGGACCAGGAACCAGGGATCCAATACTGCCCGTATTGTGAGACGGTCAACCCAGTGAGCGACAGTGCAAAGACAAAGTGGAAATAAAATGTAAATAAGAAATTTAGTCTATCTTTATTGAAAATGCTTCCCTCGTTTTTTATATACATATTATTATTGAACATTCAATATTTATCTTTGCTGATTTTTGAATAATTTATGAAGTATCGATTTTTTTTAAGAATATCTATGAATTTTGAAACATGAATTGGTTTTTGAATTAAATATTTTTATCAAAGTTTATTATATATGCTATTATTGAATTTTGAATTTTTATTGAATTTATTTGAAAAATCTCTATCCGATTTCGATTTTTAGTACGGTACGGTTATGTTTGAATATTTTGTGGAATATCGAATTTTTTCCAAAAATTTCTATCGAATTTTGAGATATAAACTTATTTTGAATATTTTTATCTAACTTTTGCATATGCTATTTTTGAATTTTTATTGAATTTTTGTCTAATAGGTATACTATTATTGAATTTTTATTAGCCAGTTGTTTTTATTATTGATATTTATTGATTATATAGATACATTTTCATCGATTTTTTTTTAAATTTTGTATGATATGAACCTGAATTAATATTTTTTGAGTGATAAATGATATTTTTTTTTTAATAAATAATGATTAGTGATGACATACGTTGATATGAGCTTTAAGACAAACATTGCTATAAGCAAGAGATATATTTTTAACGAACCGACCTGAAGAGTCGAGATAAGGAATCTGGAGAACTATATAGATAAGAAGAATAACTAACAATATTATAAGCTAAATATTATGAGGCAACTACAGACAATAAGAAACCCACTGCTCTTGTCAAATTAGGAAGGTACTAAGTGATTTATAGAAGCTTGAAAGCTTATTAGAGACCCACTCTGTGTTTTGAAGGGTACCTATTTTATTCATGATTATTCGTGAATAAACAACGGCCTCAAAGCAAGGGATTGAGGTTGTGATATTTTTAGAAGAATTTGATCTATGCAACGAAGTTTATACCCGCTTTTATTTAGGTAAAACGCAGAGGTTTCGTGGCTAGTATCGAGTTTTATGATTGTTATGTGGAATGTGTAGAAGAATTGGAACTTTCCTCTCGAGTAAAGCCACTTTGATTAGTCGAACGTAGGCATTGAGGGATAAGTAAAGGGAGTGATTATTATGATGTTATATTATGAAATGATATATTGATGATTAAATGACAAATGATTGTTATATGAAGATGAATTATGTACACTGTAGAAGTGCTGTTATATGAAGAAAAATGAAGAAATATATAGTTGTAGTACCAGACAAGAAGAATAGAAAAAAAGAGAATTTTTAGTAAAATATGTGGGAAAAATGAAAGAAGACATATAAAAATTGCAAGAAAAGAAGCAAAATTAAGAAGATACTAAGCAAATAAGTAGCTAATCATTGAAATATGTCTAAGAATTAAAGCTGTAAATTTTTTTTCTCTAAAGTAATGTAAATTATAAATAACTTATTTTTTAAATGTAGATAATGAATTCAGGTTAAATTTTCGCGGAAAATGGAAGTATTTGAATTAAGGATAGACAATATCTTACAATAAGTGTTAGTAGATATTAAGCAAAGGGACACAAAAAGTGAAATTTTTAGACATTCAGCAACATAGATTAAATCTTTATTATAGGTACAAGAGAGTTATTGAAAGTTTTATAGAGACATATTAGAAGTTTTTAGAGAGATTACATTTTTATTATAGGTACATTATTTTAAAGTTAGTAAGGCGTATATAAATAAATCAAAAGAAGACTGAAATAGGAATTATTAATAAAGTAAAGGTTACATTTTTATTAACTGATTCGAGTAATATTAGCTTAGCTTAGGACTTTTAGTTAGATACGAGATTTTTATAATTATTTAGGTAGATTAGATTATTCCCCTGCTTATATGAGATGCTTATAGGCACTAAAAGACTATGTTAAAAATCCGGATAGGTTTATTCACTGTTTTTATGTGGACACTGTTTTTTGTGAATGGAGAAAAGCCTAAAAGGCAAGACGGACCAGAAAGTGAATGAGTGATAATAATAAACAATTTTTTAGTATTAGGAAAAACCGGTTTAGAATAGGGAAAAGAATATACATGTTTAGGGTATTAGGATAGTAGGAAATTTAATTTTTGAAAATAGTATTAGGTAACCATAAACATTTTGTAAAAGGGAAAGAGGAATATATCTCATTTTAAAACAGGGAGATGTAATATCATTAGGACAATCTGTATAGAATAATATGTTTTAAGTCAATTTTAAATAACCTTATAAGATATGTATTAGTGAAGTGACATTGAACTCAGGTGAACCCATAAGACGTGTTGTTTTGAGTTAAGAATAAAATATAAAATAGACGACAAAACACGAGAGAATGAATTATATTATTGTACGTAGAATTGCGACATGGTTTGGCTGATATAATGTTATTGTTTATAATACACTTCGAAGACTTATAAATAAAGAATGTTGTAGCAGATGAAGTAGTAATTATTTAAATAAGGACTATAAGGGTTAATTGTATACCAACCCTTCAACTTTCCTTACAGAATGTTCTTGGATAACTGTTATTTGTATAATTGCAAATTATTAATTCAGTTAATAAATAAGTATGTATTGAGTGATTGTAATAATTTATATGTACAACAAAAACTAATACTCAATCGAGAAAAGAGGAAAAGTGTTAAGAGTGATTTTTTAATAATATATTGTTACTATGGAACGCTTAATATTTTGGACATCTTTAACAACAAAATACTTGGATCACAGAATATATTATCCTGATATATTCTCTGCTTGGATCTTCCACAAATAATACACACTAAATAACTTTTTATTAAGTTCACGTCTTAAATCAATTATTTATCAAATACACTATAATATATTAATATTATTTATAGTATAGTATAGTTGATTCAAAAGATGGCATAACCCAGACATCCAAAGTGAAAGTTATCCTTTAACACCAAATTGTTCTATATGGTCCACATAATGTTCAGAAAAAAGTCACACCATTTTGAGCTTCGGGTTTGGGGGGGAGAGGGGGAAGAAATCGGTAAATTCGTAGTTTTTTAAGTTTTTCGCCAATATTTCTAAAACTATGCGGTTTAGCATGAACAACTCTCTATACAAAATTGTTCTACATTAAATTTGAAATAAAAAAGGCCCTATGCATAATCTTTCTAATATGAATGGTTCCAAAGTTACGGAGATAGTATAGTATAACTGGTCCAAAAAAAGGTCTAACCCAAACATCCAAAGTAAAAGTTTTCCTCCAACACCAAAATGCTCTATATGGTCCACATATTGTTCAGTAAAAAGTTACACCATTTTGAGCGTCCGGTTTGGGAGGGAGATGGGAGAGATGCCGGTAAATTAGTAGTTTTTTTACGTTTTTCGTCAATATTTCTAAAACTATGCTTTAGCGTAAACAATGTTATATACAAAAATGTTCTGCATAAAATTTAAAACAAAAAATGTTCTATACATAACTCTTATAAAATCAACGGTTCCAGAGTTACGGAGGGTGAAAAGTCGAGGTTTTCGATACTTTTTATATTTTTTGGGCAATATTTATGATATAACTATACCAAAAACCCAGACATCCAAAGTGAAAGTTATCCTCCAACACCAAATTGTTCTATATGGTCCACATAATGTTCAGAAAAAAGTCACACCATTTTGAGGGTCGGGTTTGGGGGGGGGAGAGGGGGGAGAAATCGGTAAATATAAAAGTATCGAAAACCTACACTTTTCACCCTCCGTAACTCTGGAACCGTTGATTTTATAACAATTATGTATAGAACCTTTTTTATTTTAAATTTTATGTAGAACATTTTTCTATAGAACATTCCTTACGCTAAAGCATAGTTTTAGAGATATTGACGAAAAACGTAAAAAAACTACTAATTTACCGACTTCTCCCCCATCTCCCCCCCAAACCGGACGCTTAAAATGGTGTAACTTTTTACTGAACAATATGTGGACCATATATGTAGAACAATTTGGTGTTGAAGGAAAACTTTTACTTTAGATGTCTGGGTTAGGCCTTTTTTTGGAACAATTATACTATACTACCTCCGTAACTTTGGAACCGTTCATTTTAGAAAGGTTATGCATAGAACTTTTTTTATTTCAAATTTAATGTAGAATAATTTTGTGTAGAGGGTTGTTCATGCTAAACCGCTTAGTTTTAGAAATATTGACGAAAAACGTAAAAAACTACGAATTTGCAGATTTTTCCCCCTCTCCCCCCCCCCCCCCCCCAAACCCGACGCTCAAAATGGTGTGACTTTTTTCTGAACATTATGTGGACCATATAGAACAATTTGGTGTTGGAGGATAACTTTCACTTTGGATGTCTGGGTTTGGGTCTAACTATACCATACTATTAATCAACAACTCAAAATATTCCCGATGCCATGTCAAATATTTAAAATTGTCACTGCTTGTCACTGTCTGACTGACAATATTCTATTCGACTGAGTGTGTTGTAAGACAAAGATATATTTAGAAAATATTACCACGGACATGGTGTCCATTTTTTTCGAATCCTGAAAAAACTAATAAATAGGTACTTTAAAAAATTTAAACGCAGAATCAAAGACTAAATTATTACCGAGGGCCGAAAGTCCCTTAAAATAAATAAAAAGTTAATTTTGAATGAGATATTTGAAATTAAAAATCACACTAAATTTTCTCTTAGTTTTTCACTACTGTAACTTATTAAAATAAACATTATAGAAGTTCTCAGGAACTTTCGACCCTCGCTAATAACGTAATCTTTCATTCTGCTTTTAAATTTTTCAAAAATACTAATTAGTTTTCTCAGGATTCGAAAAAAATGAATCACCATTTGAATAGCATTGCAGCCGAAAATACGTACCCATCCTCTTAAATTTACCGTAAACTTCTCGTATACTATTACCGATAAGGTAGAGTTGTCGCCATTTTGGGCCTCGCCATAATCCGCCAATGAATAAGCAGAATTGCTCATAAAGAGGAAGAAGATCACGATGATCACTACACTCCCTCCGGAGAGTCAGGACTGAAGAGAGAGATTGCATTTTTCGAGAATGGGGATGTCCGGTAAATAAATACATATATTCGTTATTGACCTATATAATTGTATATTTTCCACCATTATATAGATGTGTATAAGAATGATACTATTAGTCGTTACATTTAATCGAGTAGGGGAGAAAGAGGTAATGGGAGTCAGCGGGCAATTGTTCAGTGCTCTAACATCCAGACGAAAGTAACTATACAAATGAATATCGACCGAAATGACTCTTTACGTTACACCTTGCACCCCGCCGAAACCCCAGTCGGTACGTATTCATCGTTTGTATGAGAAGGTTGCTGCATGTTTTCGCGCGTATTTGATGTAATTTCACAAGTGTACAAAATAAGCGGTAAGTATATGATTACAAGAAATTTGAGTACCTATTTAAAGTAGTTTATAGATTGACTATAAGCTCCATTTTTCGATTTATAAAACATTTACGGTATTTTAACAGCTGATTATTTTTTATATACATTTTTTTTGCTCATTTGGTATTATCGGGTAATAAGAGTCACTGCAAATAATTGCGTGATATGATAAAATATTGCTATTGGTATTTTTGAAGTGAACACTTTAATAGGCACGTTTGCAAAATATAATATACTTTTAGATCAGAAGCCATCTACAATATCTGCAGCAATGGATCACATACCATCGATTCCACCAGCTGCAATAGATCCATTGCCATCTACATTATCTACAGCAATAGATCCAACGTCTTCCACATTTACTTCAAATATCGAAGATCTGATTCCACTACCCCGCAAAATAACTTCTGCAAGGCCCGTGGGAAAAGGAAGAAAAAACCAACACGCCACGATTTTGACATCTACACCCGTGAAAGATGATCTTGTTGAAAAAGAAAATAGGAAAACAAAAGAGTAAAAAATAAGAAGCAAAATCCTCTAAAAAAAAACTAGCAAATAAAGCCAAAAGACGCGTACTCCAAGAAGAAAACACTTTTCCTGAACCAGATATTTCTCTTGACATAATATGTGATGACGATGAGAATGACGATTTGAATAATTGCCTAGTATGTGGTGAATTTGGTCGTAACAATGAAATATGGTACAGGTGCACTTATTGCGGGTTGTGGGCACACGCAAAACTGCACAGGATGCGATTCACCACGAGGTTAGGTGTGTGACAAGTGTCAAACATAGTGACTCTCATTGTCCCCTTAGTGACTACTTACCCTTATATGTGGACAATGGTGGTCAAAGCTGATTTTTTTGGAGTTGAATTTTTATTTACTTATGATATTACAAAGCTAATTAAACTATATGAGACTGATAGTTTAATAAGTGAACCAGAATAAGAGTTGATTTCAATAAGTTTGAACCAAAATTTCGTGTTTTATTCTATTTCTTGCTTAAGTGACTCCCATTACCCCTTTCTCCCCTACTTGTTGAAAACTGCTTGGTGCAGTTTTTACATGCAAAAGATCTTTTTCCCCCAGTATGATGTCTTGTCATATACATTTTTAGCTGAGTCTTGTAAAAACGGTTTTGTACATATTTCACATACAAATAGTTTTTCTTCATTGTGTACTGTCAAATGTATTGTTAAATCACTATTTTTTGGAAACTATTTGGTGCAAATTTTACACACAAAAAGATTAAGTACAGTATGCATTTTCATATGTAACTTAAAACAATAACTATTGGAAAACTGTTTGTTGCATATTGTCATTCAAATAGTTCTTTTTGTTGTTTTACCAGTGTGTGTTCTCATATGAAGTCTTAGGTGTGCACTTCGTGAAAAATGTTTTGTACATATTTCACATCCAAATGGTTTTTCTCCAGTATGCACTGCCATGTGTGCTTTTAAATATCTATTTAGTGAAAACTGTTTATTGCAAATTTTACAAATAAATGGTTTTTCTCCAGTGTGAATTCTTAAATGCATTTTTAAATCAGAACTTTGCGAAAACTCTTTGGTGCATATTTCACATCGAAATGGTTTTTCACCAGTATGCATCACCATATGTCTGTTTAAGAGAGCAAGTTTTGGGAACTGTTTTGTGCATATTTCACATCGAAATGGATTTTCACCAGTATGCACCATCATATTATGTGTTTTTAACCCGTCAAATGTTACAAATCGTTTTGTGCATATTTCACAACCAAACAGTTCACCAGTGTGCGTTCTCATATGAACTTTTAAGCTAGAATTTTGTGTAAACTGCTTTGTGCATATTTCACATTTAAATTGTTTTTCACCAGTATGCACTACCATGTGTGTTTTTAAATTATTCTTTATTGAAAATTGTTTATTGCAAATTTCACATCCAAATGGTTTTTCACCAGTGTGAATTCTCAAATGTTTTTTTAAATCAAAATTTCGCGAAAACTTTTTTGTGCAAATTTCACATCCAAATGGTTTTTCACCAGTATGCAGGGCCATATGACTTTTTAACACACTTTGTGTTACAAACCCTTTTGTGCATATCTCACATCCAAATTGTTTTTCAACAGTATGCACCATTTTATGTCTTTGTAACTCATTATGTGTTACAAACTGTTTTGTGCATATTTCACATCCAAATTGTTTTTCACTATTGTGCGTTCTCATATGAATTTTTAAATGAGCACTTTGTGAAAACTGTTTTGTGCATATTTCACATCCAAATTTTTCACCAGTATGCACCACCATATGTCTTTTTAAGAGAGCAAGTTTTGTAAACTGTTTTGTGCATATTTCACATCCAAATGGTTTTTCTTGAGAATGCGTTGACATATGTTTTTTTAAATGAGTATTTTGTGAAAATTGTTTTTTGCAGATTTCACATCCAAATGGTTTTTCTCCAGTATGTACAGTCATATGTATTTTTAACATATTATGTGTTACAAACTGTTTTGCGCATATCTCACATCCAAATGGTTTTTCACCCGTGTGCGTACTCATCACATGAACTTTTAAGTGAGTACTCTGTGAAAACTGTTTCGTGCATATTTCACATCCAAATAATTTTTCTCCAGTGTGAACTATCAAATGTCTTCTTAAACTTTTCTTTTGACACGCAAGAAGTTTTCTGTCAGTATTCACTTTCCTAGCGTCAGTTGTACATTGATTTAATTGGTTATTTATAACATGGTTTTTTAATTCATTGTTTTCAGTTAGTCTATCTTCAGATTTGAAACCTAAAATAATAGTTATCTATTAAAATAGCAAAGTAAGATAAATACAAAAAAGTAATTTGAGAGAAGGTAAAAGATAGAAACAATTAAAAAAAACACCAATAGATTTTTGTACACACTTATGACAAATGAATGCATAGGAAAAGTATTTTAAAAATGTGTAAAAATATTTAATTCCTATCTAAGCGCTATCGTTTTGCAAAGCCATCTTCATAGCTATACTCTATACTACAATAAAATAATTTAATATAAGTAACTAATTTAAGAATAATTGTGATATTCATATTTAACTTAAGTTAAAATTTAAAAAGTACCACTGCTAAAGATGGATCCTACTTTTATTAAAAAAAAAATAATAAAAAAATTCCTCTTTCGAAGTTAAAAAAACTTGGATGGTGGTTTAAAAAACATTTAACAAACGGCACATTTAATGTCTTTTTTTGCAAAGTCCTGTTACATGTTTTTTCAACTGTCATCTAAGTTTTTTAACTTCGGAGGAATTTTATAAATTTTTTCATTTTTATTTAGAATTGTCAATTTTTTAAATTTTGACGTAAATTAAACACCTTAACTCTTAAGTTCGTTACTTATATTAAGTTATTTTATTGTAGTATAACTCTGAATATGAAATATAAATGAATATGTTTAAGCGACAAACGCTTAGCCAGGATTGAAATATTTTTACACATTTTTAAAATACTTTTTTTTTCATTCATTCATTAGATAGAAACTGTGCTATTCAGCATTTTTCGATTTTTGGGGGAAATTAAAATTTTCCAGTTAAGATGTCGGTAAAAAAGATAAGGTTCAACATTTTCTACAACCGGATATACCTCTTCTCCCATCACCCACCTTCTCAAATTAATTCAGTCATTAATACTCTTGTCTCCAGATCAATCCGTCTTTCCGATGATGCAAGTAGATCTACTGAACTCTCTTCTTTAAAACAAGCCCTCATCCAAAACGGTTACCGCGAAAATGACATCGATAGCAGCATCCATATACTTCAATCTCCCGCTCAATCACAACCCAAAGAGTCAGATCCTGATCATACGAAAGCTTTTCATCCATATATCAAAGGTGTTACTGGCAAAATCGACCGAATTCTTAAACCACGAGGAATAAAAACAATATTTACCCCCCAACAAAAACTTTCATCTCTTGTCCGATCTGTCAAAGACAACATTCCGTCAAAGATATCTTTCAAACAGTTACTGCGTTGCCATTACGATAATAGTATATCCAATTAAGTATTTAACCGAGTGGCAGCAAGTAGAATGTGTTTTCCCGAATAAAGCCCGAAATTTGAAATATTTAAATTATATTTCGGATCGGATATTACCGATACCTCGCGGTTCGGACTTTACTCGAAACAGATAAATAAAATGTATAACATTAATGTCTAAATAAGTCCATAAATGATTAATTCTCTGTAGAATTTACTATGTAAAATTAACTTTGACTTCGTTTTTCTCAACTAAACCATTTTATCACTTGTATCAATTATGTAGTATCTAATCACCTCAAATGTATTGTTAACAGAGCCGGATTTAAGGCAGTGGGGGCCCCTGGGCAGAATTGGTGTGGGGGCCCCTGGGCAGAGTTGATGTGGGGCCCTACCTCCTGCCATTAAACAAAAATTGTTGTTATGACTTTGGTGTGGTTAAAGCCTGGGTACTTTTCGAGATTTTTTAAATTAAAATTCCTTGATTATGTCGGGCATGTCTAGTTGCTTTAAGGCATTGTGTTCAATGCTCATTATAAAGAGATGGTTCAAACGCTCTTGGCCTATCATAGACCGAAGTCGATTTTTAATTAACTTAAATTTTAGAATGATCTCTCTCCACTGCAGTTAGTTACCATCAGAACTAAATATAAACGAAGTGTCACTATAACGTTTGGAACCGCATCATTCACATTGTTCTCTTTTAACCGTCGGTACATTTGAAGTTCTTTACTTATATTTGATGAGCCGATTTCCGCTTTAAATGATTTGAAAAATTCTACAAATTGTACTAGTTCGACACCTAGTTTTTGATCTAAATCATTGCTATAATTGTCGGTAAGCTTCAGTGAGTGAGCTTCAATTTCATTGGGAGTTAAATTTTCCAAATAATGTAAAAATCCAAAATTGGAATGAATGGATTCATATGCCGGAGAGCCTATGACTTGAAGAGGAAATGAAGTGATCTATAATAGCTATAAAATTTTGAGTCCTAAATTTTTCTGATGTTGTCATTTCAGTCTCTGAAATATTCCTTAAAAGAATATAAAATTTTTTAATTGATTTATGAGCCGCCACTCCTGAATTAAGGTCAATATTTGGATCTTGGAGAATACGATTTGTGCTGTTTGTCCTCTCTAAGATTTCATTCCAAAATATTTCAAATATCCCTGTGTTCAGTAAACACACTCTATTATACAAATAACCATTTGTATCGCTATGAGTTTCAAATTGTTGCCCATCGTCTTTTGAAATTTTGGATAATACTCCCTTAATCTGATTATAACCTTTAACTAGTTCTTTTGCAGCATCACTTCTAGACGACCATCTAGTAGTATTTACTCTTTTTTAGGAACAATAATATTTCTGCCATGGTCGGCGTTGCTCTCGCTTAAAGACGGAACAATAATATTTCTGCCATGGTCGGCGTTGCTCTCGCTTAAAGACGTTTTTAAATATTCGACTAACAAGTTGTATCTATATGTAGACTTGGAAAGAGAAATGGAAAACATCGGACTTGGAAAGAGAAATGGAAAACATCGAAAGTATCACTGAAGTATCACCGGAAGATCGAATCGAAAAAATATGGACATATATAAGAGATACCATTCAGACTCATATAAAAGGGAAATTGGAGATGGTTAAAGCTGAACCAAAACAAAGATGGATGACGCAGGAAATTCTCGATTTGATGGAAAGAAGAAGACTACACAGAAATCGCAATGAAGACCAATATAAGTTATTGTACACTGAAATAAGAAGAAAAATAAGGAATGCTAAAGCGCAATGGTTCTCCCAAGAATGTAGCGAAATCGAGGAGTATGAAAGAAAATATGATTCTTTTAACATGCATAAGAAGGTAAAAGAATTAGCAAAGTGTGGAAATATAAGTAGTCGTGCGATAGCTGATTCAAATGGAAATCTATTGTTTGACACCAAACAAAAACTACACCGATGGAGGAAATACATTGAGGATCTTTTTCAGGATGATCGATCAATACAACATAACATAACGAACGCGAATAGTGGACCACCTATAACTAAAAACGAAGTGGAAGATGCTATACGCTTGTCAAAATCAAAGAAGGCCATGGGACCTGATGAAATACCCACAGAGGTTCTAAAACTACTAGGAGATTGCGGAAGTAAAGTATTGGTTGACTTGTTTAATGCTATATATAATCATCGTTACTTACCACATGATTGGCTAAAATCTACTTTTATACCAATTCCCAAGAAAGCGAAGGCAAAAGAATGTCATGATCATCGAACCATTAGCCTAATGAGCCACGTACTTAAGGTCTTTCTGCGTGTGATCCATGCGAGAATATATAAAAGAATCGAAGAACATTTGGGCGAAACTAAATTTGGCTTTAGAAATGGACTAGGTACACGAGAGGCCCTGTTTGGGTTGCAGGTATTAGTACAAAGGAGTAGAGATGTAAATGCTGATGTGTACCTATGTTTTCTTGATTTCGAAAAAGCATTTGACAAAGTATCACATACTAAGATGTTAGATGTTCTAAGGTCAACTAATATTGACGATAAATATCTAAAAATCATTGCTAACTTGTACTGGAATCAAAAAGCCACAGTTAGAGTAGACGGTGATCACACAGAAGAGATTCAAATTCAACGTGGAGTAAGACAGGGATGTATTCTTTCACCATTAATTTTTAACATTTATTCAGAAAAGATGAGGCACTATTCAGATACTGAGGCACTCAGTACTACACAAGGTGGAGTTGTGATAAACGGGAAACTGATAAATAATCTCCGATATGCAGACGACACTGTACTGATTGCCAGTAGTGATACCGAATTACAATATCTATTGAATTCTGTGGTAGCACAGTGCAGTAATTATGGTCTGCACCTTAACATCAAAAAAACAAAATATATGGTCGTCAGTAAGGATAATGTCATCGATGCTGGAATTCACGTTAATTATGTATAACTTAAGAGAGTTGAAGCTATAACATACTTGGGAAGCAGAATCACTGATAATTGGGATCCATCCACCGAAATACGTTGCAAAATTGCTCAAGCCAAATCAGCATTTTTCCGTTACAAGAAAATTCTATGCGGTCATGACATAAATTTGAGTCTTAGGACAAGAATTTTAAAGTGTTACGTGTTTTCCGTTCTTCTCTACGGAGTTGAGTCATGGACCTTAACAGGAAGAATGCTTAAGATGGTTGAATCCTTTGAATTATGGTGCTATCGAAGAATGCTGAGAGTAAGCTAAATGGACAGGGTGCGTAATGATATTATTCTGAGCAGGATGAAGAAAGGCAGAGAACTGGTAAAAATGATAAAGTCTAGAAAACTCGAGTATTTTGCGCATGTTTGTAGACATCCGGAAAAATATAGCATTCTACATCTAATTATGCAGGGTAAAATATTAGGCAGAAGAAGTCGAGGAAGAAGAAGAACATCTTGGTTAAGAAATTTGAGGCAATAATTTGGACATACTTCGGAATCGCTCTTCAGATCTGCTGCGAATAAAGTTATGATAGCTAACATAATCGCTAACGTTCGATAAACGGACATAGCACCCGAAGAAGAATCTATATGTAGAGGAAGTGAAAAATACATAGGGTTCATACAGTCCTTCCAAGAAATCAAAGAATTCTATGGCAACAGGACAACACTTAGCTGCAGCTTTAGCAACTAAATTTAGAGAGTGGGTGACACATGGAATCTACAACGCCACGATATTGTGTTATCTAAATTTTAGCTGAACACCATTGTTTTTTCCACTCATAACTGACGCATTGTCGTAGGACTGTCCCCTGCAGCTTTTCAAATCGATATCATCTTCTTGCAAGAATTGTATGACCGTAATTTGCTAGAAATATTGCAAATACATTTGGAATAT